>NC_058130.1:286221393-286321449 GCF_016433145.1 Gracilinanus agilis | reverse complement strand
TTGTCTGGATTTTCTCTGTGTAGAAGCTGTCGAGTGTTAAAGACTTCTTTTTTTTGTTATTATTCTTTCTCTTCTGAATTTCCTGTAACTGATTAGCCATCATTAGCCCCGCAGCTTCTCAGGTTTATCCTCGCTCTCAGTGTCTGTCTGAGATCTATTGGCTCCTGAGGTCTGAGTTCTAGTCTTTTCCAAGGTCAAGCCCCCTGGTGGGTTCCCTTGCTTGATCTTCTGCAGGAAGTTCCTTTACAAGTCTCAGGGAGCTACTTCCACAGTCGTATACCCGTCTGCACTGGTTCCCCACTTAGGCTTTAGTTTCTGGCTGTGTTTGCCTCCACCCACGCCTCTGCTCAGCCGGCTCCCACGCCTCTGCTCAGCCGGCACCCACGCCTCTGCTCAGCCGGCTCTCTGCGCCCAGCGTCCACTCTCTGCTCCCGCGCGCTCAGATTTCGCGTGCGTTCTTGACTTAATGGGGTCCTAAGTCTTGCTGCTCTCAGGAACAGGTCCCGGAGCTGCCGATGACTCGATGGGTGCCCCAAACTTGCTCTATTTCTTTTTAGCTGGGTTCGGAGCTATAGGTGAGTGTGGAGGGGGTGGGGGTGGGGCGGTTGCTCAGCTCGCGATTGAGTGAGAGCCCTTTATAGCATGGAAATGTCTCGATTCCACGTACCTTCCACGCTGTGCCCTGTTGTGGGGTTCCTCAGTTCGTCTGGACTTGTTTTTATGTCCCCTTGAGGAGTTTTGTGTGTTTCGGTCAGGAGAGGTTAAGAGCTGCTTCTTACTCTGCCGCCATCTTAACCCGGAAATTCCCCTTGCCTATTTTAAAATTAATCAGCAAAAACTGAAAATACCCCTACTTAACACTAAGTAGGGGAGGTCAGCAAGCCACTTACTAAAGTGGGTGACAACTCCAGAAGTGACTGACCATCCCCTGGGCAGTGCTAAGCAAATTTAAAGACTGCAATTGGCTCCCATAATGTGGAAGAAGGGACAGGAAGGGACATGGAAAAAGGACTATAAAAGTCCGAAACTTCCTGTTTAAGAGGTCTTTGGCCTGAATTTTGGGCTTAGAGGGTCTTGGACTGGTACTGCGGCTTGGAGCTATGCCTTGGGAATTTCAACCTGGGACTCTGGCTCTTAGACTTCTTCTGGTAAGATTGTTCCTGGATCTTCTTTGGAGTTTCGACTTGGGTGAGTAAGAAGCTGGCCCTCCTTTCCTGGCTTCTGGAGAGATTAGTTCCAGAGAGACCTCTTCTTCTTGGAGGAGGCCGCATGGGTTGAATCCTGGTTTAATTCACCACCGAGTTCTCTGGCTAAGGGGTTAATGAGCCCTGCATTGGTTGAGCTGGGACCAGAGCAACATTTAGGGTGATAGGTTAGACTTCTTACTCTACACCAGTGGTTCCCAAACTTTTTTGGCCTAGCGCCCCCCTTTCCAGAAAAAAATATTACTTAGTCCTTTGGAAATTAATTTTTAAAAATTTTAATAGCAATTAATAGGAAAGATAAGTGCACCTGTGGCCATCACAGCCCTCCTGGATCGCTGCAGCACCCACGGGGGGGGGGGGGGAGGGGGTGGTAGCGCTTGCTTTTAGGAATCACTGCTCTCCACTCTTTTACATTTCTCTACTTTCACTCTTTCCACCTCTTTGTAAATAAAGCTACTGATTTTGTTTCACAGGCATAAATCACAGAGTGAAAAGCCCAAATGTCCACTCTGTGCTGCTGCTCCCATGGTGTGAAGTTTGCACAACCTTTTGTAATTCCTATATATAGGAAGAAATAGAAGTATCTCCTCCCAGTAAAGATATATACTTTGAATGAGGAAGTGTTGCCCAAAAAAACATTTCAAAAGGAGATATATGTAATTTTCCTCTTGCTTGGTCTGTTGCACCTAAAGAACAATTCTAGAGGACCTAGTTAAGATAATTAAGGCAATGATTATTTTAAAATTAAGAAATACTTTTCAAAAATTTCAATTGGTATAAGTACTTAGGATATTCAAGGCACTAAAGATACTTAAGAACTTTATCACTATAAGGGCAATGAACCGGAACATAAAGAGAGGGCAAGGGGGTAAGTTGAATTTGATGGGATGGTATACAAAAAAAATCAAAACTAAGGGGTAAGAAAGAGGAACACACTGGGAAAAGAGAAAAGTGGGGGAAAGATGGGGTGAATTTTCTCACATGAGGAAGTACTTAAGAATCAATACAGTGGAGGGGAAGATGGTGTAACAGTGATTGGAGCAAAGAAACTCAAGCAAAGCATGCACCTCTGAAGTGGCATTCAGAAGAAACCTTGGAAGAATGTTGAGGAAATGACCATCGGGGAGGAACCAGAGTGAAGAGGAGAATTCTGTGGAAGATTTCCTAACTGTCACTACTCATGACTCGTTGGACTTTCGTTGGGACAGGAAGGTGGGTGGTGAGGATCTCGTGAGAACTTGGTGCTCCTGAACCCCCCAAATAGAGGATTTTCTCCAGAATCACAACTGCTACAATTAGCCATCAACTCAGTTGATCTACTAACATCCTTTATCATCTAAGAAGATATAAATAGCAGTTATTCCATTTTGGCTCAAGAGACTGGACTCCTGAGGGGAGTGGGCTCTGAGGGCCTTTCAGAATCTACTTGATCCGTTAACTCTGTTATTTCCTCAATTAGTTATTAGTTTATTGGATAGGGATTTGCTGGGGTTTGAGACAGTTACTGTGATATAAATTACAGAAGAAATCCAGTACTGCTCACCCCAGTGAGAAGCTTACATTTGATAGAGAAGCTTGATCCCTTACCCTCAATCCTGAACCCTCAATCCTTCCCTACTCCCTGAATTTCCTTGTCCACAAATAAATTGCTGTTAGTTATATTAGTCAGAGTTTGGTGCAGTAACTTTAAAGAGGGTGGTTTGTTGGGTGGCTGAAGGTAGGAAAAGAATATTTTACTCCATCCTAGAAGAAAAACCGTTTAGGGGTACTGGGGAGGTTTCGGTGCATATCAGTGGCTCTGGGAACCGGACAAAGTTCCTTTTGGGCTCAAACAATTCTTAACATCTTCTTCTATCATCTCCACTACAACCCTTCCATTTTGGGGAGCCCCCTTGCAAATTATACCCCCAAAGGTCTTCCCAGTAGGAGGAGAACGGAGTGTGTAACTGTGACCCATGTGCTCCAGTCAGGTAGGGGTCACCAGAGTACACCCCACCTATCATCAACACTCTCTTCTTACAATGGGGGTGGGGGGACAGGAGATGCTTAGCAGGGAATGCTTGAACCCTATTCTCATTGGAATTGACACAAAGCAGGAATAACATCCACATTCAAGATGGCTATATAGAAAACTAACCTATAAGGAAGTAAAAAAAGGAAGAGGGAATAAGAAAAGGGGAACAGACAAATAAGGAAGGTGAAAAAGGGGAGGTGACATAAGCAAAATATTTGTGAACAGAGAAAACTGAAAGGGAAGAAAGAGAAGGATAAGTAGAGAAAAAATAAAAGAGAGATACATAGTAATAACTTCAAATGTAAATGGAAAGAACTCACCCATAAAACAAAAGAGATAGCAGAGTAGATTAAAAGCTAGAATCTCACAAAATGCTGTCAACAAAAAACACATTTAAATTAGGGAGACAAACACCAAGTAGAGGTAAAACTCTAGAGCAGAATCTATTATGTATCAGCCAAAGTTACAAAAACAGAGAAAGCAATTATGATCTCAGACAAAGCAAAAGTGAAAACTGATCTAATTAAAAGTTAAAGAAATTGTATCTTCATAAAAGGTACCATAGACAATGAAGTAATATCAATACTATGCATATTTGCACTAAATGGCATAGCATCTAAATTCCTAAAGAAGTTACATGAATTAGAGGAGGAAATAAGACAATGAAACTATACTATTAGGGGATATTAACCATCCCCTCTCCGAACGAGGTAAGTCAAATAAAAAAGAAATTAAGGAGGTGAATAGTATTTTAGAAAAATTAGATTTCATAGACCTCTGGGGAAAATTAAATGGAGAGAATATTTTCTCAGTAGGACATGGCACCTTCGCAAAAACTGGCCACCATGTAAAAGAATATAAAAGCTTCACAACTAAATGCAGAAAAGAAGAAATAATAAATTCATAATTTTCAGACTAATGCTATAAAATTTACACTTGAAAAAGAGCTGCAGAAAAAAGACAACATTTGGAAACTAGACCTTGTTCTAAAGAATAAGCAGGTCAAAGAACAAGTCATTTAAAAATCAACAGTTTCATTAAAGAGAATGACAAGGACACAACATATCAACATTTTGGGCATGCAGTGAAAGCAGTACTTAGGAGAAATTTTACATTTTTAATATCAATAAAATAGATGAAGAACAGAAGATCAAATTGGGTATGCAACTAAAAACTCTAGAAAAAGAATGAATTAAAAATCTTCAATTAAGCATCAAATTAGAAATTCTGAATATAAAAGGAGAGATTAGTAAAACTGAAAGTAAGAGAATCATTGAACTAATAAATAAGACAAGGTGTTTGTTTTATGGGGAAAGCACAAAATAGATAAAACATTGATTAATTTGATTTTAAAAAAGAAAACCAAATTACCACTATCAAAAATGAAAAGAGTGACTTCACAACCAATGAAAAGGAAGTTAAACCAATTGTTGGGAGTTATTTTGCTCAATTACATGCAAATAAATCTGGCAATCTAAGCAAAAAGATTAATATGTAAAATCTGTATATTGCCCAGATTAGCAGAAGAGAAAATAGAATAATTAAACAACCCCACCTCAGAAAAAGAAATTGAATATGCCATCAATGAATTCCCTAAGAAAAAGTCTCCAGGGTCCAGATGGATTCACAAGTGAATTCTATCAAACATTTAAGAACAGTTCATTCCGATACTATATAATTTATATGAGAGAAGAGTGAAGAAGGAATTCTACAAAATTCCTTTTATGATGCAAATATGGTATTGATACCTAAACCAGAAAGAGAAAAAAACACAGAAAACTATAGACTAAATCTCCCTAATGAATGCTGATGCAAACATTTGGAAAAAAAATACAAGCAAAGAAATTGTAGTAATATATAACATGGATCGTTCACTATGACCAAATGAGTTTTATCTCAGGAATGCAGAGATGGTTCATTATTAGGAAAGCAATCATCATTACTGACCATATCAATAATAAAACCAAAACCAATAGAAATCATATGATTTCTTCAATAGATGCAGAAAAAGCTTTTGACAAAATACCCATTCCTAAAAAAAGTCACTGGAGAACATTGGAATTAATGGAACAGTCCTTAAAATGATAAATACATCTACCTAAAACTACCAGCAAGCATGATCTATAATGGGGATAAGCTAGAAGCCTTCTCGATAAAATTAGGAGTGAAGCAATGATGACCATTATCACCATTACTATTCAATATTGTACTAGAAATTCTAGCTATAGCAAATAGAGAAGGAGAAAAGGGGCAGCTTAGGCACCTCAGGAGATAGAGAGCCAAGCCTGGAGGTGGGAAGTCCTCATTTCAACTCTGGCCTCAGACACTTCCTAGCTGTGTGACCCTAGGCAAATCACTTGACTCCAGTCACCTAGCCCTTACTGCTCTTCTATCTTGGAACCAATACTTAGTATCATTTTGTGTGGAACAGGGGAGAAAATATAAAATATAAAATCTCAGAGTCCAGAAGCCAAGGGCAAGACAGACTTTATTAAACCTTTCCTGTGGCAGTGAATGCCAAAGTACAGGACCAACAAACTATCGCACCAAGAAGGGAGTCAGTTCCTTTCTCAAGACAGAAAGGGGACATCCTCTGGCTCGATACTTAGGGGAATGCCAGCAACTATATGTAAAAGCAAACTATTTATAAATAATCCAGAACCAAGATTCCGCCCCCCCCCCCCAAACCTCAGTCAGCCCCCGGGGGGGGGGTGGAGGGGATGGCTGTGACACTTATAATGTTGAGCATTTGATTGAATCTCGAAACCCCATCTCTCTCTGCTAGCTTATCAAAACTCATGATTTTTCAGGCTCTTCCCAGCTTGGGTGAGTGAAGATACATTTGCAGGGAACATGGTATCTTCAGTACTTCCTATTCCTTGCTCCTGCAGTTCCTGGAAGGAACTACCTTCCTGGATTTGTTCCCAGACTGAAGCCTGCTAAATAAACTTTCTCCAAGGTTTTAAAATAGGTCAGACAAACTGGAAGTTTTATGGGAAGGGGAGGCCAGTTTTATTGCAAGGGGTAGCAATATTAAATATAAATGGCGGCCTGAAACTACTGGGGATAATAAAATCTTACTGAGAAAAACACACTATCATCCCACTCAATCCCTCCTTTTTTCTCTTTATCAGTTGTGTTCTTTCTCACTTGCCTCAGTTTCCCTCTCTACAATAACAGTAACATTGATTAAACATCAGATTTCCTTGCTCTTGAACAACATTCCCATAGTTAATAAGCTTCATCTTTAGAAATCATTTTCTGACAGTCAGGAATGGGTCTTCTCAGGAAACTTGCTCCCTCTGCTTCAAGTTGTTTACAGAAAGCCTTGGGATGTTCCTGCTAAGAAATCTTTTGCAAGGCAAATTCCAACAATATTTATGAACACATAAGTAATAACTCTCTTGAAAATACATTTCTCTACCTCAAGTTCTGCAAGAGATACAGAAATTCCTGGACCATAATCCTGAGCTAAAGACTCAAGCTCTAATCATAGTCAATTAGAACTGGAGGTCCCTTTTTCTAATTGTTTCTACAGGACCTTGATTAATAAAAACCTCATTTAGCTAAAAGTAGCACTTGATAAATTCTAATCTTCAACTACTAATCTACTTGATTGTTTGGGAAATGGAAATTTTCATTTTACAATTTGTATTCTGTGCTGATCAGAGGAATTTGTCATAAAAGGAAAAGGTAGGGAAAAGATTATAACCATCTTCACTGATTTCTCTACGCTTTAAGAGGACATAGAGTGAGCAGCTAATTTCATGTACAAGTCAGAGCCATCACTGACCATAGCTTTTTCACCCAGGGATAATCAGAATCCAGTGAATCTTATTAAGTCAGAATGGTCATATCTCAGTTTAAGACTGAAGCCACCTTTCCCAACTCCTCATAAGTACTTTCACTTGTCCTCTGAGTACCTCATTGTTCTTCTCTTGAATGGGGGATCAATCATCGGAGAGCCATACTTAAATTCCAAGCTCACAACAATATCAGTTGAGATCCCAGGAGCCTTTTATCTTAAATGGCAAATCTCACCCATTATAGCTCAGAGAAATTTCACTTTCTCAGTAGTCCAATTCCATTATCCTGAAATCCATTATCCAAACAGATTTCTTGTCTTACTTACTTTCTCTAATGGCTTCTCAAAGCTTTACAAGTTTACAGCTAAAATATTCTTCTCCTTAACTTCTCTATATATGCCAATTCTGTATGTTCATGATTTCTTCCACTCTGACTCATCTTCAAAGACTCTTCTTAGTCTATAATAGATCTAACTGAAAAGATTTTATCTCCACCTATTAGCATTTCATTCACTTTCCTGAGAATAAATGAGGGTCACAAAGCTTGCCCCTCCTCAGTAGTGGGGAAATTAGATAATTAATTGCTTAAATTTATTAATCTCAAAACATTTGCTTTTTTCTCCTTTAAAGCCTCTGCTTAAAGCAGAATCAAGATTCTCTATTTTACCTTCTGATGCTTCTCACATGCCCTACATACATGAAATTTACATATGACAATGGGCTTTAATAAGAAGCTCCATATTCTGATTAAACTCCCTTAACACCATGTTCCTTTCTCATAATTCCACAGTCCTCTTCACCCTCTATAACTCTTTTCCCATTATTATTCAGATAAACTTCATTCCACCAGATACTATTTTTACCTTCTATTATTGGCTCAAAATAGCCCAGATTATCAATCTTTTACAAATTACATCATTCAAATATATCATTTACATATTATATCTTTGCACATTGTCTTGCACAATTCATTTAAAACATTAATTTAGTCCACAGTACAAATTCATAAATTATTTGTGATTAAATAAAATCACATTCTAAGAAGTTGCATTTAACCACATGTTTACATTTAACGATGAAATCATTCTTGCCCAAAGTGCCTATTTTGGCAACAATTCATATATTGCAATTAGCCATAAATTATAAATCATTTAACAATATTCCAAATTCTTGATGCAGATTCTGTAAGAAATAAAAGTAAAATAAAATGGATATAAAAGGATAGATTTAAAAATATTATGGTTAAAAAATTTATTGGTAGCCATTAGAAAAATGGAGCCATGTGCCATGCTAGCTTAGACTATTTGAAAGACCCGCCATTACCTCCACCACCATGCTGCTTCAGCCTGAAAAGATAGTGTGCAAGCCCAGCCACTCATTTTTAACCTCTGGTCCACGTCATTACGTAACTGCCTACATCATTACATAAGCCAGGAATCATGGGAAATGTAGTTTGAAAGACCCCTAAAAGTTCCACAAAATTTCAATTACACATTCCCCCTGAAGAGGAGAGGGAGTCTGGTCTCCCTGAAGACTCTTGTAAACATAATTAACTTTTAAATTACAGAAATTTAGGGATAAAAAGAAAAGAGGATAAAGCCAATGATCCAATGATTGCTAGGCACATTGACAAAAAGCTAATTGGGGGCAGTCCCCTTTGACATAAGAGTGTACATTCAAAACAAATGCATTCAATTCCCCATAGTTCAATCAACTGTACCCCAAAGTCCATTCTGGATCTTCTTGATGCAGTGTAGATTCTTCAGGCATCTTCATGGTGCCTTCTCCAAACAGGTTCATTGTCAGGATTCTGGGGAGATGGCAAATTTCTTATCCTGAAATTATTCTCAAAAGAATTTAAACTTTACATTATAGATTATAATACATACATTCTGATTATAAAACATAAATACCCCACCTGAGGAGAATTAATTACACCTTCCCCCTGAAGAGGATTAAGGCCAACACCCAGATCAGCTAAGGATACATGGCTGAGTTATGGGGTTGTATGAGTCAATTGGCAAAAGAAATTTAAAAAGATAAAAAAAAATCCAAATAAAAGAGAAAAAAATAACGTGAATGAAATGTAAAATGTCAAAGTCTTATGTGAGAAAATATAAGGAAAAATAAACTTATAGAAGGTCCTTGAATCAAGGCCCAATTAAAGTGATTTAAGCAATTATGTAATTACTCATTCAGAAGCCATGACTACAGAAAGTTGCCACACTTACAAGAGAAAGAAAAGGACCAAATTTCGTGTGAAAAGGGAAATGTCTTTCCCTGGTCTGATTTGCCTGCACTTCTCAGGGATAGGGTGAGCCAAGATGATGGCCAAACTTTGGTACTTGACTAGGATGAAGCTCAGGGAAGTCTGGCCTCTAACATATGTCAGAACAGCCACAACCTCAAACCTCACACTAAGTTCAAGTCCTTTAGTATTGGCATAGAAGTTCAACAATCCTACCTGGATTGATATGGTGTTTTTTTTTACCTTGTGCTGCTAGGCACTGTGCAGCTTCTCACCAATCCCATTGGGACTGGGTGGTCTCCTTGACCTTGTGGCTCTTTTGTTCCCTTCTCCTGGAATCAGACAGAATCCTTAATCACAGTCCCATGATATTTACCAATAATTGGCAGGTTACCATAGCCTAAAGCTTTTTTTTTCTATATGAATTAATATTACAGCAGTTATATATTTATATTAAACTTATATTGCTGTAAAACCAAAAGGGATTAACATTGATTATATGTACTTTAAGTACAAGAAACGAGAAAAAAAGAAAAAATAAAAAAAGTCAAATACTGTATTGCACATAGAAGGGAAAAATAATAAAATAATGTTTTAAGAAATCAAAAATATATATAGCTTGGATTTAGTGAAAGGTTTTTCACCCCAAAATAAGATCCATTTCCTTTTAAACTTTGCCATGAACTACTGTGAATGCAAATGATTTTTATAAAATAGCAGATTTATAATGCAATTCAAATAAAGTACCAAAATTTCCCAAATACAATAACATATTTAAAGACAATAGCAAACAAATCCATTTCATATATAACCACTTGCTGTGATGTTTAAAAAAAAATGTATACTTGTCACAATTCAACAGGTATAGCAAATCATTCAACCTTGGCTGAGATATTTTAACAAAATCTATTACTGCCTCCACACAAATGTGGGGCAGAGCCTAAAAAGATCTGATAAAAATTTTTTTGGGTCTAAAATATCAACAGGAATTCTAGATCCTTCTGATGAGAAAGTAAATTAAAATAAAGAGTTAAAATATCAAGCATACAGGAGCTCTTATGCATTCCTGCTTTTATATATGAGGAATCTGGGTAAGAAATTTCTATTTATTTTCTCTACCTTTTTAAGACAACATTCTTTATTATATATATAAAAGATCATTCGGAAGTTACTAGGTATCCTAAAGTCAATTTTAAAGACTTCTTATAAAATTACAATTTAAATTCTTAAGGCATCATAGTCTTCAAGGTTGTATATGTTATAAAAAGAGAGAGGAAGATAATCTCTATACTGCTACTAATATTACTAAGGCTAGTTATTATAGTTGTTATTAATCTGTATATAATCTGAGTAAGCTGTGGTTTGGTTCCCCTGATGGCTGGTGCAGGGACACCCGAGTCCTGCCACCCAGCTGGATGTTATAATAACTGTCCTTTATAACAATGCCCAGGCAGGATCCCTAAAGGTCAATGGATGGGTAACCCTTTCAGGTCCCACCTGGGGTTGATTGATTATTGGTATTAGGCTCTATCAGCCTTGGATAACATTCATCTGAATGCGTTGCTCTCTCCCCAGAGTGGTGATGGAAAAACTACTCCAGGAAGGTACTTAATAACTTTTATCTATGCTGTATACAAGGGAAAGGAATGATCAGGAATGGGTTGGGGAATAGGAGACCTTATCACTAAATCTATGGCTGTCAGTAATGATGGGCTTGTTCTTTACCTTCTCTGGCTCAGCCTGGCCAGAGCCAACCCAGAGTAAGCAAACTGTTTGGATGATACAAATATTGATGATGGTTTCTCTCAGCTTTTTACTGCTAGTTGTTTTGCCAGTCCTATAGCCTTCAGGAAATACCACCCTTGCCACCCTCTTCTTCTTCTCCTACCCACTTCCTAGATTCCCCCCCTCCCCGGGCCCAGGATACCTAAATATCTAGAGATGGTTTAGGTGCCTAAATATCTAGGGAATTCAGAGAGAATCAGAGGATCCATGGTGTGACCCACAGGTCAATCAATGTTCAAGATCAAATGTCCAAGGCAAGAGTTTAGGCAAAGCTCAGCCAAAGCAAAGTTAAAGCCAAAAGGGTCCCCAAAAGACCAAAGGGGTCCCTCTCAGGGGGCTGCCAGGTTATTAATATCCTTTCTGGCCAACTGCCTTTCCTCCTGTCCTCATGGCCTCTGGGAACATTCCGATGTCTCCAACTGTCTTCACCTGTCAATCAAGGTGAGACTCTCAGCTCCCAGAGTCTGATTATGACATATACAATTGTCAAGATAGAATAAAAACTGTTAAGGCAACATGTGATCTCGGTAGTTGAGATGACAAATTCAGTATACATAAGACTTATGGGCTTTTACAACTTAAAAAATGTTTGTATAAGATGTTCATGGTCTTTTTACAATGATATATTTTTCAGTAAAATCATAGGGAAATGGTACAGATAAAGAATCACATAACTGAATAGATATCAATTTAGCTTAAATACAGATGAATTAAAAATAATTTAAACCTTAAAGAAATCAGGAAATACAATAATATAAGTGGATGACAAATTACAAGCAGTGTAGTTTAAAAAAAAACGTTTCTACCAATCAGAATAGACTTGTTCACTATTAAAGAGTTACAATAAAATCATGAACAGAATTTATCTAGCAACCAAAAGCTTAGTTTAAAATGTTTCAGTGAAACAGAAAGATATTGATCAGACTAATATATGAACTTAAAATAGCAAAATTAAATCATAAAACAACACTCAGCAAAGTACAATAAGATTCAGAGACTTTCAAAAAACAGTGGAATCTGAGGAGGCTTAAAATCCACCTCCACTCTTTTAAAAGTTCCATTCAAGTTCCTTTTGTCAGAGCTCTGCACTGAGCATAGTGCAGATGACCCTCATAATGGATATAGTTCAGAGGTTGGGCAGGCCCAAATGGCCAGTGTGTGTAGGGGGATGAATTTCTCCCCTGAGTCTCAGGCAAGATAATTGCAAGGAATGGTAGGAAGAAAAAACATCCTAGAACTGGGGTCTGTTTAAAATAGGCAATGTGGGTCATGCTTGCCATTCTACTTCCTGTTTGAAGAGTAAAAACTAGGGCCCTCATGGAAGCCAATTGGGGCAGGGACTAGAAAAGCCCCTGGCTATAAAACTCAGGTGGAGAGGCTCATTGGGACTTGTCTAGACAAGCAGCTAGGTCAGGCTTGAAAAAAAAAACCATGTGGAGGGCTGGTGGGCATAGCAGCTCTCCTCCATTAAAAGAGATTGTCTAAGAGGAAACACACCCAGGAAATTCTCTGGTGTGCACAATGAAAAAGAAGGGGTTTATACTTCCCAAGTTTCAAGCAGCAGCAGCAGCTTAGCAGGATCAGCTGGAGTTCAGGTGGAGCAGCTAGAGTTCAGGCAGGGGTCTGGCATCCGAGGGGATGGGGAATGTAAGGCAGGAATAGGGAACAGCTTCCATGGAGGGGCTGATGGGGGTGGCCTGCACAGGCTGGATTGGCAGCCATGGGGAGCAGGAATGTAAGAAACGGCAAACAGGAATAAGCTGCTGGAAAAATGACTTTCCCCTTTCCTGGAAAAGTAGCCGGGTGCAGAAAAATAACTTTCCCCTTTCCCTGAAAAGTAGCCAGGTGGCTGGGGAGAATAGGGAGAAGAGAAAAAACAAAAACAAAGACACAAAAATGGCAGAAGCAGGCCTGAAGCTCCAGAGAGGATCTGGAGTTGTCTCAGTTTTGCCTGTGGGGGGAGGGTAAAGATCATGGCAGAAGAAGCATGGCTTGTTAGGCTATCTGAAAAACTGAGGATTACTTCTTTAAACTTCTGGTCACCAAAAATGTAAGAAATAAAATGGATATAAAAGGATAGATTTAAAAATATTATGGTTTTAAAAGATTTATTGGTAGCCATTAGAAAAATGGAGTCATGTGCCATGCAAGCTTAAGCTGTTTGAAAGACCCACCATTACCTCTACCACCATGCTGCTTCAGCCTGAAAAGAGAGCATGCAAGCCCAGCCCACTCATTTTTTTTTTTGTTTTTTTGTTTTTTTTATTTTTTAAACCCTTTATTTCTGTGTATTGACTTATAGGTGGAAGAGTGGTAAGGGTAGGCAATGGGGGTCAAGTGACTTGCCCAGGGTCACACAGCTGGGAAGTGTCTGAGGCCGGATTTGAACCTAGGACCTCCAGTCTCTAGGCATGGCTCTCAATCCACTGAGCTACCCAGCTGCTCCCACCCAGCCACTCATTTTTAACCTCTGGTCCACATCATTATGTAACTGCCCATGTCATTACATAGGCCAGGAATCATGGGAAATGTAGTTTGAAAGACACCTAAAAGTTCCACAGGAAGTTTAGATCAGAGACCTCAAATTTCAATTACACAGTTCCATTTCCAATTTTACAGACTTAAAACTTCTTCTTCCCAACATTCATTACATTTTAACTCAGTGCTTGCTTCAGTAGCACATATACTAAAATAACATTTTCACATTTTTACTTGGGAGCTCAGAATCTTAGATTATACAGAATCTTAGTGCTTCATCATATCTTTCTTCTAAAAGCTGGTATTAAATCCTCATAAGTTATCGAACCATTACAAGCCATTAAACAGCCAGCAATTATTATGAGTTTGCTTCTCATCTCTTTTTTAAATCAAAACTTTCTGCTAATCAGACTGGCTACATTAATTAATAAAAATATTATATTCTCCATTTTAATTTACTCAAATGATAACCATTCTTGATATGTTCACAAATTTCAAACAATTGTCTCTCATTACTAAATTGATGCAGAATAAAACTTTTCTGGAATCTTATAAACTGATAGACAATTCACTAAATCATCTTTACATTTATTTCCCTTGGTTCCATGAGCACATTTCAAAATCACTTGTGATTTTCTAAAACCACAGAAACACATATTCCAACCCAGAAATTAACACCATTTAAAAATCCAATTGTGAGATCAAAACATCTCTTCCTGTCCTTATTTCCAACCCCTTTTCTCTGTGGCCAGCAGAGGAGGTGGAAAAATGTTGAATAGAACTTTTCCCAGGCTCTGTCTTCTAAAAAGCAGAGGGCAAAATCCCTTTTCACTTAGTACAGTTCAAGAAACTCAAAATTCACACCAAAGTTTCTCCCTTTTGAATCTTTTAACTCATTCTTTTGTCTTTCAATTCCCTCATGTTCCAGAATCATGGGGGAGTGGGGGAAAGAGACAGTTACCTCATCAATCACAGAGGTTTCTCTCCAACCCCTAACGTGTGCACACATAAGAACATTGAATCACAAAAAAACAGACAATAAACAGTTAAATAAACTTTGAAACATGTTTCAGCAGTGTTCCTGGGAATAGGAGGTCCCACAACCTCATTCAGCAGTTTTTACAATTGTGTTCTTCAGTATAAAAATAGGTATATTTGAGAGGGTTTGTGTTGGAGAGAGTGACAGACCTGGATGTGAATATCTGTCAACTCCTCTCTCAATACACTACTTTTACTAAAGACAACAGAGGAGGTTTCTCTGGAATGATGGACATCCAGAGAATGGGAGCTGTCCCTGAATGCTAAAGGGAAGGCTTTCCTATTTGGAGAGGTGGGTGGTAATGCTGGTAGATCAAGCATGGACCCTCTCCCTAGAGAAGCCTTCCCCATGGCCAATGTAAGCACTGCAGGGGGTCTTGCTCAAATGGAGTCTGAGCAGAGTAGCTGCTCAAACCCTTTTCCCCTTTTTGCCTCGTGTAATGATTTTCTCCTTGATCTGACTGCAAATTGGTTTATTTTGTAGATGAACAAGGTAGCTGGAGAAGGGAGAGAATAGAGGAGTCAGGGGGGCCCCTAAAAACCCAAGTCCATGGTCCTTCCCCCTGAGAAGCCAAAATCAGGCTCGACTCAGAGGTTCACCATCCTGTCCCCTTCTAATTAAATCTTATCATAAATCTAAACTAACTATAAACACAAGGTAGGGTCCTATGTATGACAAGGTATGAGCAAAGTCTTCTTGGCATCCACTCAGAGAGTGCTAGACCTCTCAAGTTTGGAGAACTCAATCTCCTGTGGATGCTAGAGATGACAATCAGGAAACCATTGGGAATAACAGAGATCAGAGATCCTAGGATATGGCTCTTGAATCGGTCAGGGCTCCACTCTCCACACCTTGCTCCTCAAGCTCCCCTGATCAGAAGCCCCTCCTTCAGAATATCACTCTCCCACGATCCTTTGTTTCCTCTAACTGACGCTTCATGTCACTCATCCAAGATGCCAATATTCTACCAGGTTGCTTTTCAGCCTATTTCTGTTCTTACATCAGATGTTAGCAACATAGGAGGACAGCTTAATATCGCTTAAGGTTTTGTCCTTATCGTCAGTAAGGCCAAAGAAAGATGTTTGGTCCATGGTAACTGAGTTTATAATGTCAGTTTAGTGAGCTCTTGCTTCATTTTCTCCACCTTCCCTTGGGAAGGAGGGTGTTGGTCAATTCCTAAAGCTTTTGCTAATTCTCAAAACCTCTTGGATATAAAATGGGTCCCATTATCAGAATCAATATTCTCAATGAATCTATATCTAGGCACAAAATGTTCAAGTAAAACTTTGATCATTGTTCTGGGAATGGCTAGGCTGACTCCTGCCAGCTGTTTTGGCCTGTAAAAATAAAAGGCAAATTGTAAAACTAATAGAGCCAGGTGCAAGGACACTAACAAGACTCTTGCTATGAAAAATAAAATATTTATTGAAATATATAAGGATAAAATAGGATTTCTAATTCTAAGGGATTATAACTCCACCCAAATAAACTCCCTGGTTCTGCAAGGAACTGCTTCTATTTTTCACAGGCTACACTGATGCTTCCTCATCTGACTAACCCAAATTTTTACTATTCTAAATAAACTAACACTATTATCCTTATAATTCTTAATTTTGCCTCCAATTTTTAAAAATAACAAAGACTAGCTGGTTGAGTCTCAATAAGAATCAAGTTAGGACTCTGAGCTTTAGCAGATTCCAAACCAAAGACCAGGTCTTTCTTTGGTCTTCTTAGAGTCAATACAATCTATAAAAACAGCAATAGATAGTCATTAGTGTTTCCCAAGTTGGAAAAGGAAACCACTTAGTTCCTTCAGATCTTTCCCTCCCTTCCTTCTACCTCAGATAGTGAGAGAGTGAGAGGCAAAGATGTTACCTCCTCCAAACCCTCAGAGAGAGTCTCTATGAGTGACTCTGCTGACTTCCAGAGACCAACTGCCACAGAAAAAACTGTTAGATTTGAAACTGACACTCTGTCTCAACTCTTTGAAACTCCAATTCTTTCTCAAGCCAGCTTCTTTACTTCTTACCTCTAAAATTAGTATAACAAGACCTAATTTTTAATATCATCCTTATAGGTCTCAGTAAGTTCATTAGCACTTGCTTCAGTAATTCCACATAAACTAATCTTTCCCTTTGCTAGAAATCATGCCTCTCTCTTCTAGCATCTTCAAAGTCTGGTTGAATGCATATAATTCACAAGTTTGGGCCGACCAGGTCTCTGGAGGGCAGCCTCTATTTTCTAGAGCCTCTTTGTTTTCCTCTATGATTGCATATCCATTTCTCCTTTTTCCTTTCTGGCTTCTTGCAAAATTTTTTTCTTTAACTTGGAAGCTTGAATTTGGCAATTATATTCCTGGGGGTTATCTTTTGAGGGTTTAGTGTACAGGGTGATCTATGAATCTTTTCAATGTCCATTTTGCCCTATTATTGAAGAACATCAGGGCAGTTTTATTAGATAATTTCTTGTAATATGGTGTCCAAATTTCTATTAATTTCTGATTTTTCAGGAAGACCAATGATTCTCAAATTGTCTCTTCTAGACCTGTTTTCATGATCTATTATCTTCTCATTGAGATATTTCATATTACCTTCTATTTTGTCAGTCTTTTGACTTTGCTTTATTGATTCTTGCTGTCTTGTGAGATCATTGGCTTCTACTTGCCCATTCTAGCCTTTAAAGACTGGTTCTCGGCTATAATCTTTTGGTTTTCCTTTTCAATCTGGTCTATTTAACTCTTCAAGGCTTTCAGCTGGTCATTTCTGGTCTTCAATTTGCTTATCATTTCATTTGATTTTGAACCTCACTTTCCAATTGCTAAATTCTGCCTTTTAAACTGTTATTTTCTTGCCAGATCTCTTCCATCTTTCTCATGATCTCAGATTTGAACTCTTCAAGAGCTTGTGGCCAATATTCATTTTTGGGGGAAGGTTTGGATGTCTTTAATTGTTTGTCCTCCTCTGCTTTCTGGTTTTTTTCTGTGCAGAAGTTATCAAGTGTTAGAGCTTTTTTCTTAGACTTTTTGGTATTTATTTCTTAGGCCTTGTTTGGCATTATTATGTTTTCTCAGCCAGAAGTCTGAGTAAGGCAAGCTGACTCTCTTTGTATGGAGCTAAGGAGCAGTTTTTGCCTGAGGCTACTTTGCAATTTTCCTGGCTTCCACTGTCTGCTAGGCCTCTCCTGTCCACGGTCCCTCTCAGCCTCATTCCTGCGCCCAAGGTCTGCACTCCCCAGCCTTCTGGGGTCTCTGGTCTAGCTGTTTTCAGGGTCAAGCTCCTGTGGTCCTAGTTGGCTGCCCAGAGCTCAGAAATTGGCCCATGATTGCTCCTTCACCTGAGGTTTTCCCCTGAGTTTCAGAATGCTGAGCTGCTTCCACTGTCCACTGCCTCTCTCAGCCCCGCTCCCATGCCCAAGGTCTGTGCTCTCCAGCCTCCTGGGGTCTCAAGTCTTGCTGCTCTCAGGGCAAGCTCCTAGTGGTGCCAGTTAGCTGCCAAGGAGCTAGATTTTGTGACCCCACTTGCTCTAACTCTGGTGCGCAGCCTCTGATTCTGGTACTGTGGGTGGGGTGGGGGAGGGTTGATCAGCTTGCATTTTGATGGGATTTATTTCCCCCCCTTATAGCATGGAAGTGCTCAAATCCCACCTACCTTCTATACTGTGCCCTATTGTGGGTCCCTTCTTTCATCTGGATTTGGTTTTTTTGTCCTTTGGAGGTATGCTGGTGGTCAGTAGTAAGGAGAGTAAAAGTGCTCTGCTTCTATCTTAAGATGGCTATCTTAACCCTGGATCACCCATTTCTCCTTTTTCCATCGAAGATTTGTGAAAACTCTTCTATAATTAGGTTCACTTCCCTAGGTATAGGAGACTCTTGCAAATTCTTCCTCACCCTAGTCTGGCCTATTACTTCCATGCAACCATGCTCTGTTTCCTCAGGATTCTTCTCCTGGTTCCCCACAAAAACACTGCAGGGTTCAAAATAGAATCTGATGTCAGAAACAGGTCATCTTTTGTCTGACAAGATGGCTTCATACTTTAGTATCCTTGAGTCAGACTGTAAAGCCCTCTTCAGTTCTGAGAATTTCTCTTCTGAGTACCTCCTTCTGGGATCTGGAGATTCCTCTTCTGCAAACTGTAATTGCCCTGATGTGTCCTCTTGCTCATATTTCACTTCTACTTCTATTGGTTGGGTGATGGAGACAGGAAATTCTCTCCTTTTGCTCCAGCCACAATAATCTTTACAAAGTTTATCCTTTTGGGCCAGCACAATAACGGATGACCTAATAGCATCCATATCTATCAGGAAGGCAATCTCTACTTCCTAATCTTCCACTTTTAATGTTACCAAGGGCTCTGGATGGAAGTCATCAAAAAGTCTCTGACTCCTTCAGTCTTCAGTCTCTGTGAGAGAGAGAATCCTCTGCTCCCTCTGTTGTTTGGGACAATCTTTTCCCAAGTGGTTTATTTCTTCACATCTATAGCACATAAGAGGGATACATGTAGCCTCTGGAGGCCTTCCAAATTGATTATTCCATCCTTTCTTTCTGGGAGTCATTCCATTCCTAGTCTGTCCTTCATGCTGTAGCTCCTCTTTCACAAATACCTTTTGGGCTTGCTATTACAGCTCCTCTAATGGCTCATTTACCCTATTTTCCACTTTCTGGAGCTTTCTACTAATATATGTCCAGAGATTAGCAATCACATCTAAACCAGAGTTCAAAAAATCAGTTGGGTTTCATCTCTTTCTCCTGTTTGGCTTCAGATACCTCACTTAGGTTCTGATTCTGGAGCACATCTGTTCTCATGCCCTGAATAATATTCTCCTGATAGACTGGATCATTGTGATCCTGGAGAGGGAATTCCTGCTCACCTCTCAGTCCACTTGGGATATGGGATTTCATGGTCCCAGCCCCTGGATGCCCTTTATCTGACCCTGGTCTTCCTCTGAAAAGGGGTGCTCCAAAATTAGCATAATTTCAGTCCATGTATCTGGACCCCAAAATTGGTTAAACTGCTCTGTCAGCCCAATTTGGTCTTCCAGCAGGTTTTTCACATCTTTCTCAAAATTTCTCACTTAAGAACCACTCAGGAGAGCATTAACACATCCAGTCCCCTGTCCTAGTGGGAGCTCCTTAATGGGTACTGCTTCACTGACACCTCTCAGCAGGGCCCTCTACCATCTAAGATCCTGACTCAGGGGTCCATAAGGAGCAGGGGGGAGGGGGCTTGTTATATTCTCTTCAAGTGGGGGTGCTGCTGCTTGTGAAATAGTAGCTGGTAATGCCTAAGGAATAGGAGATGGAGAAGGATGCATATGTGGAGGAGGAAGGATTTCAAATGGTTCCCATACTTTCTCATCCTCCCTAAACAATCCCAAATCTTACTTCTCCTCACATAATTCTAATATCTCCTTTTTCTCATTTAAAACAAATGTTCCCACAACTGGCAGCCAAAGAGCTGCATAGGCACATGCTTCCTCATTTCTAGGCTGTTTCAAGTATACAAAGAGATTTATTTCTCACAGGTCCATTCCGTGGACCTAAAATGGGGCCAACATAAGGCACCTTTCCCAAGAGAGAGTCCCCACCCACCCAAGAAAACAACAGTATTTGATGATCTTTTTCTTATCCATATTTTCATATTGGGGTAAACTATCCCAGGCTAGTAATTTAATCCCTAAAGGGCTGGTTTTGGAGATATCATATGAACTGTTTCTTATGATTCTTTTTTTTTTCTTACAATTCTTTCTTGAATGTTTCTGACCCATCTCCCCTATAGATAATCTTTGTCTGTTTTCAGAATCAGAATTTTAGCACCGTTTAAGTAAGACTCTGCCAAACCAAGGTCCCTAGTCTATAGCCTAATTCTGTGCCAGAGCTTGAACTTGTTCTGCAAGCTAAGAATGCCAGACAAGGCTCTCCAAACCTCTTTGGGAGACCAGCTCCAGAGTCTCTTCCAAAATTCCACCCCACTATCAACAGACCTAAGATTACTTCTTTCTCCCAGGTTTCTTATCTGCCTTGCTTAACAAACACATTCACATCCAGAGAGGCTTCTCAAAGCCAGGACCTCTCTCCCCCTTTCTCTAATTAGTCCTTTTTTCTTTTTACTTACCAATTCCTTTTGGAAATAAATCTGAGTTTCTGAATTCTCCACTGACTTTCGTTTCAGTCTCCGCAACTACCTTCAGACTGTTTGAAAGCTAGCAAGAAAACTACTCAAACTTCCCCCTCTTTTTGGTAGGCTCAGACTGCACTGCTGAAAAATCCTAGCTGACATGTCTTAAGTCTCACCGGGAAGGGGAACTGAAAGCTTCTTACTTGTTTCAGGATCCCAGACGAGGCCCCAACTGTGTGGAATGGTTGCCACAAACAATGGATTCCTCCATTGAAAATATTAACTCTCAGAGTCCAGAAGCCAAGAACAAGACAAACTTTATTAAACTTTTTATGTGGAAGAGAAAGGGGGTAAACCTACTGCCAGCAGCGAATGCCAAAGTAAAGGACAGATAGACTTTATCATAAACCCTCCCCACCTAAAAAGGGAGTCAGTTCCTTTCTGGAGACAGAAAAGGGGACACCTCCTGGCTGGATGCCTAGGGGAATGACAGCATCTACATGTAAAAACACTTTTTATAGCAATCCGGATGCAAAATTCCACCCCTCCCCCATCTAGCCCCCTACAGGGGTGGGGGGTGGGGGGTGGGGGGTGGGGTGGGTGGGGTGGAGGAGCAGGGTGGGAAGAGGGAGACAAGTAAGAGACTGTAGCAGACAGATTTGACCTGTCTCTTTAAGAGACTGACTATAAAAGAGAAAAATCAGTTAAGCAAGGTACTCCATTTTCTTTGGCTTCTGAGGGAGCAGGAGTTTAAGAGGGCTGGGTCAGTTACTCTCTGTCCAGAGGAACTGACAGTTAATTTTTGGAGAGTTTGAACTGAGATACTGAATTGAGAAGAGTCTGTCACTGAGAGGTCTGTTCTTCTCAGAACTCTGACAGAGCAGGAACACTGTCTGTATCCCTGTGACAGGCAATTTTACCATTTCAGTTGAGGGAGAAGATCGACTTTTAAGGAGGCGTTGGAGATCAATGTTCATTAATTTGCATAATTCAGTTAGATAGAGAATTTAATATTAGTTAGAGAGAGTAGGTAGGTAGGCCTGCTTTGTCAGGCAAGAAGAAACTGGACAGAAAGCAGTTAGACTTGGGGTTTATTAGATATTTTTAGCATAGGGTTTAGATTTATAGACTATATATACTATATAAGAACTATATTCTCCTATTTCCTACCTCCTATTTCCTATCCAACTCTCCTCCAAATAAATAGGTGTTTGTGATGTACCAAACTGATCTCTGCAATTTCATCAAACTCCCCTGAATTCCTTTTACCTATAACAGTGTGATTGAATCCCCAACCTCCATCACTCTCTGCTAGCTTATCAAAACTCATGTCTTTTCAGTTTGTTCCCGGCTTGTGACAGTGAAGATACATTTGCAGGGAACATGATATCTGAGGGATATCCTATTCCTTCCTCTTGCTGCTTACCTTGGTCCCTTCCCAGACCTGGCATCCTCCTAGATTTGTTTCTCGACTGAAGCCTGCCAGATGAGCTTTCTCAAGGTTTCGAAAATAGGTCAGACAAGCTGGAAGTTTTATGAGAAGCGGGGGTTGTTTTATTTTAAGGGGTAGTAATACTAAATTTAAATGGGGGCCTGAAACTACTGGGGTACAAATCAGGGGGATAATAATATCTTACTGAGAAAAACACACTATTATTCCACTCAAATTCTAAGTTAGAAGGTCAGAGTTTCAAAAACTAAAAAGAGAAGAAGAAACTGAAGGAATTAGAATAGGCAATGAGGAAATAAAGCAATCACTCTTTGAAGATAATATGATGGCATATCTCGAGAATTCTAGAAAATCAACCAAAAAAGCAAAAAGAAACAATCATCAATTTGAACAAAGTTGTAGGATATAAAATAAAGCTACATAAGTCATCAGCATTTCTTTATATTACCAATAAAGTCCAATAGCAAGAGAAAGAATAAGAAATCCCATTTAAAATAACTGCATTCAAAATACTCGGGACTTTACATACTAAGACAAATCCAGAAATTATCTGAACAGAACTATAAAACATTTTTCACAAAAATAAAGTGAGATCTAAGCAAATGGAAAAACATTCATTTCTCATGAATAGGCCAAACCAATAAATAAAAATGATAATTTTTTCTAAATTAATTTTCCTATGTGAGAATGTATTTTTCATATACTACATTCATTCCATATATTCCATATATCCCTCCTGTAGCCAATGAACAATTCAACTGGGTTTTACATGTATCATTGATCAAGAATGGCTTCCTCTTTAACAGAATTTGGTTAATAGATGAAGGAGAGAAGGGTCCTTGTTCAGTATACATGACCTGTTCACCTGTGGGGATGGGAAAGGGTTGATACACTAATGAACTCTTCTTAATTAGCTATCACCAGTGAAAGCATTTTGGGATGGTCAAGGGAGGAACTGAATAATAAGCTCCTAAAAATCTATTTATTAGGTTCCCTGATCTAGCTCAGGTTGTCTCTGGTTTCAGGAGAGTCAGAGACCCATATTACTTTATCAGTTATGGTGCTTGGCCTAAGCAATAAACTTGATATAATCAATACATTTATATTCTTTCCTAAAAGTCAGTCTCTTGAGATAATTTTAATCATATCACCTATTCAATGCCATATCAATCAAACTACCCCAAAATTATTTCATAAAACTAGAAAAATAATAATAAAATTCATCTAGGAAAAGGCCAAGTCTTAGGGGAATGAATAAAGAAATATGAAGGAAAGTGGACTAGCTATAAACAACCTTAAACTATATTATTATCTAAGAAATAGAGTAGTAAATTAAGTAAATAAATTAGGAATTCAACACGGTAGTCAATGACCATAGTAATCTAGTATTTGACAAACTCAAAGATACAAGCTTTTGGAAGAAGAACTTACTATGTGGCAAGAAGTGCTAGGGAAATGGGAAAACAATATGTCAAAAAATAGGCATAGACCAACATTCACAACATATACCAAATATTCAAGATGAATACATTATTTAGAAATAAAGGGTGATACCATAAACAAATTAGAGGAGCATAAAATAGTTTGCCTGTCAGTCCCATGGATAAGGAAAGAATTTATGACCAAGCAAGACTTGGAGAACATTGCAAGATAATTTTGACTATATTAAAATAAAAATGTTTTGCACAAACAAAACCAATGCAACTGAGATTAGAAGGGAAATAAAAAACTGGGGGCAAATATGTATAGCAAGTAGCTCTGACAGAGGACTAATTTCTATAGTATATAAAAAACTGAGTTGAATTTTTAAGAATACAAGTCATTCCCAATTGACAAATTCTAAAAAGATATGACAGGCAGTTTCAAATGAAGAAATTAAAACTAGTTATATGAAAAAACGTTCCAAATCACTATTGATTAGAAAAATGCAAATTAAAACAACTCTGGTTACTATCAGATTGGCTAGTGTGACAAAAAAAGGAAAATAATAAATGTTGGATGAACTCCAGTTAGATCTGGAGGCTTGTGTACAGTGTACAGAATGCTGGTCCAAGTAGGGAAGTGATAGCATAGTTACCAATTTTAAAAGAACTGAGGATACTTAATAAAATCCAGAAAAGTCTTGATGATTTTTGTGGCTTTAATATCCTCCTACTCTGCTGAGGTTATTGGTTGAATTAAAATGTTTTTATATGTTCTTATTGATATTTTCTGTTTCTTATATCCCATAGTTTCCCCATGTTTCCCTCTCCCTGGTCTCAAATGATAAATAGTATGTATTTATTGATAAAGG
Organism: Gracilinanus agilis; assembly: GCF_016433145.1. Lineage (NCBI taxonomy): Eukaryota > Metazoa > Chordata > Mammalia > Didelphimorphia > Didelphidae > Gracilinanus > Gracilinanus agilis. Next base: position 286,297,017 of record NC_058130.1, on the reverse strand, counting down.
AGAAAAAAATTAACACAACTGATAGATCCATTGTAAAAGACCAAAAATACATGCAATTTATAACAAATTGTGGACCTCCCACTACAGAGAAGTAGGATATCTTTTGTTTTTCAAAAAAATTTTTTGTTAATCAAATTCTGTTTATTGGTATAGCATTAAAAGTGTAAATATATTTTGTAATAATGCCATTTTATTGGATTGGCTTACACACTTAGGACCTTGTTTTATGCAACCAATACATTCCAAGATCCTGTGCATAAGTTGGAAATTGTGCACAACAGTGAACCCCTTTATTTAATAATTATTTCTTATACAAATGTACCTAGGCGCTTTACAACTTTTCTTGGATTTATCAGAACTACTATTCATATTTTGGATCATTATTAACTAAATAGCATTAATGAAACAAAGTAAAGCACCATTTTGACAAGGATACAACTTGTTTGAAGCGAGAATCCTAGATAAAGCCTTATGTGGAGCATATATGTTTGGCATAAAATAAGATAATGATTCATATTAGCACTTCTCAGAGTAAGAATGAATATGACTGGGTGAACCATTGCAAGATTTACACCACTTGGGGAAATGGCATGGATTTAGCATATACTTTTAAAAAATTTTTGTGTATTTTTCTGCCTTTATTTTTTTCTGTTAACAATCATGTACATCTGTATTAGCGTATTGCATTTGCATAAAATGTAAAAACTGTATATATTAAGTACATATTGTGTGCTTTGGTAAGTCAATCCCCAGATATTTCATGCATTTGTAGTTATTTAGAATGAAATTTCCCTATTTTTTTCCCTTGGTTTTTGTTATAATAATACAAAAATGCTATTAATTTTTTTACTATTTATTTTGTTGCTTACAACTTTGTGGCAGCTATTGCCTCAATTAGCATCTTTGCCAATTCCCTAAGATTTTGACTGTCTGATGATTTCATCATATTATCAGTAAATTAATTTTATTTCCTCTTTACCTATATTTATCCCTTTCTTTTTCTCATCATAGTTATTGCTATCACTTCCAGAATTGTATCAAATAACAGTGGAGAGAGTGAGTATTCTTGACTCACTTCCATATTTATTGGAAAAGGTTCTAATGAATTTCCATTGTATGTGATGTTTGCTTTTGGCTTTAGATGCCTTTTTTTTTGACAGTTTTGGTTTTTAATGATTATGTTGATTATTTTCTGATTATTATTCTTGCAACCTTGTAATAAACACCATTTGATCCCAATAAATGATTTCTTAAATAGTTATAATCTTCTGATAAGATTTTGTTTAAAATTTTGAGTCAATGTCTATTAATGATATCTGCCTATAATTTGGTGTCCCATCTTTCCCTGATTTAGGTATTCAGACTATAATTGTCTTATAAAAGCATTTTTGGAGAGTGCTTTCTTTCTGAAGTATGGGTTCTAACTGTTCACGGTTTGATAGACTTCATACTGAATGCAAGTCTATCATAACTGTAGCCCTTTCTATTTGTTCACTTGCCTTTCTAGGTTTCCCTTGAGTCTAAAAGTTTTTAATAAGCTTTCATTGTTTCATCAAGAATACTCAAAAGTGGGGCAGCTGGGTAGCTCAGTGGATTGAGAGCCAGGCCTAGAGAAAGGAGGTCCTAGGTTCAAATCTGGCCTCAGATTCTTCCCAGCTGTGTGACCCTGGGCAAGTCACTTGACCCCCATTGCCTACCCTTGCCAATCTTCCACCTATAAAGTCAATACACAGAAGTTAAAGGTTTAAAATAAAAAAAAAAGAATACTCAAAAGTCCCCTCTCTCATGAAAGTTCCACTTTTTACTCTGTAGATACATACTTTTGCAGGCTAAGTTATTTTAAAATTGTGATTCCTTAGTATTTGAACTCTGTTTTTCATGGCTTAGAGTATTTTTCTTTTGACTTAGAAGTTCAGGATTTTGTTCATGATATTTGAGTTTTCAGTTTTGGATTTCATTCAGATGATCAGTGAATTCTTTCTATTTTCCTTTTCCTTTTCAGTTGTAATAAATTTTATTTATAATTTCTTGAAATATAGTGTCTGGTCACTTTTTGTTTATCGTTTCAGGTTTTCTGATAATTTATAGCTTATCTCTCCTGGCCTTGCTTTCCAAAAATTATTTATGATAGTAAATACTTTTTAATATCTTTTTTCCCCTAATATTTCTTTTGTTTCATAGAGTTACAAACTTTTGTTTGATCCATTCTAATTTTCAAGAAGTCCTTTTCTTGGAAATTGTTTACCATCTGTGCCAAGCCAATAGTTTTCCTATTTTTTCCTCAATAGCTTTCACTTCATCAAGCTTAATTTCTTTCAGATATTCTTATAATCTTTGTGGCTAAGCCATCGCCTTCACTGAGATTCTTCTTGTAATTATCATGGGGTTATTCTTTTCTTTGTTTTCCTTTTAGATGATTCTTTGCCCTAATATATTGTCACTTAGGGACTCTTTTCTTCTACAACATACTTCCTCCATTTAAAAAAATTTAACAAAGGAGTCAAAGCAAAAAACAAACAAACAACACCTTTACTATAGTTATGTCAAATATTGTAGACCAAGCTTATATTAGGATTAGTCCAGTGATTCCCAAAGTGGGCACCACCGCCCCCTGGTGGGTGCTGCAGTGATCCAGGGAGGCAGTGATGGCCACAGGTGCATTTGGGGGCAGTGAATAACTGTAAGGGGGCGCTAAGTAATATTTTTTCTAGAAAGGGGGTGGTAGGCCAAAAAAGTTTGGGAGCCACTGGCTTAGTCCAACCAACTGCTCATGTATAAGGTTTTAAAAGGCAATAAGCACTCATGGACCATAAAACTCAATTAAAATATGCTTTAATAAATAGAGGTCAAAAGGATACCCCTTACAGGTTACATTTCAATTTTTTAAATGAGTTATCCTTTTATTTTTTTTATCATTTCTACATGCACTAGAATAGAACTCAGAAGAACATTGCCCGGGCAGTAAGAATTCAGCAATCTTGTAATAACCAAACAGTGTAGCCTTCTAAAGGCAATTTTAAAAAAGCTCAACAGTATGGCATCACTCAGCTTGGTATTACTTATAGGAAGTAAAAACTCAAGGCTCCAGCTGCTGTCACAATAGCTGCAGATGCATGGCTGTCAGTGGTGAGGTGACACCAACCATCTGCCCCAAAGAATTGATACAAGTACTATCAACAACATATGATTGGGACCTAGGGCATAGCAAATGACAGTCAATTTCTAGTTCAGGATTGTGAAGAGAAAAAGGTCAAAATCTCAGTCAAGCTCTCTCAGGTGATTAAACTAGGAAGGGCCTAGTCTTCCAGAAGATCAGAAGTAATACTATAGAATAGACAGAACCTGAATGATCACTCCATCTATGAGTAGGGTATAAAATCTGATCCAAACAAAGTTCCAATACAGAAACCATGGCTAATGATATGAGTAAAAAGAAAACATTGAAAAAAAAAAATAAGTACCCTGAAATGAGAAGCCTCAAAAGCACACACTCAAGGGAGTTGGCACCACAATTTGAGTAGTGCCTCATATAGAATAAAGGCTTCTGCACACAAGATCATCAGAAATACCTGATTTTCTCAGCGTTTGCCTGGAGGGTTGTGGAAGGACCAATCTAATTCTGAATAACCTTCTAAAGTGATTTTTCCTTATAGATGTACTCAGGAAATAGTAGAGGGGAGGGAAGAGTTCAGGCAAGCAAGGAATAATTCAGTTTTACTTAACTCCTAGGCAAAGGCTAATAAGGAGGACACATTTAGATGAAACCACAGGAAATGACGATCCAGCCACCCCAGCCTCATTACCTCCCCCACTGGAAGCTTCTGACCTTCTTTGGAAGATTATAACAGACTTAACGACCCATCTAATAAAAACACAACCCACAACAATCTTTCTTGATTGAGAAAGCAAGCCAGTTCTCCTTCAAACATTATTTACTCTTCCTCTGGAATTCAGACGTCAAATGCCTACAAAATACATTTCTCCCCAGAACAAAAGTCTCATGAGTCAGGACAAATTCACAGGCACTTTTTCCCAGAATTCACTACTAGGCTAGTTTTAATAGATCAGGAGGTACCACAGGGTTGATCTGGGCTGGAGCCCACACGAGGAGAAATTACACACTCATGACCATAAAATAAAAACCACAACGAATTAGGGGTCCAGCTCAACTCCCCACCTAAAAAGTTGTGTGATCTTGGATAAATTATTTCCCCTCTCTGGGATTCCTTCTATTTTTTCATCTGCAAAATGAGACCTCTAATGGGTAATGTGATTGCTCTAATATTATTTGAGTTCCCACACCAGGTTACACCCCTGACTCTCCAGACTTCCTCTCCTGAGCCAAAGAAATCTGTTTGTTCCTGTACTTTTCACAACAGAAGCACCTTCTGCTCTTGTTATTTCTTTCTCCAATTGGCTTCTTCCCCTCAGAACCTCCATGCTAATGGATGCACCAAGGGTTCATTTTTCTCCAGGCTGCATTGGGGGGGAAAAAAACAAACCTGGAAACTAGGGTTTGAGTATAAAATTCCTATATATTAAAAAAAATTTTTTTTTGGAGGTGACCAGTGAATTTTATTCTCATTTTGAACTGATTCAAATTGATCTACGCAGTTTTCTCTTATGATTTCTTAAAATACGGCATCTGGTCTCACTCCTTCCCTATCTTTAATAATCCTTAAATTACCTCTCCTTGAACTCTTTTTATAAGTCAAATGTTTTTGAAGGTACAAACTTTATAGTTTCTTTTTTTTTTTTTTCAGTCTTTCAATTTTGCCCAAGTATTTGTCTCCTGAAGACATTATTCTGTATGGTTCATTCTTATTTTCTGAGAGGCTATAATTTGGAAAAGGTTTAGTCTCTTCTAAAATCTATTTATTCCTTTCCTTTCTTTACTGAAAACTCTCATTTATAATTTATCGCTCGCTTCATTTCAAGATATAAATCCTTGTGGCAATATGTATGTGTGTGTGTGTATATATATATATATATATATATATACATATACATATATATATACATATAATCTATTTGTGAACTGTTCTATTCTCTGTGAAATACATAACATTTCAAACATAAATAATTAATATTTTCCTTTGTTTATGCTATTTTTAGCCCTTTCTGAAGTAGAACCTTGTGTCAGGGTCAGGCTTTTTACTCTTAGATGGTACTGCATGGCCTTCTATGTTTCTAATATATATTATCTTAGATTCTGGATCCTGGCCTTCACTTCCATCAGTATCTCTGTAGCTCAGATTGCAACAAATTTCAGGCCTACCTATAAGCTTCTGTGAAGTGCTGCATTCTTCAAGGCCTACGTCAGAGTGTTATAAGTTCTCAGAGCTCAAAGAACACTGCAGACTGCTGTACTTCCTGTCTGAGACTTGTTGGCTCTCATTCTCACCAGAGATGAAACCTGAGTGCTCCAACTTTTCTGGAGTTTCCTTTATGGAGTGCTCTCATCTTCCAGCTCCCTGATAAACAATGTTATCCCAGCTGTCCTTAGAGAGTTTTTGGTCCATGATAGAATTCTGAGTTCTTGCCCCAACTTTTCAAACTGGACTCCTTCTTTAGCACCAGTAAGATTCTGGATGTCCTCCTGTACTGCCAAGGGCTGGATGAAAGCACTTACTGTAGTTTTTTGATGGATTTTTTTCCTGAGCAAAATTCAGTCTGGTGGTTTTATCTTTGCTGGAGTTCTGGGATATCTAGCCTGCTCTGCTCCTTTTTTCACTGGGCCATCTTAACTAGAAATTTGTCTTGTCCTGTCTTCTTAAACCATGTTTCATTAGATTCCTAATATACTCATAGATAAGTAACATTTATCTCCAATTTGGTACTCTCATTGCTTTTTATAAGATAAAAACTTCTCTATAGAGATTTAAAATAAATAGTATTTGGAACTCATAGCTAAGTATGATAAAAGACTGCTATAAAAAATGGCAATAATCTATAATGCTCAATTTTTACTTCTGAGGTAAAATGTTGCAGAGATGAGATATTCTCCAAATCTTAATGCCTAGTTTAAAAAAAATTAAAATTGTACTGCAAAAAAGAATTATATTACAAAATTGTGCTGGACAAGAACTTCAAAGAGTTGGGTAAAACTGCCATGGCTTATTTTTCTAACATCTGGAAAGAGTAAGAAATAGTTTATAAAAGTTTAATTATAGCATATGAGAAATTACTTTCTTTACATGTACATACATGCATATACACAGTAAAATTATTTAATAAAAATTGATTTATTTAATTGTCAATGATGGCAAAATAGATTATTTGGGAAAAGGATAAATTATCACTGTGTACAAATATAATGGATTAACGTATTGCATATAGTATAAAAAGGATCCTCAAGGTATCTAAAAAAGTAAAGGCAGAATGGCATTAGCTGAAAAGATGTTTTAAAGCAAAACCAAAAAGTACTGTAATTATTTTTAAAAACACAAACACCAGCCCTATAAAAGTAAAATATTCCCTGCTCATCAAACACTTTATTGTAGAATGGAAAGTAGAAGTAAATAAAGCACAAAAATCATTTGCATGGGAAGCAGTAGCATGTTCACCTATAGTGCTGTGCAAGATGATTCTAGAAATGTTTCTGAATTACAGAGAAGCAAAATGTACCCATCTGCAACTATGTTTTCAGATACTGAGAAAACAAAGACAGAAAAATAAAAAATAGTATCTTGATGTTCATGTGACAATTTATGATATACCAAGATATGATATACACTGAAATATGGCTTTGACAAGCCATGTTACATATGGCTATGTGAATCACTATCAGCATGAAAAAATTTGATGTTTTATAAAATGTTCATGAAAATATTATTTTCATGTATCTCATGAATAAGTCCTGAGATCTTACACAAATCAGATTTTTTAAAAATATGGGAGGAAAATTTCATTTTGAAGTGAAATGAGAAATAAGCAACACTATAGATGATAGTAAGCTCAGACATGGATTCAGAGCTGAGAGGAACTAGTTATCTACTAGTTATATCCTCTTTTAAAAAATACTCAATTTAAACAAGTACATTAAATGTCTCAGCAAATAAACTTTCTTTTACAAATTTAGTACTATCAAATTGTTATAAATGTATTTGTCTAGAGATGCTCATTTCTGAGAACTATGATATTTGAAGTTAGATTATTATATAAGAAAATTACATTTGTTCTTTTTTCTATTTGGAATACCAGTTAAATTAAAAAACCTGCAGAATTCATTCAAATTCTTCAATCAGAAGATATGATTTCTTCTTTGATATTAAGCTAAAAAAAAAGTCTCTGTATCCCAGACAATCTTCTTTCAAGTGGTCCTAGGTGGTAAGTGTTGTTTATACATGCCTGCTATAGCTTTGGCAGCACTGTAGATCATTTGTCGGCGAGACATGCCAGTGAAAGCAACATGCCAATCAGTCCGGCTGACATGTACCAAGCTCTTCTCAAGTACTTCACCCACAGTTACCAAAAGGCCTGACCACCTTAAATTATAATCCTTGGGAGTAAGACATTGAGCCTGTGGAATAAAAAGATGAGCTGTTACTGTTCATGTAATTTAAGAGAAGTTTATAGGTGAATCTACTTCAGTCTCATAGCCATAAATGATTATTAGAAATCTTCAAGATATATTGCTACATTATCTATGAGATGAACCTGTAAGACTCTAAGAAACAAACAAAACAAGCAGAACCTCTTGTTTAAAAGCCTTTAGTAACAAAAAATTTGAATCTCAAGTTTCAGGACTCCTACAGGAAAATACTACAATCTAATTCTAGAAAGGACACACTGAATCTGTATGAGAGTAGTTTTAAAAAACAAAACTGTACTAGGAGGTATAAAGAATTAGCATAAATATAAAAGGCCAACTAATCAAAGGATATGAACAAATGGCTCTCAAAAGAATTGTAAATTAAATGAAAAACTTTGACCCAGAATTTCCACTGCTAAGCACATATCCACAAAAGGGAAAAGACAGATTTTAAATTTTACCCTTCACCCCATTTTCAATTTTATTTTTTAAAAGTACCTGCTGTACATATTCCAAAGGCACTGGTGTAGCTTGTGTAAAAGTTTCTAGATGAATGCCATGGACAGGATCTTCAACTATCAAACAGCCAATGTCAAACCACCTGCAATGTTTAGGTGTATGTTCAGAATTATACATTTTAAAAGCAGATCAATAAGAAATCAAATCTATTGTAAGTTGTAACATAAAAAGAAATGGATTAGATATTGATACAAGGAAGATAAAGCAAAAATAGTTAAGCATTAGAAAACTAACGTGTAATTCTGATCTAGTCTCAAGAAAATAAATAATAATACTAACTTCACTCTTTAAAATTGAAAACTTAAATGGACTTGATTTGAATTTTTGGGTACCTATCAGTATGTAGGTTATAATCTATCCATGCCATCTTATTGGTCTAAATATTCACTTTCTAAAACTTTCAGTACAAGGAAGATGTTCCACTAGAAAAGACCCCAACATTGCAAGGTTACCTAAGGTCCATGTGGGCTGTCCATTGCTTATACCCCAGTCTGGCCAGCTCACTTTCTTTTGTGATCACATGTTTTTTCAATGACATCTTTTATGCTTCTCCTCAGTTGTTGACTGATAATGTGTTCCATACTAATTCACAAAGATAAAGGATGGATTAAATTCTTCAAGAATTAGTATTTTCTGACACCCAGCCATAAAGTCACTGAAATTATACTGATGTTAAAAATGTAAAATTTTTGTTTCAGAGAGAAATTTAGAATCTCTTTTAACACACAATTGCTTAAAAAGAGCACAAAACCAAAGGATATTTCCTTTTGTTCTCCTGAAATAGAAAATGATTGTTCTCTCTCTATGTCAAGAAAAATGTTCATCAGAGTGAAAATAAAAACTGTATATCAATCTATGTCAATTCTCTCAAAGAAAACCTAAAGATTATTGACTGAAATCAGAAAAGGATTGGTATTTCTAGAGACTGCTGAATTCTACCTTGGAGAGAAAATCCTCTAATTTATTATAAAAAAACAAAAAACAAAGAGGTTTCCTCAGATAAATAGGATAACTTATGGAATCATTCTTTATTACAGGTTATGAACAGAACCCAGAGTGAGACTATATTATCTTTAGATGAAAATCAATATAAAATATCATAATACTTCCCATAAGTGGAAAGTCTTGTCCAAAACCTAAAATTTACTATGACTCTACTCTTGGTTTAAAAAAAAAAAGATAAAATGATGATAAATGGAATACCTTTAAGTGAATTGAAAGATATGAAAAAATTAAGAAATATTTTCTAGAGTAATATTATACAACTATCTTTCAATGTCCACATATTTTTGTCTTCAAAGAAATCTCATTTTTGGTTCACATTTGAACCAACACCTCAGAAGTGGTAACCACAACTGATTAATACACTGAAAAAATATGAAAATGTGTAATGTGTAACACATATGGACTTCCTGCCACCACAAAGGAGTGGGTTAGGGATTTCTTTTCATATTTCTTTATTCAAATTATCCCTAATCTTTATAATATTTTTACCTTCACTTGTGGTTGTTCTTTCCATTTACATTTTTATTGTGTATACTATTTTCCTGGATTAGCACTTTTCATTTCATTTAGATCATTCTATGCTTCTCTATTTTCATTACATACATCATTTCTTACCACACAGGATTATTCTATTATAGTTACTTTTCATAATTTGTTTAGCCGATCTCCAATCAATGGAGCAATTCTTTGTTATCACAAGAAGCTGCTATAAATATTTTGGGTATATATGAGGGTTTTCTTCTTATTGATGGCTTCCTTGGAGTATAAGCTCAATAATGAAGTTTCTGGTTCAAAAAGTATGGACATTTTTGTCACTTAATTTGCATAATTCCAAATTGCTTTCCAAAACGATTGTAATATTTCATAGCTTTATCAACAATGTATTAGTGGGTCTGTCATTCTACATCCCCTCCAAAATTAGTTATCATTTTTTTTGATCACCTTTGCCAATGTGTCTTGCATTTCGTTCAGTGATTTGGAGCATTTTTAAAATATGGTTGTGAAGACTGCAATTCTTCTGTTTGTTCATATCATTGGACCATTTATCTCCTGGGGAACTGGTGAAGAAACTATTTATCTAGGGGGAATATTTATCTATCTATTTAATTTTTGTTTATATGCCTTCAAATTGATCTCTTACCAGAGAAATTTGACATAAAGGTTTTTTTCCCCCCTTAGACCATTTCCCTTTTTATCTTAGGTGTATTAGTTTTGACTATGAAAAAGCTTTTCAGTTTCATTCAATCAGTTATCTATTTTATCCTTTGTAATTCCAAAAGATTTTTTTTAAATGCATATTACTGGCATTTTGCTTTTACAATGCTTATATTTTCCCTTCTGTTCTTCCAGGAAGCCATCACTTATGACAAAAAAAAAATTTTTTTTAAGGGAGAAAAAATTCAACAAGATCAACAATACTTCAAAATATACATTACAGGGGGCAGCTAGGTGGCTCAGTGGATTGAGTCAGGCCTAGAGATAGGAGGTCCTAGATTAAAATCTGACCTCAGACACTTCCTAGCTGTGTGATCCTGGGCAAGTCACTTAACCCCTGTTGCCTAGCCCTTACCACTCTTCTGCCTTGGAACTAATACATGGTATTGATTCTAAGATAGAAGATAAGGGTTTAAGAAAAAATTTTGTAAATATACCCACACATATACATACATATACATATATTGTATTACATATAGTGTATTAAATGTAATGTGTATGTATATACATATACATATATATGTGTATATATATATATATATATATTCCATACCTATAGACACCAAAGGAGAGGAGGGGAGATGTCTCCTCATATGTCTTCACTGGGAGGAAGTTTGTTCTTTTTAATTCCACAATGTTCAGGTTTTATGATTTTATGGTTATCCTTTCCACTTACACTGATAAAATTATTGTGTATATTATGCTCCTGACTATACTTACTTAATTGTGAATCTATACGTTTCCATCCTTCTTCACATTCATTATGTTTGTCATTTATACTACTACATAGTAACATTTCATTATATTCCAATACCATAGGAAGTTAGCCATTCTGAACAGATGGGAATCTTCAGTATTTCTTTGTTACTACAAAATGTGTTGCTGATAAATAAATACTTGGTGTATATGGAACCTGCCTTTCTTTTTGTTACTGATCTCTTTAGAGTATATCTAGCAGTGCAATTTCTTAATACATTTAGTGCCTGCTTGATTTTATACAACCCCTCCAACATTGTTATTCTCATCTTTTGTCATATTTGCCATATGCAGGGTATGAGATGAAGTCTCAAGTTTTTATTCCATTTTTCTTATTGTTAGCTTTTTGGAGCATCCATTAATAAAATTATTAATAATTTATAATTTTAAAAGAACTATTTATTCATAACTATCAAGAAATTTGTTCTTATCTTTTCTGTCAAGACTTTATCACAGAAATTTGATAAAGATTCTTCACCATCTAATCCTAATCACTTTTCTTGTTATTCTAGAAGTGTTCATTTTGTTTGTGCAAAGGCTTTTCAACTTTATGTAATCAAAATTACCTATTTGATTTTTTGTAACTGCCTCTGTTCCTTGCTTGGTTGGGATCTGTTTACCCATAACTGCAAATATACATATATGTGATGTTACTTTTCTATTTTTTTTTCTAGGCAGTCTTTAATATTCATGTCAACTTATTGTGGAATATGGAATAAATTACTAATCAGACCAGGTCTTACTTCTGTCAGACTTTTTCTAGATGCTCTTTCCCTGAAACGCTGTTTCTTAAGTAACTTACATTTTATGCTTTACTGAACACTAGATTATTGTGTTCAATTGTTTCTTCCTTGTCACGTCTTTTTCACATATTTTTTTCCATCGGTACCAAGTGCTTTTAATCACTGCTACTATATAACATAGCTTTAAGTATTGAACTGTTATTATCTCTTTATTTCTACCTTTATTATATTAACCTTGATGTTTCAGAAATTTTATTCTTTCAAATAAGTTTTGTCATTTTATCAAGTAATTTTGGATGCAATGACTAAGCCTAAACCCTGAAACCTGAAGAAATTCTTGGGCTTTTGTTCAGTCTTCTAGGTGGTTCAACTTAAGTTTTGTTCTCACCTCTTTTTGTCCCCTCCTTCCTCAATCTTTAAAATGTAGTTCACTTTATCTCTTGTAGTGATTTTGACAGGTTCCAATCTTTTGTTATCAATTCTACTGGTAGCGGGCTGCTTAAAAAAACTCAGGCACTTTGGTTCCTAGATGGTTCCCTGGCTATTCCTCCTGCTGTGATAATGCTGGAGACTGCATGGATACTGAGAATCCAAGGCAATGAACTGGCTTTATCTATTGCTATGTTCCAGTCAGTTTTCTTGTAAAGTTCTGGGCAGGATGGAGGAACTTAAAGAGTAATTTTTCTTTGATTTTTTTAGCTTTTTTTTTTATCATTTATTAATTTATCGTTATTCTTTTTGTTGCATTTTCAGATTTAGTTGAGATGATTTGAGGAAGGGAGAGTAGGAAGGACTTTCTTAGTTATAAGGTCCTTAGTGTAGCCATCATATTCCTTACCTCAAAAAAACTCTACACTTAGGTATTCCACTGTAACCAAATCCGATGGCCTTTTCTCAATGCTCAGGCTTCTTGAACTCTTTGTACCCTTTAACACTGATAATCACCATCACCTTCTGGATATATCTCTTGAGGTTTTTGTGATACTGTTCTCTCCCAGCTCTCTTCCTACTTGTCTGACTTCACCTTCTTAGTGTCCCTTGCTGGACTTTCAATTTAGATATGCCAACTAACGACTGCTTTGTCCTGAAGCCTCTTTTCTCTTAATATTATCTTACTTATTGACATAATCGGCTCCCATGTATTTGATCACCATCTCTATGCAGATGATCCCCAGAGTTTACTCCTAAACTCCAATCCTACATTACCAACTACATTTTGGATATTTTAAACTAAATGTTCTTTAGGTATCTCATTCTCCACAATAGAATTCATTACCTTTTCTCACTATCCTCATTCTTGCCAACTTGCCTATTGCTGCCAAGGATACTACCTAGTACTCAGGTTGACAACCCTAAATTCCTCACCTTCAAACATCTTTCACACATGTCTTTTGTATCCAATCGCACATGCAACACAACATTAAAGACTGGCATCACCTCTTGCCAGGACTATTTCAATAATCTTCTAATTAATCTTTACCTCAAAAATTTCCCCATTCCTATTAATCTTCCACTCAGCTGCCAAATTGATTTTTCTAATGCATGTTGCCTACCCATCCCAGCCAACTCGATAAATTCTAATGCCTCCCAATTACCTCCAAGAGAAAATATAAAGTCCCAATCACCTCTTGAATATAGCTCTGTTTAGCATTTAAGACTGCAAGCTGGCTGCCCCCCTCCTTCTTTTTCAGTCTACTTATACATCACTCCCTTTACAATTTAAATTCAGAATCTATTTGCTGTTCCTTGTACATAGCACTTCACTATCTAGCTCCATGTTTTTTCCACTGGCTGTCCCCTATATCTGGAATTCTTTCCCTCCTCCCCTATGCATTTTATATTACCGGCTTGCTTTAAGACTCAGTTCAAAATTTGGATCTACATCCAAAAATTACTAAACTGTGCATACCTTTTGATCCAGTAAGCCCGGGGGCAGCTAGGCAGCTCAGTGGATTGAGAGCCAGACCTAGAAATGGGAGGTCCTAGGTTCAAATCTGGTCTCAAGACACTTCCCAGTTGTGTGACCCTGGACAAGTCACTTAACCCCCATTGCCTAGCCCTTACCACTCTTCTGCCTTGGGGCCAATATCAGTATTGACTCCAAGACGGAAGGTAAAGGTTTTAAAAAAAATAATAATAAAGCCAACATTTATTTAGTACATACCACACACTGTATTAAGGTGCTTTACAAGTCATTTGATCACAAAAACCTTGGGATGTAGGTGCTACTCTTCCCATTTTACAGATGAAGAAACTCCAGGGTCACATAGCTAATAAGTCATGAGGCCAAATATGAACTTGGATCTTTCTTACTACAAACTTGGCACACAATTCACTAGGCAATCTGATTGCTCTTTTTTCAATACATTTTAGAACATGTAGAACTTCAAAATGACTGCAACAGTCCTAGACCATTGTGTTTGCTGGGATTTTCAAGAGAGATGCACACTTAGCGCCATTCTCAAGAGATTTTTCCATTCAACTCAAATATCTGGGGAAAGAAAAAATAGCTTCTTGTCAAAGATTAAGAGATCTCATGCTATAGATTTTAAAAACAGTTTAGATTAGCGCAGCAATTCAAATTTAGAGTAACAGATACAAATGCATTTGGTAAACCAAAATGTACCACAAAAATATATTTTATCAAATACCTGGTATTGCAGATTTTTGGTCATCTCCCATTACTTTGAATAATTATGATTTTTTTTCTAGAAATTATTTTCAAACTAGCACATCATTTAAAAAATAGTTAAACTATAATCCAAATATTAACTAATATACTTGAAGAAATAATAGACTTCTGCTTCTTATCTCATTTTGTGAAGTTACTCTTATTAGGTATATATAACCATTGTAAATAGATTTACTCCAATTCCAACCATTAACTTGTCTTAAGAATAGAAAACTAGGGGACAGCTGGGTAGCTTAGTGGATTGAAAGCCAGGACTAGAGACAGGAGATCCTAGGTTAAAATCTGGCCTCAGACACTTCCTAGCCATGTGACCCTGGGCAAGTCACTTGACCCCCATTGCCTAGCCCTTACCACTCTTCTGCCTTGGAGTCAATAGTATTGACTCCAAGACAGAAGGTAAGAGTTAAAAAAAAAAGAATAGAAAACTAATAATTTCATCAATGGAAATAGTACAAAGGCAATCTTGAACACTGACCCTCACAAATACTTTCCTTTAATCTCTAAAATAGTATCCAAAATTGGATATATTTAATATATGCCATCTAACTCTAATACACAATAGATCAAGATACAGCACAATAAAGCCTCTTACTTGTCAGGTAGTAATTCAGCAATAAAGTTTTCTATAGATACAGCAGGTTGTTTCTCATGAATCACACCAGTTCGCCGCAAGTTGTCTATCCGTTCTTGGGCCCCCTGAAAAACAACAGTGCAAGAGTTGGAGAATATCCTTTATTCCATTTAAATGGCTGCCTGAATAGAGCCAAACAATACAATTACCTCAAAAAACCTGGAAAACAACTAATGATCAAGAAATCCAACTAGAGTAACTTCTTCCCCTGCACAAAACAGCAAAGAATTCATCAATCACATCCTAAAAGGAACCCCAAAAGGAAAAGTCTAAGGAATGCATAGACACAATACAGAGTTCTTATAGCAAAGAAAAATTTCTGAAAACATCAAGAAAGTATCAGTTCAAATATAAAGAAGTCACCATCGATTGCTCAAGACTTGGCAATCTCAACCATTGGCAAAAGACAGGAGCTAACAAACAAGAATAATTTAGCTAATAAGATATACCTTCTAAAATATACTCACAGATCCCAACCCCTGCAAAGCTGGAAATAATCTTAGGGGAAATAATTGACCTTTAAAGAAAGAAGATGTTTGATAATTTCTGAACAAGAGGAGAGCTGAATAGGAGTTCTGAAATACAAAGAGAAAATCCCAGAGATTAACTGAGCAAATGGAAGAGGCTATCCATGATATAGGGGAAGACTTTTAATGTCTTCAAAAACTAACAAGGGAATTAAATAAGAAATGCAGAGTACCTAGGGCTGTATTTTGTTCAGTTCTGAATGTCTAAAGAAGAGGAAAAAAGTGTAAGCAAAAAGAATACATTTATATAGAAAGAAGGAAAAAGAGGGTGTAACTGCTATTTCTCATAACTGAGATGAGTGAGAAGACTATGCAAACATGAGGGAAAGGAGAGGGGGAAAAGCAGTCAGAGAAGAACTCTATTATTATTTTAAAGACAAAGGAGAGTTCAACATTTATGAATAGTTTGGTGCAAAATACATCACTTTCAACAGGGAGGCAAGATTGAGTGGGTAGAACTGTTAAAATGGAGAAAAAAAGAGTCAGAAGTTAAACTTCCAAGTCCTGAAGGAGGGATTAAAAGAAAGAAAAAGAAAAGAACTAGAATCAATTAGCAAACTGCAGAACTCACGATGGTATATGAAAGTAATAAAATATTACTTTGTAGCAAGAAATGATAAGGCAATTTCAGAGAATCCTGGGTAACATGGCTTGCCAGAGTGAAGGGAGCATAACCAAAAGAACAAATTACCATTAAAAAAACAACTCTGAAAGAATTAAAAACTCTGATCAATGCAATGACCAACCAACCATGGTCATATGTTGAAACATGTTGAACACCTCCTCAGAGGTGATGGGCTCAAGGTCCAGAAAAAAATAGACATTTTTAGATTCGGCCAGTATGTGGATTTCTTTTGTTTGAACAATGCTACAACCCTTGCCTCCACTTCTCCTGATTTTTAATAAAGAGGATGATTAGGAGGACTGGACATTAACAAAAAAGAGGTCCACTGAAGTTTTTTTTTTAAATGCTTAGAAGAGAATAGAAGGAAGTTTACAAGGAAGAAGAGAGAAATAGGGCAATTTTGAAACTAACATGTGGTATTATGTAACCATTTTTTAAAAAAACCAAGCAGTATATAATGGAGATTTGCAGTCTTCTAAACTTTTTTATATCCTTCAGTGTATATGAAAATGCTTTATGTGGGCGCGTATGTGCATTAAGTAGAGAAAAAAAAACCATAGATTTTTCAAAAAGGACTAAAAAATTCAAATCTTAAAATGATTGGTTACAAAATTTTAAATGGAAATAGAAAGGTAAACGATGCTAGAAAAGTTTTAGGTAAAACCTACCATGTCTGAGGTAAAAGAAAGAGAAAAAAGATTGTAGCTTTATTGTCTCAATAATTTTAAAATGCCTTCTGTCTTAGTGTTAATTTTAAAATGGAAGAGCAGGTAGGCAATTGGAGTTAAGTGACTTGCCCAGGGTCACAAAGCTAAGAAGTGTTCTAAGACCACATTTGAACCCAGGTCCTCTTGATTCTAGACCTGGTGCTCTATCCATTGTACTACCTACCTGTCCCTGACTCAATTACATTTTAAGGCTTAAGCAAGACTTTACATGGAATAGTTATTTATGTACAAATGAACAAAAAATAATAATGATCAAAGCTGAAGTTTATATGGCATGTATAACTTTGCAAAACACTTTACAAATGCATCTCATTTGATCTATAAACTATACATGAAATTAGAGAATTCTTAATTAGAGGAGAGAATAGGACTTTTGACACAGCTAACTCAAAAATCATTTTTTAAAAATCCAATATATTATACAGCAAACTCATAAGAGATTTCTTTTATATAAAAGAGTTCTTAATGATTACAGAAGCAAGACTTATGAGTGATGGATAGATTTGTCCATCTAAAATATCTTGGGATTGTGTTTTCTTTCACAATATAAATAATATGGAAGTATTTTCCATGACAACACATGTATAACCTATATTAAATTGCTTGCCTTTTTTAATGAGGGTAACAGGAAGGGAGAAAAAGAATTTGGAACTCAAAATTTTATTTAAAATGTTAACAATTGGGGAGCAGCTGGGTAGCTCAGTGGATTGAGAGTCAGGCCTAGAGACGGAAGGTCCTAGGTTCAAATCCGACCTCAGATACTTCCCAGCTGTGTGACCCTGGGCAAGTCACTTGACCCCCATTTCCCACCCTTAGCACTCTTCCACCTAGGAGCCAATACACAGAAGTTAAGAGTTTAAAAAAAATGTTAACAATTGTTTTTACATGGAAAAAATAAAATATTTTTAAAAAGGAAAAAAGACTTCTGTAATAAGGATGAAAATCAAGTTGACATTTTCTATTTAGGTGATAATGGAAAATCTCAGGGTAAAGGATAGAAAAAGGTATAAAAATATATGGCAAACTGTAAAACTAATGAGCAATGAATTTATTATGTGTAATAAACTGATTTTCTATACTCTGCATGCTGTGTTAACAAAGTCTCTTCAGTTTATATCAGTGAAGTGAAGCTCTTAAGTGAACTCTTCAAGGCCAGGTGCAAGGACACTAAAGAGATTCTTGTTATGAAAAAGCAAAATATTTATTGAAATATATAAGGATAAAAAAAGGATTTCTAATTCTAAAGGATTCTAACTCCACTCGAATAAAACTCCCTGGTTCCACAAGGAACTGTTTCTCTTGTGTCCATAGGCTACACTGATCCTTCCTGATATGACTAACCCAAATTTTTACTATTCTAAATAAACTAACACTATTGTCCTTATAATTTTTAATGTTGCCTCCAAGTTATAAAAATAACAAAGGCTAGCTGGTTGAGTCTCAACAAGAATCAAATTAGGACTCTGAGCTTTAGCAGACTCAGAGTCCAAACCAAAGACCAGGTCTTTCTTTGGTCTTCTCAGAGTCAATACAATCTATAAAAACAGCAATAGATAGTTACTAGTGTTTCCTAAGTTGGAAAAAGAAACCACTTAGCTCCTTCAGGTCTTTCCCTCCTTTCCTTCTACCTCAGAAAGTGAGAGAGAGAGAGAGAGGCAAAGATGTTACCTCCTCCAAACCCTCAGAGAGAGTCTCTCTGTGTGTGACTTTGCCAATAGCCAGAGACTAATTGCCACTCCAAGAAAGAGTAATTGTCACAGAAAAAACCATTAGACTTGAAACTGACACTCTGGCTTAGCTGTTTGAAACTCCAATTCTTTCTCAAGCCAGTTTCTCTACTTCTTATCTCTAAACTAATAAAACAATACTTATTTTCTAATATCAACCTTATAGAGGAGACAGCAAAATACAAGTAAAATGATTAATGGCAAAATGGACAAATGCTTTTTATAGTAAAAGTCCTTCTATGCTTATACTTTGTAGGATTTTTAGCATGAGAGCTATATGTCAGTCAAAACCTTTATCTCTATCTATTGTGATGACGTGCAGCTTTTTAATATAATTGTATTGATTGTTTTCCTAATGTTTAACCATACTTGCCTCCTTGGTATAATTTAACTTAGTCAAAATAACTGATTTTTTGGCTAAATCACAACAATCTATGTGATAAGATTTTGTTTAAAAATTTTTACTCTATAATCTTTTAATGATATTAGCCATAAGTTTTCCATCTGTTTTATCTTTCTCTGGTAGAGGTATTTGGACTGTATTTGTCTCAAAAATTATTCTGGAAGGGTGCTTTCTTTTTCCAAATTTTGAGAACACTTTGTGAAGTAGATTTATGACTAATTGTCCTCAAGCAGATTCTCATTTCTTCTCTTTCCCTTCAATTAGTCATTTGATTAGTTTTAAAAAATTTGAAGCCCAAGCTCCCCATCTCCCTTCATAGAACATATCTCTTAAACTCATTCATCAGTGGAACCAATGGCCAAAGCAAACTTGTTTCTTTCCCTCTCCTCCATTATCTGGTATACTTCAGGCTCCAAAGAAATGCCTCTTCTTTGGATTTAAATCTGAGGACATAATATACTGGCCCCCTTTTCTTGCAGTTCCACTTCACCTTCTCATTCTGCAATATCTCCAAGAAATAATGGTCTCCATGATGTCAAAGTGGCATCAGCTGCTGTCTATAAAGCCCCAACACCCACCTCTCCATGTGTCTTTACCTCTCTTTTCTCTCACTGGTCCCTCTGTTGTCATTTTGTTGCCATTGTTTTGTTTGCCAGGGACAACCAAAACAACAGTAACACATGGACAATTGTCATTTCTGCAGGTCTGTTTTTTTTTTCTAATATTATAATTACCTTTTTAACATATTTAATGCCCATCTTTTTTCATTTCTGGTTAAACTCAGATTTCTAATAATTACCCTGGGCTTCATATTAAGTTCCTTTGGTCTTTGGAATACATTATTTGAAATCTTTCTGCTAATTCTGATGGGTGTAGAACCAGTGGTGTTATTCCATTGCTTTCAGGTAATTCTAGTGTGTTATTTGAATTTCTTTTCCTTTCCATATGAGTCACTGGGTCACTTTTTTTTTTAAGCCCTTACCTTCTGTCTTGGAATCAATACTATTTTGATTCTAAGGCAGAAGAGTGGTAAGGGCTAGGTAATGGAGGTTAAGTGACTTGCCCAGGATCACACAGCTAGGAAGTGTCTGAGGCCACATTTGAACCTAGGACCTCCCATCTCTAGGCCTGGCTCTCAATCCACTGAGCCACCTAGGTGCCCCCAACTTGTAGTTTTAAAACAAATTGATAAATTTAACCATCTGGTGTCTTATAGCCCTGAGGTTTTTGTTTATTTTTTTTCAATAGGCAATCAATGAATGGCATAACATTTTCTGAGTGGAGAAGTTCTGGGCAGTACTATCATATTATTTATTGCTTTATGATGTTTAGGTTTATTGCCTTATTCAGTTCTGCTGGGAGATGTAGGATCCTTATGTTGTCTCTACACATTTTGTCTTTGACATCAGTATGTTTAGATAATGAACATATTTTCTTTTAATATTGTATTTTGCATTCCAAATTTATTGCTTTCTCATTTATTTCTTTGGAGAGACTGGCTACCCCACATTCCAGTTTTTCATTCTGCCTATTGTTTTTGCTGGGCAGACAATAATTCTGCTCTCATTAATTCTCATTTCTCTTTTAAAATACTAAATAATAGCATATGGTGGTTCAATGTTCTCATATTCTACAAGGTCCTCTATCTCATTAAGTGGTAGGCCATTTTCCTTTCATTTTGCCGCATTTACTCAACAATGCCTGAATCTGTTTACTTAGACCTGGGAGACTGTACTTCCCTCTGTTATTAATATTTTTTCTATTGATTTATAGTCAACCTTCACAGATTCAATTTTCATAACTTGAAGCATTCCTGCAATTTTGTTAAAAATCTGATTTTCGGGGGCAGCTGGGTAGCTCAGTGGATTGAGAGCCAGGCCTAGAGACAGGAGGTCCTGGGTTCAAATCTGACCTCAGCCACTTCCCCTCTGTGTGACCCTGGGCAAGTCACTTGACCCCCATTGCCTACCCTTACCACTCTTCTGCCTTGGAGTCAATACATATTATTGACTCCAAGACGGAAGGTAAGAGTTTAAAAATATATATATATCATTTTCACTTTGGCAATAACACTTTCTGGCTATCCTCAGTAGAGGGGAAAAAATTGAACTACAATGTTTTAAGTTTATATCAGCAAAAAGGAAGAAAAGTATTTGTAAAAGTGTGAATTTGCTCCAGAAGATACTACAATAAACTCTTAAGTGGATGAAGAGAGAAATGAAAAGATGGAAAAGCAGCTAAATTTGTGGGTAAACTAAAGGGTGATCAAACTCGTCCTCTTGCCTGCTGCTGAAAAGAAGATTAGAGATAGCTATATTTCAAGAACCTTGACACCTGCTATCTCTCTGTCACTCTGTATGCCATCCTGTGTTGCTTCTGCTCTCCCCTGCTTTTTATGGGCTAGGTAAAGTACATGTTATCAGAATTAACATTTTGCAATAAAGAATTATATGTAGAAAAGTATATCTTCTGAAATCTCTAGCAAAAGATTACCGTTTTTGGTAGTTACAGGAACCTAATTCCCTATTTCCCATAGGGTCAACGTATCAATATTTTTGTTTTTGACTTTCATGCCGAATGTCACTTCATGAAAGTTGAGGATTGCCTATATCTACTTATGTTCAAAGACTTTTGAGATCTTTGGCAATTTCAGTATTTTTTCCCCTACTGCTCACTTTCTGACTAACTTCCTCCTTTCTGATGATATTTCCTTGTAGGCTGTATTTCAAAGTATCTCAGCATTTATTCTTCTGAAGCTGGGCAATTCACAGCTCACCTAAGTCTCTTCCTTTTTTAATCTATTCTTTTCAAATTCAAACAGCTGCTCTTTGGACTCTTCTGTGAATCTTCCAAAGATCATGGATTTGAATCAGCAACCACATCTGCCAATTCTTTCCAGTCTTGTGAGATGTTAGCTGAGAATATCATCAAGAACATGTTGGGCATTTTCTTACTATTATCCCACTTAGCTGGCCATCAATTCCCTATTATCCATTATTACTTTTTCTTTTTTTTTTAACAATGATTATTTTCTTTGGAAAATAAAAATTAAGAAAAACAAGAATTGGATGTTTCTGCTGGTTCTCTATTGTACCTATGAAGCCCTAACCTTTCTTTGACATTCTTACCTAAGCACAAATGGTCTCAAATGACAAGCCAACCAAGGACAACAACAGTGAGCATTGGAGATTTTTTTAAGTGACAGATCAGAGACATACTCTGAGGAGAGTGTTAATGTAGGGCACAAAAGGTCTGCTTAAGTGCAGTGAGAAAAGTTAAAGAAACAATTGCAATAACTTAGGTGAAAGGTAATAGGGGTTTAAACTGGTGTCATGGCAACAAGAATGGCAAAAAGTGGATGGATGCCTTGATTTCTTTTCCTAAACATTTTTAATTATTCAGAGAAGAATTGCATTATTCACAATCAACTGATTTGTTATATAGGAACTATAAATTCTGTTGAGAGAAAACAAATCAGGTAAAATCTGAAATATAATGTCAACATTTTATGAATGTATATAGTTTTTATTCTTTAAATACTTCTAATTCTGAAGAAAATCATCAGCAAATAGGGGTAGCAAAGTAGCATAGTGGATAGTGTTAGGCATAAAGTCAGGAAGACTCACCTCCCTGAGTTCAAATCTGGCCTCAGACACTTAGCTATATAACTCTGAGCAAGTCACTTCACCCAGTTTGCCTTAGTTTTCTCATCTATAAAATAAGGTGGAGAAGGAAATGGCAAAACCGCTCCAGTATCTTTACCAAGAAAACACCGAAAGGTGCCACAAACAGTCAGATATGACTGAAACAAGTGAACAAATCTTTACAAATAAGCTAATAGCTTTCAATTTAGTCATTAAAAAAATCCTTTTAATCTTTACAAATAAAGTATAGCATTCAATTTAGTCATTAAAAAGTCTTTTTAAAAAGAAAATTCTTTTAATTGTAAATTTATGAGAATAAAGAAACTGATAGAGAAAACAAGTTTTTCACTAGGTTCTTGAGCATCTACAAGTTATGTTTTTAAGAAATTCTTAATCAGTTTAAATTTTAAATAACTTCTGACTTCAAATACCACTGATCTGTGGGGTCATAATCCTTTTTGAATAATAAAATTTAATTTAATCATGTTTGAAAGTTGTTCCCAAGTTAAAAACAAAATCAGTATAAAGAAGTTGCATGTAAAGTCACTCAAAGGATAATATTATGATTCATCAAAACAAATTTTAATGCAATACTGTTAAGTACAAATTGTATATTATTAATTTTTGTTTTAGTTAAATTAACATCTACTTCCTGTGTATCTTTCTATACTCTTGCCACAATGGTTTCTTCTTCTTTTCTTTCTTTCTTTCTTTCTTTCTTTCTTTCTTTCTTTCTTTCTTTCTTTCTTTCTTTCTTTCTTTCTTTCTTTCTTTCTTTTTCTTTCTTTCTTTCTTTCTTTCTTTCTAGAAAAATCAAGCTTTAGAAGACTTTTTTTTTTAAACCCTTACCTTCTGTATTAGAATCAATGCCACATATTGGTTCTGTTATAGGGAAGTAGAGTAAAATGATTGACAGGGAGGCATGTTTCAGAACTTTGGTGGGAGACTGGCAAAGTGTCAGTTGAACTTTCCCTGATTCCCTATAAGGAGAGAGCTATATTTCTCTCTGTGTGGATCCTGATTTAACTGGAAACCATTTACTATCAAGAGACCCTGTGAAGGAGTTTGGTTGAGTTTGAGGTCAGGGCTCAGTGGTGGACACTGGGGTCTAAATCCTCACTCCCTCTCCTAATTGGATATACCAGCAGTTTCATCTATACTTCAGTGGATACAGCTTTTGAAGATCACTAACTTTGGACACATACGTGAGAAACCCCATCCTGTACAGCTTGCTTACCTTCCAGTTTCTGGATAGGTTAGACTTAAGGCAGCTGTTAAGGTTTAGCCTGTTAGGGTAGTTTCACCCTCCTGAACTTTGGGGAGAGGACCCAAGTACTGTAAGGTAGTTTTTCCCATTCCCTTCCCTTCCTGACTCAGTTGTTATTAAACCTTACAATATCTACCAGTCTCTCCTTTTAAGTTCTTTTCCCAAATCAGGTGATTGGCACCTCGTCACTCTCAAGGACCCACTGTTTACTCCAGCAGATAACCTGGTATTACCCAATAATTTATACTCATCCTACCTACCCCACTTAGTTTATTTATTCTTTCAGTTCTAAGGCAAAAGAACAGTAAGGGCTAGGCAATGGTAGTTAAGTAACTTGCCCAGGGTCATACAGCTAGGAAGTCTGAGATCAGACTTGAACCTAGGACCTCCCATCCCTAGACCTGGCTATCAATCCACTGAGCCATATAGCTGTCCCTGAGACTTTTTAAAAATGCTTTCCATGATATTTCAGAAACAAAAATTTAATTAATTAATTTACTTACTTATATTTTCCAAGAAAGTGACTCATCTTTTTTTTAGGAAACAAAGAATACAATGAAAATACAAAATAAGCCAAATAAATTTTGTTTAAAATAAAAATGAAGAAAAAAATCAAACTATAATCTCAAACAACCTCCCCTTTTTGAATTCCTACTTCAGTCTCAAAGTTCTCTATATCTTCATATTTTCAACTAATATACTTTTCATCTCTTTACTTTAAATTAAATAAACTCTATGCTGAAAACAAGCCAGTCTTCACTGAAAACTGCCCTCTTCCCATCCACAAAATTAAGAGGAAGGAGTTGACATATTCTTGGTTATCTTCTACAGGGCTCAAGTGTTTCTGCTCCTTAAAAGCTTTCCCATTTTTTAAATCTTCAAAATCTACCAACACTAGCATATTGCTATAATCCCCCTCAACTTGAAAGTGGCAATGATTTAGAGTTAATATGATGAAAAATAGCCAGCCCTGTTAAGAAGGGCCTTGGAAGCATTCTCATTAGGGGGAAACATGGTCTTAGTGAGTATCAGAAGACAAAAAAGTGTGGGGAAAAAAAGAATTAAGAAGAAAGGAGGTTTGCTAATGCTGTAATAGGCATTACAGAGGACAGGGTGAAAGAATGGGCAACACTGAGAGATTAGGATTATGATGGATAGAAATATAGGTGCAAACAGCTAGGGTAGATAAAAGGATCTGTTCTTCCACAGGCTAATTATTTAATAGTACTGGACAGAGAGAGTAAAAAGAAACTAGGATTATGCTGTGGAAAATTAAGATTGAATTGTGATATTATTGTGAAATCATTTCCCCTTAAGCTTCTCCAAGGTCAGAACCCTAACCCAGTTGAAAAATTAAAAGTAATCAGCCATGTTGAACTCATTGTTTTGTCGATGATCCAATATCTTCCAAGTCCTAGAAAGGTCACATCCCTCCAGTGATGAAATAATGAGGGAGAAGTTGCGGTCCCCAAGTTCACTTTCTCTCTCAAAATATCCATCAATGGGGACTGTCAGGGGAGTTCCTTAAGTTGAACTGTCAGGCTAATTGGAAAGAGAACACAATTCCCTTTACAAGCAAAAGATAGGACTTACTCTCTTTTTCGGGGAAGAAGGCTGGCAAAAGGGATCCATTCTTTTGTTCATGGGAATTGCATACTCCCATTAATAAACAATAAGAAAGAGCCTCATATTCTTTATTGGTTAAAGTCTGAATACTACAATGCTAATCACTGAATGAATCCAGGCAGAATATGTAGATATGAAAAGTTGAAAAAGGCAAATGAGTAAAAGTTTGTTCCTTGAAGCTTGACATCTAACTGTACTTTGTGAAGTCAAACTAAATAATTTTTTTTCTACTCCCAGTTTATGTCAGTAATAGCAATAATAGCATTTTTATAGCACTTTATATTTTCAAAGAACTTTACAAATACTGTATCATTTTAATCTTGCAATAACAGTGGGACATTATGATGCACATTTAGCAGCCAAGGAAACTAAAGTAGACAGGTTAATAAGCAAATTGCTAGAGCGCCACCCGAATAATAAGAATCTTGGGCTGGAACTGAACTTAGGTCTTTATGGCTCCAAGTTCAACATTCTTATTCACTGAAATACCCTGCTATTACCACTCACCTAATCTCCCACATTCAAAATTTTTAAATGGCTCATTTAATAAATACTTGTTGATGAATTTATTACCTCTCCCTCAGATCTCAAATCCAATTAATTACATCTTAATTGATTTTACCTCAATAACATCTCTTGGGTATCTCCTCCTCTCTATTCCTACTGCCACTATCACTACCACTAGGGCAAGTTCTCATTATCATCTGCCTATGCTATTAGTACAGCCTTCTAATTCCCTATTCTAATACAGATTTCATAATGCTGCAAAACTAATCTTTTGCAGAGACACATTTACATTTATTCCTGTTTTCAAAAATCCTTAGTGGTTTCTTTTTGCCTATGAATTAAAGTTAAAATGCTTTAAACACTTTTGTATGGTATTCAAGATGATACACAACCTAGCATTATCTTACTTTTCTTGTCTTGTTTCACAGAATCCTTTTACCCTTTCTATGCTCCAGGCAAATTGGATACCTTATTTTCCACCTCAGTACGTTTGTACACACTCTTCTCTTTACCTAGAATTAGCTTTATTTTAATTCCATTTAGCATTTAAAGCCCAAGTAAAATGCCTTTGCTTCTGTAAAGCATTCCCTAATGTCTATCCCACTTCCATATAAACTTTCACTTTCAAATGTGCTTCAAACCTCAGGTAGGACTTTGTTATTCAGTTTTCTAGCATACTTTGATAAATTATTGTGAATTATCTTATCTCCCCAGAATTCATTAGATATCCTCAACAATAATCACAGTGCTTTGTACACAAAGTGCAGACCTGAATCTCCTCTTGTTTAATTTTTCTGCTCTTCTATTGATTAAGACAATATGGTATAACATTCTTTCAATATTTCCAATTCTCTTTGACCCATTATTATCAGTATACTATAACTATTACCGACATTCCTCACTAGAGATTTATCTTTGATTTTGAACTCCACAATGTATTCTTAAGATTGTCAATGTTAAAAAAGGTTAAATTTTTAAATTACATCCCATATGAAGGCATATAAGTCCAAGAGTATCAAAATGAGAATATTTACCAACTACCTTAAAGACATTTAATAAATAACTTCAACTGAATTCTCTAAGGAAATTTACAACTTAATTTTTATCAGAGGAGTAAAAAACAAAACAAAACAAAACAAATTGGTATAAAGAAGAAGAAAGCCATTAACTAAGTTTCGAAATACTGGTTCTAGAATTAAAAGGAAATGATATATAGTCACTCACTTTTAATCCAGCTGCATAACCCACTGGTTGTGGTGCAATGTTGGACTGGCCAGCTTCTCCTGTAACTATAGCTAAACCAAAGACTTCCTGGAAGGCATCTCGGACAGCAGCAATTTTTATCTCTTTATTTGAAGTTACCACAATATCTAGTTCACCTGCAGATTCTACCAGAAATCAAGGGGGAAACAAAAAGGATCCAGGTAAAAATAGAAATCAAAGTCAAAATTTTGCTTTAATCATAATCATGTTTCTATACTTTAAATCACATATCATTTCTAACCAAGAAATTCTTGGCTTCCATCTCTGGTATCCCTCTCAATGAGACAACTGAGTTTTGCAAAAATAAAAATAGGTTATATGCTTAAAATGGTAAATTCTCTCTCTCAGTTTTCTTCTTGTCTATCTTCATGCTCCTTCTCAGTCCCCTTTGCTGGTTCTTCATTTATTTCACAGTCCTTATTGTGTATGAATGTTCCTCAAATTTCTGTCCTACTTCTCATCTCTTTTCCTTATTCTTTCTCACATCAGTTCCCATGGATTTAATGAGTCCCGTATCAATAACACTTCAAACTGGCAGAAACATCTTTTATGAAGCATAACCAGAATGAGGAACTCCTTTACTCTGAGTTGTCCTCTCCAACCAAAACTTTCCCCTTCCTTTCAAATCCTGACATTTCCGCAGCATTAATTCTTCAGTCATTTTCACTCATCCCACATATACAATCAGTTGCCAAATCTTATATTTCTACTTCTACATCTGACATATTTTCTCTACTCACATAGCTACTACTTTAATTCGGGTCTTTAAAGTTACCTTGGTTTCCCTCCCTCAAGGCTCCAGTCATATTGCTGCTAATAATTTTCCTTAAGGTAGATCTAACTATAACTCTCCCTTACTCAACCAACTCCAAGAATTCCTTATTGACTTTGGTATTAAATATAAACCCTTGTGTCTAGCTTTTAAGACCCTCTATGAAATGGCCCAAGCTAACTTTCCATCATCACTTAACATTATTCCCCCTCCCATTCTCTTTGACCCCAGAAAAGTGGCCTTCTTTCTGTCCCTCATATGTAATACTCCATCTTCCATTTCAGTGTTTTTTCATTAGTCTTCCCATTATGCCTAAAACACACTCTCTTTTACCTTTGCCCCACAGAATTCCTGCCTTCTAGATGTAGTTTAAATATCACTTTATACATGAAATGATTCCTGATATTTCAAATACACTAGTATAGTATAATAGTATAATAGCTCTTCCTCCCAAACTACCTGGTATTTTGCCATTTTATAATTTACCAGTAGCTATGCAGATATGACAGAAAATTTTATTCCCTTTTCCCCTCAATCTAGTATACTCACCATCTGCCTCCCAGGTCATTTAGTAATACTGGCAGGATAGGTTCTGTACTCTAGGGCTCTACTAAGTAGGAGACCTATCCTGCCCCACCTTGTTCTTAAAAGAGTACAAGGAAAAGCAGATCAGACAGAATAAGAAGGAATGGATGAGTGTAATCTGCATCTCAGATTTCATTACCTTAGTTTTAAAACCTTGACATCAACTGTCTTACTCACTACTCCATATATCCAGTCACCAACTCTCTTCATCTTTACTTTTATAAAACCTCTCAAAGATCTTCTCACTATTACCATTTAGTTAATAAGCATTTATTAGGTGTCTACCATGTGCCAGTTAAGATGAAAGTTCGGGTGCAAGAGTCAGGAGCATCACAGTGGCTATGCCTTTCACTGAAGCAGATGGATAATCTTGACTTCAGTGAAATGAGAATGGCTTGCTAGGTCTGTCAGGAAATCATGTTGTTGGGTATAAATATGCAAGGATCTGAACCTAAAAATGACTGGAGGAATACTTTTCAAAGGAAATAATTCTAAAGCTGTGACTATCAAAATCTCATTAATGATATCTGTCAATAGCTAGTTAAGTTGAACGAGAATCAAAATTCAAAGGAAAATGAGTTAATATCCAATTTTAAAATCATTTGGGGTTCATTTTAATGTTTACATACATCAGCATTTGTTCTTATCATAGTGTAGTGGAAAAAGTCAGTCTGTAAGTCAGGAAGACCTGGGTTCAAGTGTTACCTCTGACATATGTCCCAATGGGTGTCCTGGGGCAAATAACTTAAGCTCTCAGTGCTCCAAGTAACTAAGACTATATGTTTTAGAGGAGCTATCAATTTGCATTGGGAGAGAATTTCCTCACCAAGTTTTCCCTATAACAATGAAATCATAGTTCTGATTCAAATGACAACTGGCATATATATAGTGCTTTGTCTTCTAAGGAGCTTTCTAGTATGCACTATTAGGATATCAGGAAAATATTTATGTTTATACACAGCATAGAAAAAGTAAAAGAGTTTTGGAGTTGTGAAAAGGATTTTAGGCATTTCAGAGAAATGCCCTTTAGGGTACATTGGTAGGGCTACAGTAGAGAAAAAAAAAAAAAAGAACTGATTTGGGTCTTTGGCTGATTTAAAGAAATAAACAGCTATGGGAAGCTAGGAGAGCCACCATTCACAAATACACAAATGAGATTAAAATGTTGTCATTAGTAATTATGAATCAAGAATTTGGTTGATATTTTGTTCTGAAACTAAAATATAATGTGATCTCCTAAAGTTGTTAGGAAAAGCATGCAGTTGTGAGGTGCTTAGCATGATTTTCTTTTGCATAGAATAAGCATTTTAATGTTGAGACTGTAGGAATTCAATTGAACAAAATATTCTCGCACTTAAAGGTGCTTTTTCAAATTGGCAATGAACATTAACAAATTTGCAGATATATTTTAGAAATTCAAACTGCAGTTGAAGACTTCAATCACTTCATAGTAGATAATACTATACTGGATTTTAGATGTTATTGGTATGATTAGTATAAAAACAAAGGAAATAAGAGTGATTTTGTCTGTTAGGATATTCCATTGGATTATTGTCATATGACTAGTAATAAGTTTCATGTATTAACATAATACTGAGCAAGCAAAATTTTTTCTAGAATTATGAAAAGCTGAAAAAACTACTGAGACAAATTACTTTGTCCTATTTATCTAAAAGTTGTTAGATTATAAATGTATCTGTTATAGAATGTGAAAAATGTTTGAAAAACAATATTTAAGAAGGTATATTTTATTTTTAATTAAGAAAATAATGATGATAAATGACTTACTACTGAAAAAAATAGCAAAAGCCTCTTATAAGATCTTTGTCTGTGAGGTTCATTAGACTTCCTACTTAAGCTAAGTTATGGGATTTTACCAGTCCTCCTGATAGCATGTTATCAATCTCTGTAATGATGAAGTTTAAAGAACTTTCCCATAGAAAGGAGGGAAATTTATGAATTAGTTCTTAAATAATAAGTGAGTTTTACCTGAGATCATTTAGAAAATCATGAAATTATATCTGTTAATAATGAGTATATTCAGAGTGTAAATTACTGTTCACTGTATTCATGTAAAACTCCAGAATGCAGTATTTGTGCTCCCTGTCCAATTTATCCAACATTCAACCAGCCTATCTCTATCATTTTCTGTGACAGTTGTCTGTCATATTTGCACATTGACTTCACCTGTATGCCCAAGACTGGTCACTATAAAGTCTCCCTTTAACTTACTTGGTAAGTTAAAGATTGTCCTAGAATTTAAAACTCCTAGTGGCAAGCTATACTCTGAAGGTCCCAGAAAGTGGGCTAAACTAAACCTAAAATTGTTAATGAATATTCTATGAATTTGTACCAACATTGTTAATGAATATTGTCAACTGAACATGATAATATTATCTTGCCCCAAAATACAATTAGTGTAGTTTTGCTATTTGAGGCAAAATCTTGTGGGACTTTAATTTGATATAAATTTCAAGTTTGTGTTTTTACCTTTCCTTAGAGACACTGAGTGGCACTGGTGAATGCTTACTAGTGGATATTTGTCCCTGGGAAAAAGTTTGGGAAAGCAACCTCAGGAAGACTAAGGTGACTCAGTTCCCTTTTCCATCTGGTTAATTCTGAACCTGACTGAGACATCTTGTCATATAATTGGTTTCCTATGACTCATTCATGAAATCAAACAGAACTAATAATCCATATTAATATTGCAATGTCTCTATCTCCTCTCATAGAAAATTCCATTGATAAGGGCAAATGTACAATGATGCCTCAATTTCCCATTGTAATAAACATAAGAGGCTTGACTTTTGACTAAATAACATATGCTACTATAGTTCTACTAAAATGAAGAAATTATTTAAAATTGTATTTTAAACAAACAATAGAGACCATGAGGCCTTACAATTGATAGGTTATTTAATTTATAGGACATCAATACTACATCTTTTTCTTATGTTGATATAATATTTAAATCTTCATAAGGAAAGAATTAGTGGGAGATGTGATGTGCAGTTTTCCTAAATGGATTACGAATATTATATGTAAAATTGCATGGATAATTGTTAATAAGGTGAATTTCTTTCCTTATTTGAAGTATATATCTGACAATTTTCCATGTTCCATTTGACATGTTTCAATTTAGGCCCTTATTGTATAATAGGTACGATTTTTTAATTATGTGTTCCTAATTTGATATTCTTAAGTTTGTATTAAGAAGATGATCTGGAAGGAAGAACCACTTCAAGACTTATCCTAAGAAAAGGACTTTGTTCTCCTCTACCAAAGGGGACAGTCCCCTGAAAATTCTGACAATGTGCTAGCCATAGATAATAAAGTTTTTTGTTGGTTGGTTGGTTTTTCCAAGGGCTATGCAATGGGGGTCAAATGACCTGCACAGGGTCACACATTTAGGAAGTGTTGGGAAAAGATTTGAACCCAGGACCTCCCATTTCTGGGCCTGGCTCTCAATTCACTGAACCACCCAGCTGCCCCCAATAATAAGGTTTTAATCTGTAGGATAACCCTACCATTATGGATCTTTTGGTTCTTTTCCTGGCTAACTGGGAATGGTATTTTTTTCCCCACTAAGTGTTCTTGTCATTCTAATTGTCCAAATGTTTATTCAAATTTGTATTAAGGCTTGCTCAAAAGCTGTTCCAACTTTTTCTATGATGACAGTAGTTAAAAAGTCACTAAAAATGAGTATGTTGATAATCCATATAATAAGTATGAATATTCAAATGATAATCCATGTAATGGAAATGGTCCTACCCATCAAAATGTAATTTGTTTCTGTAATTTGTTTGTTTTACATAGCTATAAATAATGATATTATAATAATTTTCCTATAGATTTAAATTAGTAATGAATAATTGTGTAAGTCTCTTCATCCTCCCAGGCATCTGAAACTACAATGACAACTCCAAATGCCCTGAATGTTTTATCTGATCAGGGATTCCCCAAGTCTACCTAGTGGAAGAAGCAGGACAGTCATCAAATTCACACTTTTAACTTGAAATGTTTTGTTTGTAGGGATATAGCTGTGGGCTGTCATTATCATCTTGAGTTTTGTGTCTCCTGTTGTATGGTTTTCAAAAGATCATATTGGAAGGATGGCATATGTAATGGGGAATAATGATTATGCTGTTTCACTAGAAAGAAGAGATTGCCTTTTGTGCTATCTTGGCAACTGTCCAGAGTTGGAATAGACATAAACAAAAGAATTAAAGTTACAATTACTAAATATTTTTCTAAACCAAAAACCAATGCTAGCAACTGCCTTATGACATTCTAAAGGGCTATTGCTAGAAATTAAAGATATTTCTCTCATATTACATTTCCAAGAAGATCTTTTTAAATAGTTTCTAAGAATATTAAATGACTTTATATCAGAAGATTGTAGGTTCGTCTCCTAACTGGCTTGCCAACTGTAATGAAAGGGACAGGGCCTTTTGTTAGTAATAAGGCTAGAAGGAGGAAGGTGCTAGTTGAAAGGATGGAATGAGCTATACCCAGCCTGAGCTTGAAACTTGTTATAAATGTATCAAGGATCTAACCCAGGAAACTGAGCATCAAGTGAAACTCTCACTGCTAGACACCAGGCTCCTTTAAGATATCAAATTACCAGCCCCTTTCCTGCTGAGGAAGCAGCTTCCAATTGGTGAATGGTAGGCTGACAGGAAGTGGATGTTGAACTTCCTGCCCTTCAGCAATGGAGTTTGTTCCAGCTGAAACTTCCCAGAGCCCTTCCTGTTGCCTGACCCTGCTTGGCCTTAGATGGTAGGCAAATAACCATAGAGTTCTCTGGTTAAGGCTAAGGGGCTTATTAATAACAGTTTGAAGGGAACAAGGCAGTGGAAAGAAGATCAGGAAGTACTGAGATCTAAGGGTGAAAGGTTTATCTGACTCAGGTTGCTAATAGTTCTTGTCTGGATGGTCTTCTGCTGACCCAGGGCAGGCAGCCCTGGGTCAGAGTGATGTGGTCTCTGGAAAATAAATAAAGTTGATCTTTGACTAAAGGATTTGCCAGTTGTGCTAATAATATTGATGAGTTGTTCTGTAGGATTGTTTTAAACCCTATTCTAGGTCTAAGCTACCCAGGTTCTCACTCCCACCACCTGGGCCCCAGGGGGTAAGGGATAAGTGAGTGAACAGAGGAGAAGTCAGGGAAGAACAGAACCCAGCCCTGGGTCTCCAGGACTTTATATACCCTTGGCTCAATTGGCAGTTGATGTTTTGCTCTTTGGCTCATGCCACCATCAACATTCCAACCAGGGCAACTGACAGGTTGCCCCAGGTCAACATAGCAAAGTTAATAATCCTATATTACAAGACTTTATGCCTTTAAGTGATTCATAAGAAAAAGATGGTTTTTCTTTGAACCAAAGGGAAGAACTGAAAAGGAAAACCAAAGAAAAAGCTAAAATTGGTTACTTTAATAATTTATTCCCTTTATTAGTAAAAGCTAACCCTGCCTGATAGCCATGCCTAACAGTTAAGCTAACATAGATATGTTCTTAGAAACTAAGCTATAGAGCCAGTAATTACTTAATCATTAAGTTATAAAAAAAACCTTAAGGCAAGAAATGTATTGCAGAAAAAAAGAATAGTTATTAGGTTGTTAGAAATTACTGGTTTTGGGGGCAGCTGGGTAGTTCAGTGGATTGAGAGTCAGACCTAGAGATGGATGGGAGGTCCTAGGTTCAAATCTGACCTCAGACACTGACCAGCTGTGTGACCCTGGGCAAGTCACTTGACCCCCTTTGCCTAGCCCTTACTACTCTTCTGCCTTGGAACCAATACACAGTATTGATTCCAAGAGGAAGGTAAGGGTTAAATTTTTTTTTTACTGGTTTTAATCCCCCTTTCTGATGACTTGTTGTTTACCTATTTAATTGCCCCTAAAAACACAAACCACAAAATCCCTTGTTAAACCAAATGTTATCCAAACAAAGTAAGTCTCTTGCTACACCAAGATTCTAAAACCATAAAGTTCTGCCTTTCCAGAAGGCTATCAATACCTACTCCCAAAAACATTTTACAAACTGATAATAACAGATACCAAAAGACACTAACTTTTTAAATTCATAAGATACCATTCTTATTATCTTAAAACAACTATAACATGAATCTTCTGAGTTGTCATAACATGAATCTTTACCTCATCCTAGAAGTCCTTGAAACTATACTAATTTACAATGTAACTTTAACCTGTTTTTCCTTTTTATTGGTAAGACAATCTGTTCTAAGATGTAAGTTAATGTAATAGCATTTTCTAAGCTTTCCTATGAGAATTTCAATGAGGGTATATCAGACCCAGTGCCTCCTGTTAAGCTTGTTTCTGGTTGACCACTCTTTTTCAAAGAGCTATCTGAATATTTTTCTAATTCTATATTTTGTAATATTATTTCTAATATATTTTTAAGAGATTCTAACCACTTGAAATTTGTAATCCTTTCCACAATAAAGCCATATCCCAGTTAGTTGACTAAGAGGTCATGTTCTTTGCCTAGGGTAAGGGAGCTAGTGAGTATCAGAGGCAGTACTTGAACACAAAAATTTCCAATTCTAAATCAAATACCCAGATAACCTTACCATGACTCCTCTACAATTAAAATACACCCTATAAAACCCTTACTTCAAACATACATATTGAATAAAAGTAATTTTATAGCCAAATATACTACAAAATATATTTTAAAATAAATGATTTATAATAATGTTAATGTTAAAGTTTTAACTCTTCCTCTTAAGTTTCATTTGCAGGTGTATTATAACCCAAAATTATTCGATTATAAGAGTATATAATCTATTTGAACTTTATAAAGCATCAAAGGTAAGAGTTGACAATTTGATTCAGTTACGTACTGATATATGGAGCCATGCCTGGGTCCAGCGTAGTAATCATACTTTCTACTGAGTGTTTAGTTTTATCAAGCACTGATTTCACCATAGGATTCCCAGCCACACCCTATACCATGGAAATAAATAAATACAAGTTACATTTACCATAAAGTATATGTTCTATATTTTCCTGTTATATAGGCTTTTAAGAAAAACCCTCACTTTCTGTCTTAGAATCAATACTGTGTATTGGTTCTAAGAAAGAGAAGACTTGTAAGGGCTAGACAATGGGGGTTAAATGACTTGTCCAGGGTCACAGAGTTAGGAAGTGTCTGAGGCCAAATTTGAACTCAGGATCTCCCATCTCTGGGCCTGGCTCTCAATTCACTGAGCCACCCAGCTGCCCCCTATTATAGGCTCTTAACATTTATTAATCATTACAACAATAAATCAGAACCACCCTTTCAGTCTCTTAAGATGAGCACCATGAACACAGTTCTTATACTTTATTTGCTTCAAAAACCTTCAAGATTCAATGTCCATAAAAGTAAGCTAAGGCCAAACTTATCTTTACAACAATATATGCTGAAAGACTTTCATACTTCGGATAAGAGAATCTACTTTCATACTGATAGCCTTTGTATGAGAAAACTATGCTGTTATTGTTAAATCAGTTTTATCTTCTTACCCATTTTGAGCTTATTTCCACATAAGAAAATTATAATTTAAATTAGGTTCAGAAATTGCCCTATTTTGCAAGGAAGCATATTTTCCCATTAAAATCCAGTCCAACTATTGCCCTAAAGAGATCAATGAGGAAGAAAGAGGCCCATATGTACATAAAAGTTCTTTTTGTTAAAACAAAGAACTGCCAAATAAGGTAAAACAGCTGATCAGATTACGGAAAATGAAGGTAACAGAATATTTACTGCACTATAAGGTGATGAAAGGGACATTTTCAGAGAAACCTGGGATGTATTATATGAATTATTCAGAATCAAGAGAGTAGAACCAGGAAATCATTGTATATAATAACAAAAGAACTTAAAAGATTTTTGAAAGACTTATGAAATCACCAACCATGATTCCAGATTAACGATGAAACATGCTATCTCTTAAAAAGAGGTGATGGATTCAAGATGCAGAATAAGACATACATTTTCAGACAGAAAGTGTATTTTGTTTTGCCTGACTAAATATTTGCTATGAGGATTTCATTTTTGATTTTTCAATTTGGAGGAGAGAGAGTAAGTTCCCCTCCTCCCACTAAGAAGAAAAAAAAGGGCCACTGAAACATGTTCAATGCAGAGAAGAGAAGGAAGGACAGAAAGAATCAGAA
Organism: Gracilinanus agilis; assembly: GCF_016433145.1. Taxonomy (NCBI): domain Eukaryota; kingdom Metazoa; phylum Chordata; class Mammalia; order Didelphimorphia; family Didelphidae; genus Gracilinanus; species Gracilinanus agilis. Next base: position 286,260,066 of record NC_058130.1, on the reverse strand, counting down.
ACAAGCAGGACAGCTTTGAGAATTCCATGTTGAATTAACTTTATATGTAAAAAGAAAATAAAGCTACAGAGATTCAGTTTCATGTATAATTGTTTTATTAACATGGAAATATTGGTTTTAGCTAATTTTGCTAAATTCAAATTTTTTAAATATGCCATATTTTCTCTCAGATATATGCCACATATTTATCAACTGTATACATACATACAGAAAGGCATCTAGGTGACAAAATGAACAGACTGCCAAATTTGAAATTGAGAAGATGTGTTCAAATTCAGATTCAGACACTTATTAGCTATATGACCCTAGGCAAGACACCTAACATCTATCAGTCTTGGTTTTCTCTTCTATAAAATGGGGATAATAATAGCACTTAACAATATTATACAAATATCAACTGTGAATGACTTAGCAATTCTCAGCATACAATGATCTAGATAGTGATCGTGAACCTTTTAGAGACAGAATGCTGGGCCCTGCCCCCCCACAGACTGAGTGCTGTGCCTACCCCCCCACCAAGGACCATGTGCCCATACCTCTCCTCCACCAAGTGTGCTGAGTACACCTTGCAGCTTCTCCCCCTCTCTCCCCTTCACACAGGAGGAAGAAAGCACTCCCATTGGGGTGCTGTGCAGAGGGACAAATGATAATTTCTACTTTTTTTTTTTTTTTTTTTTTTTTTTAACCCTTGCCTTCTGTCTTGGAGCCAATACTGTGTATTGCCTCCAAGGCAGAAGAGTGGTAAGGGTAGGCAATGGGGGTCAAGTGACTTGCCCAGGGTCACACAGCTGGGAAGTGTCTGAGGCCGGATTTGAACCTAGGACCTCCTATCTCTAGGCCTGGCTCTCAATCCACTGAGCTACCCAGCTGCCCCCTAGAGGGACAAATGAATAGAAGAATGTCCTTAGCATGTAGAGAGGGGGAGTAGAATGGCCTGAGGGCTCAGCTCCTTTCCAGCTCTACTACCTGTGAATCACCCACCTTATCCCCAGTGCACTCCCATTGGGCTGCTAGGCAGAGGGGTGGGTGATGTGAAAAAACATCATCAGGCAGGGTGGAGAGGGGGATGGGAGCAGCTCTGCCCCAGTCTATCTGCCTATCTAGGTAATGAATGTGGGGGGAGGGTGTGTGTGTGCCCAAAGAGAGTACTCTGCGTACCATGGGTTCACCATCACTGATCTAAGGCAACTCCAAAGAAGTCAGAATAAAAAAATGCTATCCACTTACAGAGAAAAACATCATGGGAATCTGAATGTAGATCAAAGCATACATTTTTTACTTTATTTTTCATGTGTTTTTTTAAGTCTATATTCTTTCCCAACATGACTATTATGGAAATGTTTTGTATATCCACATGTATAACCTATATCAAATTACGTGCCTCCTCAATGAGAGAAGATGGAAGAATAGGAGGGAGAGAATCTAGAACTCAAAACTCTAAATGTTAAAATTTTTTTACATATAATTGGAAAAAATACTAGCATCTATCTTATAATACATTATTAATATGCATGTGTGTATATTTGTATATATCTCAGGCAATAAGAACATTATTTCCTTTGTTCAAAATGGCCTCAATTATTTGTGTTAGTATACTTTTAAAACTAAGATTTAAATTACATCCACCCATAATAGTATCCAAATTCTGGTTATGTGATGAAAGCTTTAGACAAAGAGAATAATATTCATCTTATGAACTGTTATTAAATACACAAGTAGAGCAATGTCATTATCCTGTGTTTGCATTTCCTTAATAATTCAACATTCAAAAAGGGTGAAGAATTGGTACATGTGGCTATATGATAATTAGCTCATCTGTTAACTTACTGTCTTGGAGAACTGCCTGGGCACCGAAATATTAAATGAGCTATACATAGTTTCAAAGACAATATATGAAAGAGGCAAGACAAACTCAAGTTTTCCTAACTTCAAGGTCACATTTCTATCTACTAACATTGCCTCTATAACAAAATACTCTCTGCTAATTCTTTTACACATATTCTTCTAGATCAATTGCCTTTAAAAAGTTTTTTTCATTTGTGTTCTCTTTATGTTTACTACCAGATTTTTCTTCCCTACCCATATTTATTTTCTGACAGAATTATAGAACTTTAGAAAATCATTTTTTCCTTTGCCTTAAAACAATGTATTACTGAAGGACTGGCTTTGTGTACATTACTTTGCAGATACACATGTACAATGTGGCCTGTTATCTTATGTACATATACATGTATGTAGACAATAACAAATTTCTATACAAACAAATCAAAGATCTGAAAATAATATATTGTTTTTTACTTTAAAAAAAAAAACTTTTAGACTGACTTAGCATTGATTCCAACTGGGTAGAAGGACAATTAGTTTTAAATTTACAAATCTATAGAACATCCTCTGGAAACTTCAATAAATTGGAAATAGACTAATCCATAATACACTAACTCATTAATAAAAGTGATTAAAAGATAAATTTTTCTATAGTGATATTTTTTCCATTTATTTCTATAGTGATCTAAATTTTCTACATATTTTAAATGTAAAATGTGTTCAGATTTTCAATGGCAAGCACTTTAATGAAGTTTTATTCAATTTAGATTTTTTAAAGTTTGAGCTTATTTTTTTTTTTTATTTTTTTTTAAACCCTTAACTTCTGTGTATTGGCTCCTTGGTGGTAGAAGAGTGGTAAGGGTGGGCAATGGGGGTCAAGTGACTTGCCCAGGGTCACACAGCTGGGAAGTGTCTGAGGCCAGATTTGAACCTAGGACCTCCTGTCTCTAGGTCTGGCTCTCAATCCATTGAGCTACCCAGCTGCCCCTTGAGCTTATTTTTTTAAACTTATCTTCATCATTTACTGAAACCCTTCATTTCCCCCCTTTTTATTCAAAAGATGATGATGATGAGATAATACAATTTTAGGCTGCACCTCTCTTATAAAAGCTTTGTTTAAGGCTCTTCTGCAGAATACAAACAAATTAGGGTAATAATTAGAATTATGATGTTACCAATGCTTGCCAAATTGATTTTGCCAAACGATTTGTAAGATCTAAAGAACTCAAAGTTTCTTCTCATTTAGAAGCTAGTTTCATAGCTTCCTGTTCATACACAATTTGGCCTAGATTATTAATTTCTTGTTGCAAATGAATAATATCCAATGTACTGTTATGATGTTCCCACGTACCTTTGATGTGCTGTACCACAGGATTGCCACTCATGAGATATTATCATATTTTAAAGGTGTAACACATCCTGTTTGGTTGAAGTAACAGATAAGTGATTCTGGTATGTAAAGCTTCAACCTCTTTGGCAAGCCAAAATGCAGCATTTTTGAGGGTTTCTAATTCATCTTTGAATGCTAGGTCTAACTTCTGTTGTATGTGCCAAAGTTGAGATGAATTAGAAATGACCTCCTGTAAGAAAACCTGATTTTGTATAGAGTTTGATAATGCTAGAGATGCAGCAGTTAGAGAGGTTATAAGAGTACTAATGCTCCTATGACAGCCAATACAAAACGTTTTGAGTGAGATAAAATGTGATTAAAAGTCTTGTGGTGGAAATTAATGGTTGGAGTGGATGCCCCTTTAATATCTTCATGATTTGTCATTTAATGAAACCCTTGACATACAGCTAGGAAGTGTCTATGGTCAAAATTGAACTCAGGGCCAGGGGCTCTGACTACAGGCCTGGCTTATTATATTATCTACTGTACTACCTACCTTCCTCTGAGGCTTATTAAAAAAAATTTATTTATTCAATTAATTAATTTAGAATATTTTCCCAAGGTTACATGTTCTTTCCCTCCCCTCCTCCCACACCCCTACTGTAGCCAATAAGCAATTCCACTGGGTTTTACATGTGTCATTGATCAAGACCTATTTCCATATTACTAATATTTGCATTAGGGTGATCGTTTAAGAGTCTACATCCCCAATTATATCCCCATTAAATCATGTGATCAAGTAGTTGTTTTTCTTCTGTGTGTTTCTACTACCACATTTCTTTCTCTGGATGTGGATAGCGTTCTTTCTCATAAGTCCTTCAGAATTGTCCTGGATCATTGCATTGCTGCTAGTAGAGAAGTCTATTATATTCTATTGTGCTGCAATGTATCTATTTCTGTGTACTGTGCTCTCCTGGTTCTGCTCCTTTCACTCTGCATCAATTCCTGGAGGTTGTTCCAGTTCACATGGAATTCCTCCAGTTCATTATTCCTTTTACCACAATATTATCCCATCACCAACAGATATCACAATTTGTTCAGCCATTCCCCAATTGAAGGGCATCCTTAGACTTATTTTTTTAATTCTGTAAACCAAAAGCACTTCTTCTTTGTCTTATTCTCCCCTTCATTAAAGACAAACAACAACAACAACAACAAACAACCACCATATTTTACCTTAATAAACCCCCAGATACCACCAGTAGATGCTTCATTCTGAATGCTAACCACTCTAGGGTCTTCATGCTCCTCTGGAAAAGTGATAGTAGAGCCACTTCCAGTTCCCTGTGGCATAGTTTGAGAACTGGCTTGTTGAGAAATTGGAGTTGCCAAAACACCTTAAAAAAATTTTTTTTTTAAATATACACACTTTTTCCATGAGATATGAGATTAATAATTCAGTTATTATCAAGTCGGTCTCAACTTTAAATCCTAGGTACTAAGGTAAAAATATTAGCAATAATCTGTAGATGATTATCTATTATTCATTAATATTTTCTGAACCTAGCTTTATGTGGCTAAAAACTACTAATCCAAAAAGCTTACTGTAGAGGTCAGGCTGAACTCAGATGTTCCAGAGAAACCAGAAGGTTGTAATCCCACTTGTGCTTACTTTGGATTCCCTCAGGTCTTGTTTTGGGTCCACTCAAATCTTGTGTTTTGGTTTTCCCATTAGACAGACTTACTTACATCTCATGGCTCTCTCTCGCAGACTACCTGCTGCCTATGTGAGGTCAATCAGGTAAATGTCCTTATGCCCTAAATCTTTTTTTTTTTTTTTTAATTTTAAACCCTTAACTTCTGTGTATTGACTTACAGGTGGAAGATTGGCAAAGGTAGGCAATGGGGGTCAAGTGACTTGCCCAGGGTCACACAGCTGGGAAGTGTCTGAGGCTGGATTTGAACCTAGGACCTCCTGTCTCTAGGCCTGGCTCTCAATCCACTGAGCTACCCAGCTGCCCCCAAGCCCTAAATCTTAACTATATAATGTAGCCTCACAAAGATTTGAAGAGGTAGTCATCACTTCTTTCCAGATCTGACTCTCTACCAAATTGTAGATCTAAACTTTTCTAAGTCTCAGTAAATATATAATGAATAGAGATGGTCTCTGAATGCACCTATGCTGGTCCTTGGAAAACAAATATAAAGTATATTATAAGGCCTATATAGAAGTGCACTCCAAATTAGTTGAAACACCCAGTTCTAGAGCTCTACTGGAATTGCCTTTGAGAACTCAAAGCTAACTCACTGTTGTGATGAGACATCAAAGTAGGATATATAAATCTATTTCATATTTCTATGCACATGAATACAATATTTATGCCTTAGGATAAACATACAAATCACATCAATGTATTTAACTAGTTCTTCCCAATGGAAATGGAAAGTAGCAGAAAGTTAAAAATGCTAACTGTCCAAGAGTAATAGAGTTGTATTTGTTCCAAAACCATTCTCCAGGAAAGCAAGTAAATAATCAGGGTCAGAAATTGTCCATCACCACTGACTACTAGCATGCAAAAGCTTTCCTTTTTAGAGAGCTGACTGAACATCTGCTCCATGAAACTTGCTAGGTCTTACTTAAATGGAATTTTAGGAACTTCTTCGATTTACATGGATAACAGTTTTCCTATCACACCAAGAATAGAAATATATCATAGAATTTTGGGTCAAATTTATAAGGCTATTTATAAGTTTGCTAGCCTTCAAAATGCAATTCCAAATCAGGTTTCATGATAAAAACTTTTGTTAAACTTCATCAGCAAGAGTGTTACATAAGGTCATCTATATTGGAACCAAAGTACTTAGTAACATATTTTAGGAAAATTCTTGCTGAAAAGATTTACCTGTAACAGCAGGTGCAGAAAATGATGGCATTAAAGGTGTCTGGGGAGTTCTTCCTGCATGACCCCTTGTGATGTCATAGGCTGAACCAACAGAAAATCCTGATATTGGAGGCCCCATAGGAGGAGGAGAAATAACAGTACTTGGAGCAGTGCTTGAAGGAAAATATGGAATTTGGGGAGGAGCATTACTAGTGAAAGTTGTAGCAGCTGATGGGGCAATGGGAGGTGGGACTGAACCAACAAGATGTGGGGTAACAGAAACAGAAGGTGAGATAGGAGGAACAGGTGAAGCTGTTACAAAAGGCAAGGCTGAAGACTTCATGGGACCAAGTGAAGGCATAGGTGTAGAGAATGTTTGTGGTGGTAAGGATTGCACTGAAGGTGTATTAGGAGAAGAAAATGATCCAGAAGAAGCTGGAAGGAAAAAAAGATAAAAATATTACTGACAATCTCTTATAAAAATTTCCATACCATTTTATAGTTCGTTTCTTTCAACAGTCAAGTTTATCAAAATAGTTCAACAATCATTAGAGAAAAATTCCTAATATGCTTACTAAATCAAATAAAATTTGGCTCAAATGAGTTTGAACAGTCACTTTAAATAAAATGATCAAGGAAAGGAAAGTAATTGAATCATGTTAGTTATAAAAAGGGGGTTTCATGGCAATTGTGACTTGGAAAGATACTTGTTTTAATAGCTTTATGCTATTTTTTCATTACTTCTCCTTTTAACCTGACTACTCTCAATTCAAAAACCTTAGTTAGAGAACTGACAGAAAATATTTAGAACACTATTAAAACACTTGGGTACAAAAAATGTCCATATTTCCACTTCTACCTTCTTCCTAGGTCATCAATTCCTGCTCTAGCTATATTCTCCTTTCTACCCCTTCTGGACCCCTTGGTAAAGCAGTTTAATTCTATTGTCATCTTCTTTTAAGACCTCTGTCATCTTGTTTCACACTTGGATTAATCCTACTAGACAGTCTCTTTTCCTATTCACTCTCTGAACTGAGCTGGAAAAAATTATGATGGGAGTTTTGACTGCGTCCACTATAAATTTGTTCCATAATCTCAACTGGGCACTCATTGTAACAAGGCATTCCTTTTCATACTCCCTAATCAATTCACTATTCAATATACCACATAGCCTTTTCCTAACCTTTTCATCCCTCTTCAAAATTCCTCCCCATCCTCTCAGCTGAAAACCTTATCTTATATTTCACTGAAAAAACCAAGCCACTCACAGAGAGCTCTATCTTGTTTCCTCTTCCTCATCTCACATGATTCAGATGCCTCCCCATTATCTCCTGCTTCACTCCTATCTCACATAAATTCATAAGTGATTCCATTCACTCCTGTTTTTTCCACCAGGTTGCCCCTTCTATTATTCTACTCTCTCACTAATATTCTATTGGTTGCTTCCCTACTGCCTACAAAAACAGTCCTGTCTCCTCCATCCTCAAAAACAAACAACCCTCATTTGTTCCCTCTATCCCAGTGATTCCCAAAGTGGGTGCTACCGCCCCCTGGTGGGTGCTCCAGTGATCCAGGAAGGCACTGATGGCCATAGGTGCATTTATCTTTCCTATTAATTGCTATTAAAATTTTAAAAAATTAATTTCTAGGGGGCTAAGTAATATTTTTTCTGGAAAGGGGGCGGTAGACCAAAAAAGTTTGGGAAGCACTGCTCTATCCTATCGTTCCATGTTTCTCCTCCCATTCATGGCTAAATTCCCTGAGAAGTCCATCTACATTTGATGCCTCCATTTCCTTTCCTCTCACTCTCTTATCTTTCCACAGCCTGGTTTATGTTGCCATGGGTCAACTGAAACTGCTCTTTCCAAAATTACTAACAATCTTTTAATTGGCAAACCTAATGACTTTTTCTCAATCCTCATTCTTTTTTTTGATCTCTGCAGGCTTTGACAATTTCAACCAACTTTTTCCTCCTTGATATTCTCTTCTCTAGGTTTATCATGAAATTGCTTTCTTCTAGTTCTCTACCAACTTATCTGATTGCTCCTTCTCAAACTATGTCCTTTGCTGGATCCTTATTCAAATCCTACCCACTAACTACGGCATGTCCCATGGGACATGCAGAGATTTGTCTCAGGCTCAGGCCTTATGTATTCTTTCACTTGATAATGTCATTATCTTCCATAAACTCAATTATCATTTCTATGCAGATGATTCTCAATTATTTATCCAGTCCTTACTCTCTCTTGCCTGCCAGTCTTATATCTTCAATAGCCTATTTGGCTTTTCAAATTGAATGCCTTGTACATGTCAACAAACTCAACATGTTTCAAAATGGACACATTTTCTTTCTCCACAAATTTTCCAACTTTCTAAACTTTCCCTAGGATACAATCATCCTCCAGGTTACCCAGATTTACAATCCAACTGTCGTCTTCAATTCCTCACTTACTCTCTTACCTTCCATATCTTATCAGGTGTCAAGTCCCAATCATTTCTGCCTTTACAGCTTCTCTCTTCTGACCCTGCCAGCAATCTGATGCAGGCATTCCTCTCCTCATGCCTAAATGATCAAAATGGGCTTCTGGTTGGTTTCCCTACCTCAAGTGTCTACCCACTCCTATCAATTTTCCACTCAGCTGTCAAATTGATCATCCTAAAATGCAGGTCTGATCATCACCAATAAATCTCAATGTTCCCCTGATACCTCCTAGATCAGTGGTTCCCAAACTTTTTTGGCCTACTACCCCCTTTCCAGAAAAAATATCACTTAGCCCCCTGGAAATTAATTTTTTAAAAATTTTAATAGCAATTAATAGGAAAGATCACTGCAGCACTCACCAGGGGGCGGTAGCGCCCACTTTGGGAATCACTGTTTTAGATCAAATATGAAATCTCCTACTTGGGTTTTAAAGCTTTTCAAAACCAGGCTACTTCCTTTATGTGTAGTTTTCTGATACCCTATGCCTTTCCACATATTCTATGATCTAGTGACACCAGTCTCTTTGCCATTTTTCAAACGACATTCCATTTCCCTATTCCAAGCATTTTCACTGATCATCCCCCATGCCTAGAATGCTTTCCTTTTTCATCTTTGCTTCTTAGCTTTCCTGTCTTTTTTTCCAACTCTCAGTTAGGAAGTCTTTCCCAGTGTTCCTTCTGTTTATTATCCTGAATATCTTATTTGTACAGTTTTTTGTATATTGTCACTGTCGTCAGACTATTGAGTTCCTTGAGAACAAGGACTTTCTCTGTAACCTCCTCAACTTAGCATAGAGCTGGTAGTATCATAGTGCAAAGTAGATATTTAATAAATGCTAGCTGACTGACTGAAAAAGATGCTCCACATTTGACTATACATTTTCACTGGTTATTTCTCATTCCCAGAAATCTCTCTCCTGTCTCTGCCACCTGGGTTCCTTCCTAATCCCTTTTAATGCTAGCTACTCCCCTCTGTAATTATCTCTAACTTATTCTGTATATCTTCTTTGTATGTAGTCTCTTGCATTAGACTTTTAGCAACTTGTGGGCAGAAACTATTTTTGCTTTTCTTTGTATCACTAGCACTTAGTACAGTCTCTGGTTTATAGAAGTCATTCAATAAATATTATTTAAGGGCTTTTTTGCTATTGTTGCAAAAGATGAATTGCAGCTACTTTGCAAATGAGTACTATAAATTGATATACAAAAGAATATATCAGTGAATGAAATGCTTTATAATGGGATTTTAATCTTATTTATATTTTCTATGGTTTTCCTATTTAATTTCCAGTTTTAAGTATAGATAATGTCCCTCTCGTTTTAAGCAATATAAATACCTACTACTTATTGGTAATTTGTTGGCAAATTATATGCCCTTGATACAAACTTCTGACTATAATTTTATATTTTCATTCCTTGGAATTAAATGTAAAATTAGAGTTAGTATAGTCAACTGAACAAAAGAACACAATTGTTTTAAATTCTTCTTTCTCACAAATATTAAAGTTTTAGAAAAGTAGCTTTTGAAATATGTATTTTTATCAATTGAATATTGAAAAAATCCAACACTTTCTTTTGCAAAGATAAAAAAATTTGCAATAAATTAGTTGCTGGGCAACCACATATACCTATAGGTACAGTTGCAGTAGATGTTGTAATTACTGTTCCTGTAGCAGCCGGTGGGGGAGTTCCAGGAGGTGTTGTCTCTACTCCACTCTCTTCCATCATTTTGCTTTGATTGTCATATACTGTAAATATAGTACACCCAGTAAGAAGCACTATTTCAAACTGGAGCTAACACAGTCAACTAAACAAAAAGAACAGATGCCTAATTATTTTAAATTCTTATAAACTGAAAAAAATTGAAGGTAGAAAGCCCTAAGAATATTTATTATGAAAAAGCATGGGGGGCAGCTAGGTAGCTCAGTGGATTGAGAGCCAGGCCTAGAGATGGGAGGTCCTGGGTTCAAATCTAGCCTCAGACACTTCTCAGCTGTGTGACCCTGGGCAAGTCACTTGACCCCCATTGCCTACCCTTACCACTCTTCTGTCTTGGAGCTAATACACAGTATTGACTCCAAGATGGAAGGTAAGGGTTTAAAAAAAAAAAAGAAGAAGAAAGGAAAAGGAGGGAAAGAGGAATGGGGGGGATGCCAAATAAAGGAAAAAGTAGTTTAAGGAAAATTATCTTCTATCATTGAAGAACAGAAGTAAAAGTCTATACAAACAAGGAGGAGCAGATAACATTTGAATCACATTCATTTCAACTGGTAAAAGGAGACATAAACATAGTTGAGTAGAGAAGAATAATTCATTCAACATGAAAAAAAAAGAGAGAAAGAAGTAGATAGAAGAGGTAATTAGAAAGAAGACATTAAGGAAGGGACCATTTCTAAGTCAAAAAAAAAAAAAGCATGGTCTTCATATGACTCATATTTCTTTGTTATTAATGAATAATAGGCAATGTATACACAGAGAGCTTATCTGGGAGTCATGAAGACCTAAACTTAAACCCAACTTTTGACAGTGAATATAAATAAGACCAAATCACTTAATCTCTCAATACCTCACACTACAAGGTCAGCAATTCATGTACATTATCAGATTTGAATTAGGACCACTTAACTACAGGCCTGCCACTCTATCCATTGAATCACCTACCTGCCCCAATTTGCATTGTTTTAGAAAAATATTTTTTCTAAATATTTTTCTAAAACACTGACAGACCACAAAGAAAAAAACTAGATGTTTATTAACTCTTTTCCAAAACAAACATTATGACAAGTTTCTAAAATATATCGACCAATGGCTTTGCATCATTATTTGCAAGAAAGGAAAGTATAGCAGTAATAATACAATCAATTCAATTTAATTCAATAAATATTTCTGAGTACCTCTGTGCTAAGAATATAGGAATACCAAGAAAAAAGTAAAACAGTGACTAACTTCAAGAATTACAAATTCTTTTATGGTGTACAATGTAAACACACATTAACTGATGAGTTACAAAATCTGAACAAACTTTAAACTAGAAATTAGGACAAAATTTCAAGTCTAAGGAGGAAAAAGATAATATATAATTCCGTATATGTGTGCATATATATATATATATATATATGAAATTAGAGCAACTTGCTGTAGCTATTTATAGATAATTTTATTTGTTTTTGGTATACTTTGTTTTTATATCACCTTCATTTCACAATAAAATATCAATAAGAACATTAAAAATTAGGCTTATGTTTTCCTCCATCTATTTCATACACATGCACACAAACATGTATATATGTATATTTATTTTTGTTTCTCTTCTTCTAAGTTTTGCTTTGAGAGCATTTCCACAGGATCTATTCCTTATGCTTCTCCATTATCCTTTGCCCATACTATAATCTCCATTCTTTAAATTTACTTGAAATGTTAGCTAAGTAAATAAAAAGGATAAAATATCTATTTCTTTCCTCTTTTGCCCCTTCTATTTCTGTCCCCATTTAAGAATAATTATAAATATTAGGGGGCAGCTAGGTGGCTCAATGGATTGGGAACCAGATTCAGAGATGGGAGGTTGTGTTCAAATCTGGCCTTAGACATTTCCTAGCTGTGTGACCCTGGGCAAGTCACTTAACCCCCATTGCCTAGCCCTTACCACTCTTCTGCCTCTGAACCAATACCTAGTATTGATTCCAAGACAGAAGGTAAGGTTTTGTTTTTTTTTAAACTAAAAAAAAAATCTTACCTATCTTCTACCCTCTTATTTTTAGCAACTTCCTTTCACTCTGCCCCTTCCTAAGAATTTTTCCTTTTATTACAGTCACATTCTCATTACTTATCTTCCTATATGGGAAGAAGATATCATATAGGACACAGAGAAGCAAGAGAGAGAAACAGTCTCATGTGATCATGATCATCATGATCAGATGAAACGAATTTCCTTTCTTCTACCACTTTCTTATTTCTAAAGAAAGAAGTGGTAGCAAAGAAAAAAAAGTTAAAAAGGCATAGCCAAAGATAAACACACAATTAGCAATCATAACTCTGAATAGGATTAACTAATCCATAAACTAGAAAACAGCAAAATGGATTAGAAAATAGAATCTGACAATATGTTATTTACAACTAAGGGGCTTGAGAAAAATCTATTTGGTTTTAGCTAAACTCAAAAAAGAGGTAATAATCAGGACTAAAGACAAGTCTAGAGTAAATATAGATAAACAGAGAAGATATAGTGTATTTACAAGTACCATAAATAACAAATTAATATCGATACTTAATATATCACTGCAACTTTATAATTAAAGGAAAACATTCAAATTGAAGGGAGAAAAAAAAATAGTATTACTATATACTACTATAGTGGGGGACCTTGTAGACCTGGGCAAATATAACCAAATGATTTAAAAAAAAATATTCAGGACCATGAATAGAACTGTATAAATTTAGAAAACTTACAGAAAATAAGATCTCAAAAAATTAATAAAATGGGACAGAAAGGAATTCAAATACTTTTCAAATACACATGTGTTGGGGCATAAAAACAAAAATGTATATGGGCAGAAATGCTAAACATCTATCATTTGCTGATGAAAATGTAATAAAGTTATATTTTTAAAACATTTAAAATTTTTAAAATTGAAAGCAAAATTACATTATTCTATAGAACTAGTAGGTTAAAGATCAAATATAAACAGAAATTTTCATTAAAGAAAATTATGAAACAAAGAGGAAAATATATTTCTGAAGTGCAAAAGAGTAAATAAAATAATAGATTTGCAATTCAAAAGGTTTGAAAAATCAAATTAAAAAACACCAACTAAAAATAAAATAAAGAGATCTAACTAGAAACAAAAAACATTTTGAATTAGTTAATGAAACCAATATGGATTAGTTCACAACTCCACCAACAGTGCATTAGTATCCCAATTTTCCCACACCTTCCAATTGTTATTATTTTCCTTTTCTGTAATATTAAGCCAATCTGCAAGGTGTGAGGAGGTACCTCAGAGTTGTTTTAATTTGCATTTTTCTAATCCGGAGTGATTTAGAGTATTTTTTCATGTGATTAGACAGATTTGATTTCTTCTGAAAACTGCCTGTTGATATCCTTTAATCATTTATCAATTGGGGAAGGACTTGTGTTTTTACAAATCTGACTCAGTTCTTTACATATTTGAGAAATAAAGGTTTTATCAGAGATACTACTTGTAAATTTTTCCCCCAGCTTTCTGTTTTCCTTCTAATCTTGGTTGCATTGGGTTTGTTTATTCAAAAAAAACATTTTAATGTAGTAAAAATTACCCATTTTATACTGGTCATATATCCATATCCCTTTATCCATAGATTTGACAGGTAAACTATTCTGTGCTCACCTAATTTGCTTGTGATTTTAAATTTAATAAAACATTAGCAAGTAGGTTATAATAACACATTGGAATGATTATAATCCTTGACCAGATGGAATTTATCAGGAATGTTGGGCTACAGACTACAAATATAATAAGCCGTGTTAAAGACCACAAATATAATAAACCATGTTCAAAGTACAACAAAAATCATATCATATTCAACAATTTCTATAAAGTTCAACTATTCTAGAAAGAACTAGAAATCATAGGAATTGAGTGGTCCTTTTCTCATTAAATAATATCTATCTAAATCTAAAAGCAATATATATAGGAGAAAAGTTACTGGCCTTTCCAGTAAGACTGGGGTAAGACAAAGATGCCCATTATCAATACTTAATAGACCACTAGAAATAAGCAAGAAGAAAAGAAGTTGAAATAAGTCTAAATGAGAAGAAAAAAATGCTTTTGGCAGATGATATGATAGCGTAATGAAAAAAATTATAAAATCAATTAAGAATTGAAACAGTAACCTCAGCAAGGGAGTAAGATATAGAAAAAAATCTACACAAATCATTAGCATTCCTTTATATGAGCAGAACTGGAAAGAGAAATTACATACAAAATAACTGTAGCAAAAAACGTATTTGGAAATGGAATGATTCAAATTATATACATGGGGATGAACTGATCCTTTCTTCTCTCATTTTAATACCCTAGAGCAGAAGTCTCTTTTAGTGCTCCTCCCCCCAAACCTCCACCAACATGGAATTCTCAATGACTTAGCTGACTTAATTCTTTGTAGAAGTAAAGACAGACATAAATCACTGGACAAATATTAATTGTTCATGAGTAATGTGTGGTGAAAATGAAGGGAGGAAGGTAGGAGGATAGGATGGATCTGGGAGAAAGGAGAGAAGAAGGTAGAGGAAGGGAAAGGAAGGTCCCCCAGCCCCGGCAGGGGGAAATTGACCACAGCCCTTCAAGGGGCTCAAATAAATGACCTGAGAGCAACTTTAGGGTTTTGAATAGCTAGGTTTTATTTAGATTAGGAAAGGGAAGGTCTAGGGAAAATTAGGAGGTAGATAGAAGGGGGAAAAGGCTCCAAGAGAGAGAGCTCAGGGTAGAGAGCATCAGCCAGCCTCCAAGTGCCAGAGATCAGAGCAGAGACTCCAGGGTAGGGAGAGAGAAAAGGCAACAAACTTTCTCTTTTATACTTTCTCCCATATAGGAAGTGGGAGATGTACTCTCCCAGGGCTTACAATAATTTTTAGCTGTACACTACACACAGTAATACTGAATTATGGTGATGTTTTTATTTTCTCGCAAGGTTGCAAACAAATTTAAAATGGCAATGTGATATTTTCCAATAGGAAAATTCCAGCAAATCATAATTATGACTAATTTTTCCCCAAAGATATTGGATTAAAGAAACTGCCTTTGAACTTCAAGCATGATTTAAACTGAGTTTTTTACAAAAATGAAGTGAGTTGATACTAANGGGGGAGGGAGGGAGGGAGAGAGAGAGAGAGAGAGAGAGAGAGAGAGAGAGAGATCTGGGTCTGAGAGCCTCCCTGCTCCAGAGCAGATCCTCCAGGGTAGAGAGCTGGCGGGAGCTCAGGATAGAGAGCAGAGCTTCCAGGGTCGAGAGAGAAAAGGCACCAAACTTTCTTTTTTATACTTTCCCTTACACCTCCCACAAAGGAAGTGGGAGTAGTCAGGGGAAGTTGTAGCAGAGAGAGTCCTGGGAGATGTAGTTTTCCAGGGCTCATAACAATTTCAAATGATACAGTAGGTTGAGCCAATATAATCGAAATGACAATATGTTATAATTTATATAATCAATGCTAAGCCAAACTCCCACAAGAATATTTTATAAAGCTAGAAATGACAAAGCTTATATGAAAAAAAGGTCACAAATCTGAAGGGTAATATTGAGAAAAAGGTAGCTTATCAGTACCAGATCTCAAACTTTCTTATAAAGCATTAAAAAGTAAAACAATTTAGTAGTGGTTTAAAAAAAAAAAAGGGTTGACACTTATCTCAGGGTTCTCCTCCTATTTAACCATTCCTAGTTTCTTGGACGGATCTTCATTCAGATCCTGCCCTTCTAATGGTAGATGTAGCCCAAGGCTCTGTCCTGGGCCCTCTTCTTTTCTTTCTACACACTCTAGTCTGGACACCTCATCAAGTTGTAATAGTTTATTTATCATCTCTAAATAGATTAACAGAAGACTCAAAGATATCCAGCACTTCAGAGCTCTTCATGCATCTCTTAACTGCCAAGAGGCATTGCAACCTGAATGGACCATTGTTTTAAATTTGATAGGACCAAAACAGAATCCATTGTTTCCCATCCCAAATATCTTTTTCCTTTTAAACTTCCGTATTTTTGTTGGTCATTTTACACAAGTTCTACAAACTCAGGATGACCCTTGATGCCTTACTTTCTCTAAAACCACATAATCTGTTGCTAAATCTTATGTTCCTATCTCCAACTTCCTATAAACTCCTTTATCCTCTACCATCTCTCTATAGACTACTGTAATAATTTACTAATTCATCTCCCTATCTCAGTACCCACCCCCCATTCAATAAATGCCAGTGGTTCTTTATTACTGCTGGGAGCAAATATAAATTCTTCTGGCAATTCTATACCTTCTCAACCTCAGTGGGGGGGAAAAGGAGACCAGAATTCCCATTTCTAACTCCTCATCTCACATAATTCAGTCATTTCCAGCCATTATTTGCTCTTTCACTCCAGCTTTATGTGACAAGATGGCCTTTCACCTTGCCAAAGCCAACTTCTTTTTACCCTCTCCCTTTATCTCCTTGACTCCCATTTTCTGCAGCAGAGAAGCCCCAAACTCTCTCCTATCTTCAGTGTTCCTGTTCTAGTCGCTGGTTCACTACAGCCTACAAATACACCATCTCTACCATCCTTAATAAATTCTCACTTCATCTAATTATGCCTGCTAGCTATATATCTCTTGGCTCTTTATCCATTAAACTCTAAAAATATCATCTATAGTAGGTGCCTCCATTTCCTATCTCTTCTCACTTTTAACTAAACCTTTGGCCTGTCCTCATTACACTAAAACTGTCCTCTTCAAAATTATCAGTGATCTCAATTGCCAAATCTAATTTCCTTTTCTCAGTACTCATCCTTCACAACCTCTCTACATTATTTTTCACCATCTCCAGGATATTCTCTCTTCTCTCAGCTTCTGTGAGTTTTCTCTGGGCTCTCCTCCAATTTGTCTGCCTGCTTATCATCAATCTCTTTTTGATTCTTAGTATCCTCCAAACCATTGTCCTGGGTCCTCTTTTTTCCTTTATATATCTCGCCTGCTAATCTTACTAGCTCCCATGAGTTCAACTTTAATCTCAATGTTATATATCATTCCATATTTCTGTATCCAACCCAGTTTCTCTCCCACACTACAGTTCCTCAAAAATGAATTGCCTTCTGGACATCTCAAACTGGGTTCCCCATAGTATTCTCTAACTCATCTTTCCTCCCAAACCCTCATTTCTCAACTTTCTTATTAGTCAAGAACACCATCCTCAAAAGGACTTCTTTATAGAAAAATATTTATAGTAGCTCTTTTTGGGATGGTGTGATAATGAGATTAAACTGACCTTGCCCATTTTTAGATCTAATTACCAAAAATGTAAACACCCCACTTAATTCTCAAGTGGGGAAGTCTGTAACCCACCTGTGTGAGAGTGGGTGATGAATCAGAATTGACTGACTGCCCCCTGGGCAGTCCTAAGCAAAGTGTTTTTTGTGATTGGGCACATAAACTAGAGGAAGGCACAAGGAAGTGATGCAAAAGAAGTACCTTTAAAAGTGTGAGGGGGGTGAAGGGAGGAAGGTAAAAGGTAGGTCAGGAGGAAGGAAGGAGAGAAGAAGGTAGAGAAAGGAAAAGGAAGGTAGCCAGCCCAGGCAGGGGGAAATTGACCAGAGCCCTTCAGGGCTCAAATAAAAGATGAAAGAGCAACTTTAGCTAGGCTTTATTTATATTAGGAAAGGGAAAGTCTAGGAAAAACTAGGAGGTAGATAGAAAGGGAAAAAGGCACCAAGAGAGAGAGATCAGGGTAGATGGCATCAGCCAGCCTCTAGGCTCCAGAGAGCTATCCAGAGCTCAGGGTAGAGAATGAAAAGGCACCAAACTGTCTCTTTTATACTTTCTCCGACACTTAGTGGGAAGTGTCAGGGGAAGTTGTAGCAGAGAGCCCTGGGAGTTGTAGTCTTCCAGGGCTTACAACCATTTCAAATCACACAAAATGGAGTGACAACTTCCTGTGAGGCAGTTCTTGTTCATTTCTTGGAGCTGGAGCTTGGGTTGAAGATGCTGCTTGCTGGACCTGAGACCTTGGTGAGACTGTTCTTAAATCTTTCCCTTTGTACTATCACATGGTGAGTGTTTAAGACTGACTCCTTCCAGGATCAGGCCCTTGGCCCAAGGTTGAGAACTAATTAGCCCTGCCTGGGTTGAGCCAGGGGTCAGAGAAAATTACTTAATGTGTTAAGCTAGACCTTTTACTCTACCCTCTTCTCATCTCTCTACTTCCACTCTCTCCTATATTTTATAAATAAATTACTAAAAATCATTTTAGAATTTATATTTATTCAATTTATTTATTCAATTCTTGGCAGCCACCCCTTTAAATATTTAGTCCAACCAAAACCATAATGTCTCCCCTTTACAGTGGCAAAGAACTGAAAATTGAGGGATGTCCATCAATTAGGGAATGGTTGAATAAGTTATGGTATATAATTGTAATAGAATTAATGCTATTGTACTATAAGAAATGACAGCAGGATGGTTTTTTTAAAAAAATCTAGACTTACATAAACTGATGCAGAACCAGAAGAACAATGCACATGGTAAACAATACTGTTTGATAAACAATTGTGAATGACCTAGTTATTTTCAGCAATAAAGTGATCCAAAGACAGTCTTTAAGACTGATGATGAAAAATGCAATTTGCCTCCAAGAGAAAGAATTGATGAATCTGAATGTAAACCAAAATATACATATTTCAATTTCTTCTTTTTTCTGTTGGAGATGTCTTCCACAAAATGACTGCTATGAAAAATGTTTTACATTATTGCACATGTAAAATCTGTATGAAATTGTTTACCATCTCGGAGGAGCAAAGGAAGGATAGAAGGGAAAAGAAAGTCAAAATTTTTTTTGAAAAACAAACAAAAAAACCTTCAAATGTTAGGCAGCTAGGTAGCTCAGTGGATAGAGAGCCTGGCCTAAAGATAAGAGGTATTCAAGGGGGTTCAAATTTGGCCTCAGATACTTCCTAGCTGTGTGGTCCTGGGCAAGTTCCTTAACCCCAATTGCCTAGTCTTCACCATTGTGCTGCTTTGGAAATGAAACTTAGTATCAATTCTAAGACAGAAGGTAAGATTTTTTAAAAAAATGAATGTTAAAAATTGTTTTTACATGTAATTGGGAAAAAATAAAATATTAAAAAACAAAACTGGTTCTACTTTAACTCTTTGAATAGTTAAAACTATAAAAGTAAAAAATAGTTTACAGAGTTAAAATAGAACCAATTTTGTTTTTTAAGATGCAAGAAAGTAAACAAGAAATCTCCCTTGTAGGTACCTAAGTCACCTTGGTGGCATCTCCAACTCTTCACTCTTGCTCACTCCATATAGCCAATTCACTGTCAAATCTTGTCATTTCTACTTTCATATGTACCAAAGACCCCTCTCTCCTCATTCACAGCACCCTAGTTCAAGCCCTTCAGGCCATTGACCTTAAACTACTAACAGAGTCTCTTCTAATTTCAATTCATGTCCCTTTAAACTCCAGGATCAAATATAACTGTTAAAATTCTTCATGACCTGGCTCCTTCCTACTTTTCTAGGCCACTTTCCTTCCCTCTACTCAGTTTCCAGTCTCCATGTTTTTCTCCCAAAGCTAGAACAACTCTCAAATATGTCCCTTCTCCCCTCTTTACTTCTTTGGTGGAAGAGAGTGTCTGGTGACTGACCTTTTCTGGTTCATGGAGGAGTGTTGGAATGCTGAGACCCTGGTGAAATGGCTTTAAATATCTTCTTTGAATTCCACGTGGTGAGTTTAAAGACTGACTGGATATTCTCATGCCTGGACTATTAGAATAGTCTATAAGTTGTTTGCCTGCCACAAATCTCTCCCTATGGCAGTCAGTCCTCTAATTAGCTGCCAAAATGACATTCCTAAAGTGCTGGTCCAACTATTTCACCCCCTACTAAATAAAACTTCAGTGATTCTCTATCAAGTCCAGAATCAAATACTAAATACTGTTTGTCATTCAGTCTCTCATAGAGACAGCTGGGTAGCTCAGTGGATTGAGAGCCAGAATAAGAGGTCCTAGGTTCAAATCTGACCTCAGTCACTTCCTAGCTGTGTGACCCTGGGCAACTCACTTAACCCTCATTGTTTAGCCCTTACTACTCTTCTGCCTTGGAACCAATACTGAGTATTGATTTTAATATGGAAGGTAAGGGTTTAAAAAAAAAAAAAGCCTTTCATAACCTAGTCTCCACTAATTTTTTTTATATGCTTATACCTTATAGGCTCTCTCACTTCCACCTGTTTATCCCTATATTCTTCAATCCAGTAATACTGGCCTCCTGGCTGTTGTGTAGTTTTGTTGTTGTTGTTTTTTTAAACACAAGACACTAATCTCTTACATCTAGGCATTTTCTGTAGAATCCCCACCAGGAATATTCTACTTCTTCATTTACCCCTCCAGGATTCCAGACTTTCTTCAAGTACCAACTAAAATTCTAGCTTCTGCAGGAAGCCTTTACCAATCCCTCTTAATACTAAATTCCTCCTCCATATAATTTCAAGTTTATCTTGTATATAGATTTTTTATATAATTGTTTGCATTTTGCACCCCCCATTAAACAGAGAGCTTCTCAAGAGTAGGGTTGGTTTGTTTTTTTTTTTTTTTTGTATTCCCAGCACTTAGCCCAGTGCCTGATCATTAGAATCTTTGGTTTCCCTTAAAACTCAATTGGAGTTTTCTATATGAAGCCTTTCCTGATGCTGTTAGTATCCCCTCCCCAATCACTGCATTAGTTCCTTAGAGGGAAAGAACTGTTTCAATTTTGCATTTGCATCCTTACTTTGTTTAGTGTCTTGACTAAGTAGCCACTTGGTAAAGATTATTGAATAAATGCTTCAATAAATTATAAAAGCACATACAAGAAGTTTTTAAATAAATCTTAATACTTAATCTTAATCTCATACTTCAGGAATGTTCGATGGCTTTATCTCCAATCAGGCAAAAATGGATTGTTCTTTCAGTTTCTCTAGGGTAACTGAAAAAAAAAATTAAAAACAAAAAACGATAGGGCGTAATGGACAAACAGCTGAACTATCCAGAAAGGCCTGGGTTCCCGTTCCAACTCTGTCACGTAAGAATTGTGTGACCCTGATCTCTCCGTGATCTAGTCTTTTCCGGAAGACAATAATATGCAGCAAAGGTGAGGAACTGCATTGGAGGAAATCACAGATTTCCAGTCGAAATTCTTATAACCATTAAAATACGGACTGGGTGGACTGAAGGGTCCGGTAGATGAACTAGGTTTCTCCGTCTTAACTTGGAGTGCCCCACATAAGAAGCCGCGTAACTCCATTTCCCAGAAGAGAAGCGGGCACCAGAGCCTTGCCATCCATCTACAAGCTGTGCCACGTCTCCTAGAGGTTGGTGTCAGATCCCTCCCTCCCTTCCCACAGCCAAATTACCAGACGAGCAGTCTGGGAGGCCCCGAGCCTCTTCCTCATTAGCTCCAGGCCCCATTTGAGGCTCGATCTCCAAAGGTTTCCAAGTAGGACACCCTTACCAAAGCTCCTTTACTGAACCCTCTACCCCGGCGGCGAGCATCCCATCCCCCCAAGTGATGGCCCCTCAGCCCTCAGTGCCGCGAGCCAGCCAGCACCAGAGCCCGCGGAAGCCCGGAGTCTGGGACCTCCGCCCCATTCCGGGGTGTTGGGAGGGAGCTGTGGCCCCGTCAGTCCCACCACTGCTCACCTGAGGTCGGGACAACAGGGTGGGGGAGGGGCGGCGGAGGGGGCACCGGGGTGAAGCGGGAGGAGGATTGGGCACGTAGCGCGACGGGACCAGACGATGCCCAGGCAGCCCCCGGTCCAGTGTCGGCACCCAAAGCAGCCCACTCCACCTCCAAAATGGCCGGCGGCAGTGACGCACTGCCTGCCACGTAAGCCCTCCCGGCCCTTCCTCTACCCCGACTTTCCGATCCAGCTCAGTCCCTGCTAGCTAGGGTAGGTTTGAATTGGCTGCTGAACCGCTCTTTGGGCCGCGGGACGTGGCAGCAACCCGGACTCAGGGCAGCCTCTGCTCTCCCCACATTTCCAATGTCCCCTACGGAGCCAGGGCTCAGGGTTCCCCACGGTGTAGTGATGTCATCCCAGAACACGCAGAACCAAAACCTGGAGGTTGATCTGAGAGGTCCGTAAGGCTCCTCTAATTAGATAATTTGTGAATACCTTACTTAAATGCTTTTCAGTCGTTCATCCACAAGATCACATTTAAACATTCGAATGCACCTTAGAGCTTGTCCAGAACCAGAAAAGGCACTTTCTTCCCAAATCTCCTTCAGTAGCCACGTGAATTTGGATCACAAATAAGAACAATAAAGAATATCCTCCTGAGGCTCTGGGCATTAGAGTTCCTTTGACTCCAGAGCCAAAACTCATTTCCCTGTATAAAACTGTCAAGTCAACTAGCATTTAAGCCTCTCTAGAGTGTCAAGATACATTCAATAGAGATCAGCTGGTGATCTTGGTTTTTTTTTTTTTTGATTGTTGTTTGGTTGGTTTTTTACATTAAGTGGCACTTTATTGGAACACAAAACAGTTATTACAGAATGAGACAAGATCTCTTTTTGGAAGGGGGAAGAAGAGTGAGTGCCTGATTCGTTTCTACCCCACACCCCTCCCTGGCTTCCCCTTTCAAGGGACATACATCCCATTTTACACACATTAACTTCAACGAAAGCATTTAAAAAAGCATACCCTCCTGTTCCCCAAGAACTAGCGTTCCGTGGAGATGGCACAAGAAGAAATCAAAGCCAATAGAACATTCACGGATTCCAACTTCTTGTTTCCAGTGTCTCCAAAGTAATAGTGGAACAGAACATTCGATTTCATGTGTAAAGTTTCTTGGTCGCACTAACATCTCAGTTTCAAAGGGTCTGGTTTGACCTCTTCTTTCCTGCTACTCGCCCAGCACAGTCTCAGTCACACTGTGTTACAAGGGTGAACCTTTCTCTTCTATCGGTTCCTCCTTCGGTTCTTCTTTCAGCTCTATTTTCGGCTCCACTTTCAGCACTATTTTCGGTCTCCCCCCCCCCCCTTTTTTTTTTTTTTTTGGTTTCTTTTCGCGTTTGTTTAGCTCCTTCTTGCATTCTTCGAATTTTGCCTTAAACTCCTGGGCATTTTCTGCATTCAGGAATCCATGGCCAACAGCTCTGGCTTTGGACTTTCATCGGCCAATGTGTGTTCCAAACCCAAGCCAGTGATTCGCCCAGATCTTCAGAGTCTTGTCCCGTCTCATGAGGAGCACATCACCTTTCCCTCGCTCTTTCCACTCTGGAAGGTCATTCTTAGACGCAAATCGGAACAGCTTTGCTCGCATCTTAAAGAGCTCTTCTTCATCTTCCTCCAGAGTCTTAATCTCCTGCTCAGGCAGAGAGACGATGGCCTCAAACTGGAGATCGTGGTTGGTATCGTCCATGCTCTCACTGGTTGAATCATGCTCCTCTCCACGAGATTCCTCGGTAGTCACCATCAGAGCGGGAATGGGAGAGGCGAGGCGGCAGAGGCTGCAGAGGAGGCAGCGATGGCTGGTCTCAGTGATGTGAAGGCGGCAGCGGTAGCGTTCGATTCGTCCTCGTCTCGCTCTGGCACTACCCGTGATCTTGTAACTTTACAGTGGGACAGAGACATTTCCTCCGATTGTTAAGTCATATTGAAGGGAAATGATTAATTAAGGTCAACCGAAATCAGCTGATGAGCTTGTTAACTCTTAAAGGTGCAGGGATTTTTCTTTGGTTAAGTAAAACAGATAAGAAATGCTTAATTAAGGTCAATGAATAGGGGAGTCGTCTCAAAAAGAAAGGAACTAAGGTTAAGGACTGGGAAAAGCTTCTTAGAGATGAGATGGGACTTGAAGAAATCTTAAGTCCCAGATGAGGCGGAGGAGTGTTTCAGCCAATGAAAATGCCTGGAGTAAGGAGATGGAATGTCTTGTGGGACACCTCCTTTCCAATGTTAACACTACCCACTAACTCTGGGATATTCCTCTATCAGTTCAGAGTTCAATTAAAATTTTTTGTTTTGAATTTGACAAATAGCAACAAATATAAATATTAACATAGGCAAAAAATTCTCACCCCAGATCCCCCTTTTTCTTTCAACTCCCACTCACTTTGACAGACTCAGTCCCCAGAAGACAATTAACTAGTTTACTCCAATATCTTTTATCAGTTGATATCAATTTTCCAGTTAAGAGTTAATTAACTTTTCAAAAGGAGTATTTACTAATATGGTATGTTTAAAATTAAAGTCTGGGATACACTGCCACAAGTACATACAGAAAGTAGGAGTTAAAAAAATACCATAGTCCATGGCACTAATGTAAAAAACAAAATTAATATATATAACTTAAAAAATATTATGGTTTTTTAAAGTTTCATTAGTAGTCTCTAGAAAATAAAAAGCCACATTTATGCTAGCTTAGGCTGCTCAAAAAGTGTGCAGTTCTCTGCGGCCATGCTCCAATAGGAAGTAAAAAAAAAAAAGGAAGAGGAACCCTAGCCCCTCAATTTTATGCCCCTGTCTATGGCAACACATAACTACAGGAAGCCAGTGGGCTCATGGAAAATGTAGTTCAAGGACCCCAAAATTTTCAATAACATCTCCCCCTGAGAGCCATGGAAGACTGGTCTTTCTGATGGACCTTATAAACATAACCAACTTTTAAATTATAGTAATTTGGGGATAAAAAAGAAAAGAGGACAAAACCAATGATGCAGTGATTGCTAGGTGCATTGACAAAAAGCCAATTAGGGAGCAGTCCCCTTCAGAATAAGAGTGTATATTCAAAACAAATGCATTCAATCCCCCACAGTTCAATCAAGTGCAGTATAGGGTCTCTGCAGATATCTTCATGGTGCCTTCTCCAAAGAGTTCACTTTCTGGATTTGGGGAGGTAGTGAATTTCTTATCCTGAAATTACTCTCAAAAGAATTTAAACCTTACATTATAGGATAATAATAATACCTCCCTGAGGAGAATAATAACACATTCCCCCCTGAGGAGGATGACAAAACCCAGATCAGCTAAAGATACATGGCTGAGTTATGGGGGTGTATGAGTCAATTATCAAAAGAAATCCCAAACCATCAAAAAATCCAAATAAAAGAGAAAAGATAATTTGTGGATGAAATATAAAATGCCAAAGTCTTATGTGCAAAAATGTAAATAAAGGAAAAATAAACTTATAAGAAGTCCTTGAATCACGTCCCAATTACAGTGATTTAAGCAATTGTGCACTTACCCAATCAGTAGCCAAGACTATAGAAAGTATCCATATTATGAGAGAAAAAAGGTCTAGATTTTTGTGTGAAAGGGAAGTATCATTCCCTGGTCTGATTTGCCTTCATTCTCAGGGATAGAGAAGCCAGGATGATAGCCAACCTTTGGTATTTGACTAGGATGTGGCTCAGGGAAAGCTGGCTTCTAACATATGTCAGAACAGCCATGATTTCCAACCCCAAACAAGTTCAAGTCCTTTTGTATTGGCATAGAAATTCATCAATCCTACCTGGATTGGTTTGGTCTTTTTTGACCTTGTGCTCCTAGGCACTGTACAGGTTCTCATTAATCCCATTGGGATTGGTTGGTCTCCTTGACCTTGTGCTTTTTTGTACTGTATAGTGGTTCTTTTGTCCCCTTCTCCTGGAATCAGACACAAACATTAATCACAATCTCATAATATTTATCAATTTGAATTGGAGGCTGATCTACTTACTGGACCTGAGACCTTGGAATTGGTGAGACTGTTCTTAAATCTCTCCCTTTGAACTACCACGTGGTGAGTGAAAAAGGCTGATTCCTTCCTGGAATTTTTCTGAAGGGACTCTCCTCTTAAGAGAGGCTTTGTGACTGAAGTCTTTGCTTTATTCATCCCCGGGCCCTTGGCCCTCAGCTCAAGACTTAGGCCTCTCTGGCTGTGGACTGCCTGGGTTGATCCAGGGGCCAGAGCAAAATACTTAGCATGTTAAGTTAGATATCTTGCCCTATCCTCTCTCTGATTTTCTTACTTTCATTCTCTCTTCCTATTTGTAAACAAACTACCATAAAAGTCATTTTGACTTGAGTCTTTCATTTGGAATTGAATCAATTCCTGGTGACCACCCCCTTTAAATATTTAGTC
Organism: Gracilinanus agilis; assembly: GCF_016433145.1. Taxonomy (NCBI): domain Eukaryota; kingdom Metazoa; phylum Chordata; class Mammalia; order Didelphimorphia; family Didelphidae; genus Gracilinanus; species Gracilinanus agilis. The sequence continues at coordinate 286,233,732 of NC_058130.1, read as the reverse complement.
CAACCATAATTTTTTACTCTTTACACTAGGGAAAATCTACATTGCAATATTCTTGTTATTTTTTTACTATGTAGCTCCTACTATTTGTAGAAACTAAGAAGACAAGATTTCCAGCCATTTCTATACTATGCTTCTTGTACTCCAGTCATCATTCTTGTCCTTTTCCCAACCAGATCTTGGAATCTACCCCTGGGTTGCCAGGTTCTCAAATTATTGCCTCATCTTTCTTGGAACCGGCTTGGATCTCATTTTTGGAACATCTTCACATCAACCTGCCTTCACTCTCCTTTAGTTATTCCCTTTTGCATGTTATTTTTCCTCTTTAAAATATAACTCTTTTGAATGAAAACATAACAACTTGTATCTCCTTCTCTTAGAAGAGAGCCTGGCACTGAAATTATTTATCTGCCTACCTATCAAGCAATCATCTATCTTTCTGTCTAGACTTTTCAATTTTCTATTCCCCTAATGGATTTGGTTAGTGTCAGTTAGAACTGAGTCCTATGTTAAAATTAAGAAGTTGAAATGAGGTTATGTTTTATTTAAATTATGGTGAAGAAAATTGATTGAAAGTTTGTGTCTCAAAATGATGATGCTAAAGAGTGGTACATAATCTCTTAACTTTATTAGCATTGAGTAAATTTTGCATAGCTTTTTTTATCAAAACTTTTACCAAGTTATTTTTTCTCATAAAATTTTTTGTTTTCTTATTTTGGTCCATTTTAATACATAAGAATAATTTGTTTTTGTTTATGTGACAATCCATCTATGAGTAGGTGAGGATTAATATAGTTTAGTTGATGAGTTAATGTCTTATGGTTTGTCTCATCAAGCATTCTTAATAGCTTTAATCTAATGTCAAACTGAAGTGGAACTGGATCCTTCATAGACTATATATTGACCTAGAAAACCACAAATAAACATTATACATACTTAGATTTTTTTAAAATTTATTTTGTTAAACATTTCCCAATTATATTTTGATCTGGTTCTGTATCTACTTGGGACATTTGTCAGCCTATTCAGCTCAACTTTGACACTTGGCTTAAGTTACCATAAAATAGGAACTTTTTTAATGTCAGAAATGAAAAGGGTATGGGGGCAGCTGGGTAGCTCAGTGGATTGAGAGACAGGCTTAGAGACAGGAGGTCCTAGGTTCAAATCTGGCCTCAGACACTTCCCAGCTGTGTGATCCTGGGCAAGTCACTTGACCCCCATTGCCTACCCTTACCACTCTTCTGCCTTGGAGCCAATATACAGTATTGACTCTAAGATGGAAGATAAGGGTTTAAAAAAAAAGAAATGAACAGGGTTCACACATCATGAAAAAATGTTTAGATTACATAAGATTTTTTGGTGATATTAAATTCTAAATTAAACTCAATATGACTAAAGAAAAATATCAGATTTATATTTTCATATCTGAAACTTGTTATAGTTCAATTGTCATTCAAACAACTAGACATTCTCTATCTTAATGCATATGTATTAAGTGTATATAAAAGTGACCAGAACATCTCATTTCCCCCTAGAAGACAGAGTGGCTCTTGAACATCTGTGAAATGGTTTGATTTACTCTGTTGTCTATAATGTTTTGAAATTATCATATTTTTTGAAGTATATGAATAATGTAGCAAAACAGTCATCCTAAGCAGTATATTCATTACAAAACTTCACAGGAGAGCAGTAGCCTTTATATCCACATCTATTTCTAGTCATAACAAACACTTTTCATTTCCAACTGAATGAAAAAAGAAACATTTTCCTGACCTATTTCCAGAGAATAAGAGACAATCATTTTGCATCCCTAATGAAATTTTGAAGAATTTCTTTTTTAACAGAATCAATCTAGAGGCCTCTACGTGCAACTCCTGACATTTCACACAAATAGACTTGATTGCCCTTTGGGGACTACTGGTAGAACATGATAGAAATCACTGGTGTCCAAATTGTATGATAGTCCAGGAAATGTCAGAGTCCTATAAGAAATTCACAGATGCCTTGGACAGGGCACAAGTAATGGGGGAAGGTACTATGCAATATTTCCCAATTTTAAAAAATTAAATGTTTGTACTTTTACCGCTCAGACTCCCAATTTTCCCTAGAGTTTTGGGATATGACTTTTAAATAACAGGAAGGAAGGTTTTCTTATATCCTTACAATGTCCAACACAATAATCATCCATAGTCGTCATTCAAGAAATGTGGTGGTGGTGGTGCGGTTGGCGATAATGGTATTTATTCATTTTTCCATCTATCTTTTTTTAATTCAAAGATATTTTATCTTCCCAGTTATACATAATAAATATTTTGACATACATTTTCTGAAATTATAAGATCCAAATTGTCTCCCTCCCTTCTTCCCTTCCCCCTCTCAGAGATGGTAAGCAATTTGATCTGGGTTATACACATATTATCATGCAAAACATACTTCCATATTGGTCGCTGTTGCAAGAGAATACTCACATAAAACCAAAACCCCAAAATAAAACTATAAATAACGAATGTGAAAAATAGTGTGCTTTCATTTGCATCCTACTTCAACACTTTCCTCTGGCAGTGGATTGGAGTCTTTGTCATAAGTCCTTCAAATTGTCCTGGCTTTGTATTGCTGACAGTAGCTAAGTCTTTCACAGTGGATCATTGTACAATTGATACTGTGTACAGTGTTCTCCTGGTTCAACTTATTTCAATCTGCATTAGTTCATGTAGGTCTTTCCAGCATTTTCTGAAATCATCCTGCTCATTGTTTCTTTTTTTCCCTCATCAAACTGAATTTTTATTAGACCCTTTCTTACAAATAAAAGTAGTATTTATGGATCCTTAGAAGCCTTTGACAACTTTGTAAATATACCTTATTGTATTAGCACAATGTTTGCCTGAGCCGAGGTTCTTTTTTTTTTTTTTTGTCATTACTATTTTTATTTTTAATTATTTTTCCATGGTTACAAGATTCATGTCCTTTCCCTCCTTTCTCCCCTCCCACTTCCCATAGCTGACGTGCAATTCCACTGGGTTTTACATGTGTCATTGATCAAGACCCATTTCCATATCATTGATATTTGCACTAGGGTGATCGTTTAGAGGCTATATCTCCAATCATATCCCCATTGACTCATGTATCAAGTGGTTGTTTTTCTTCTGTGTTTCTACTCCCACAGTTCTTCCTCTGAATGTGGATAGTATTCTTTTTTTTTTTTTTAGATTTTTAAAAATTTTTATTGCCATTAAACAGCATTTCCAAACAAAAACAAAATATGTAAACAAAAAATTAGGCTAGCTTTATACCATTAGCATAAAATTCTAAACTTTCATTCAAAACATTTGTCATGCTATTTGAACTTCTCTTCCCTTGTGTGAATTTACAAATATTGCAATGGCCATTAAGAGATTATTGCTAAACCAACACTCTCATGAACCTTATTTCTCCTCCAAAACTGTCAAAAAATATAGGTCTATTTATTCATCCTGAGAGTCCATCTCTTCTGTCTCAAAACTTGGTTGTCCATTTTTTTTCATTATTTTCAGCATTGTTTCTCTTTATTGTTGTATCAATTTAAATTCTTGATTCTGCCCATTTCACTCAGCATCAGTTCACAATACCAGGATTCTTACTAGATTTCTCTGGACTCCTGTGTTTCTATTCCAAACTTCATACTCAGTTCTGGTCTTTCCATCAAAAATGCCTGAAAATCTTCTACTGTATCAAATGTCCACTTTTTCCCATACATGATTATGCTCAGTTTTGAAGGATAAATTATTCTAGGTTGTAAACCCATATCTTTTGCCTTTCTAAATATTATATTCCAAGATTTCCTCTCATTTACTGTTGAAGCTGCAAAGTCTTGTGTGATCCTAATTGTAAATCCTTGGTATTTGAACTGTTTCATTCTTGATTCTTGTAATATTTTCTCTTTGATATGTGAATTCTGAAGCTTAACTATGACATTCCTGGGAGTTTTCATTTGGAGATTTCTTATAGGAGGTGATCTATGAATTCTCTCAATTTTCACCCTGCCTTCCAGTCCTAATAAATCTGGGCAGTTTTCATTCATGATTTCTTGAAATACAGTATCCAAGCTTTTTACTATATCGGTGTTTTCAGGGAGCCCGATAATTTTAATATTATCTCTTCTTGACCAGTTTTCCAAATCAGTTGTTTTTGTTACCAGATATCTTACATTTTCTTCTTCCAGTTTTTCAATCTTTTGATTTTGTTCCAATATTTCTTGCTGTCTTGAAGAGTCATTGACTTCTGTTTGATCTATTCTTGCTTGCAAGAACTCTACTTTTTGGGCAAGGTCTTCCACATGCTCTTCTAACCTATTTATTCTACTTCCAATTCTTTCCTCCATGACTCTTATTTCACTTTTTATCTCTTCCTTCATTTGTTCTAAGAATTGATGAAATTCTTCTGGAAAATCTATTTTTTCCTTTAAGTTTCTAGGTAGAGTTGGTAGAGACTTGCTGATTCCTTCATCTTGAGGATCACTGGATTTGATACTGGTTGTTATTTTCATCTTTAATTTATTCATCTCTCCAGATTTAGTTCCTGAAATGGGATTTTTCCCTTTAAATGTGTCCCAGGAGCTATGTCCCGGAAGTTCTTGACTATTTCTGTAGGGTCTTATCTTGAACCCCATGTATTTTGGCACTGACATCCTAAGATTAGGCCTCTTTGGATTTTTAAAAGTTCAGAACTGGATCTACAGGATCTAGTTTCAGGAACCTCAAGAGCTCCTGGTACTGGGCTATACAGTTTTGATAGCTGTGGACAGCTACTATTCTTAGCACCATAGAACTTCCTAGCTCTCTTCCTAGCTTTTGCAAAGGAAAAAAAGTCTCTTGATGCTTTCCTTTTGCAGGCTACAGTTTACTTTTACTCCTTACTCTTTGATTAGACTAGGAGATGTAGATATTGGGTTTTATTACCAGTCCCTCCCCCTGCCTCTTCTGTTGCCTGGCAGACTTGTGCCGTTGAGGTGCAAGAAGTCTCTCACTGACTTATCATTTCTCAATGGATTTTAGTGATATGAGGACATCAAGGTTAGGAGTATATACATGGTAAAGACTTCAGGGTTTCTTGGAGTAGATAGTCTTCTGGAAATGTTCAAGAAAGAATTCTTGTCCAGAAATGAGTTGACTTAGATGACCTCTTTGAACTATGATTCTAATTTCACACAGTTAAGAGCCAGAATTCAAACTTAGGTCCTTCATCCACTTTAGCATGTAGCTGCTTCTTGCCCTCTCATTTTATACGTGAGAAAAAGCACTATTATTCAAAAGAAGTCATTCCCCCTAAAAGTTCCTCTTGGGTGTAACTGGAATTCCTATTCCCAAAATTCACTTCACTCAAAGGGTCTATTAATTTGTCCAAGATTAGAGGATCTGAATGTGGATAGTATTCTTTCTCATAAGTCCCTCAGAATTGTCCTGGATCATTGCATTGCAGCTGGTAGAGAAGCCCATTACATTAGATTGTACCACAGTGTATCAATCTCTGTGGACAACATTCTCCTAGTTCTGCTCCTTTCATTCCACATCAATTCCTGGAGGTCTTTCCAGTTCACATGGAATTCCTCCAGTTCATTATTCCTTTGAGCACAATAGTATTCCATCATCAACAGATACCACAATTTGTTCAGCCATTCCCCAATTGATGGAAATGCCCTCATTTTCCCATTTTTTGCTACCACAAAGAGTGTGGCTATAAATATTTTTGTACAAGTCTTTTTCCTTATGATCTCTTTGGGGTATAAAGCCAGCAGTGGTATGGCTGGATCAAAGGGCAGGAAGTCTTTTTTAATGCCCTTTGGGCATAGTTCCAAATTGCCATCCTGAATGGTTGGGCCAATTCACAGCTCCACCAGCAATGCATTTATGTCCCAATTTTGCCACATTCCCTCCAACATTCATTACTCTCCCCTGCTATTATTTTAGCCAATCTGCTATGTGTGAGGTGGTACGTTGGAGTTGTTTTGATTTGCATTTCTCTAGTTATAAGAGATTTAGAACACTTTTTCATGTGCTTATTGATAGTTTTGACTTCTTTATCTGAAAATTGCTTATTCATGTCCCTTGCCCATTTATCAATTGGGGAATGGCTTGATTTTTTTTGTACAATTGATTTAGCTCCTTATAAATTTGAGTAATTAGACCTTTGTCAGAGATTTTTGTTATATTTTTTCCCAATTTGTTGCTTCCCTTCTAATTTTGGTTGCATTGGTTTTGTTTGTACAAAACCTTTTTAACTTAATGTAATCAAAATTATTTATTGTACATTTTCCAATTTTTTCTAACTCTTGCTTGGTCTTAAAATCTTTCCTTTCCCAAAGATCTGACAAATATACTATTCCATGTTCACCTAATTTACTTATAGTTTCCTTCTTTATATTCAAGTCATTCACCCATTCTGAGTTTATCTTGGTGTAGAGGGTAAGATGTTGATCTAAACCCAATCTCTTCCGTATTATTTTCCAGTTTTCCCAGAAGTTTTTGTCAAATAGTGGATTTTTGTCCCAAAAGCTAGGCTCTTTGGGTTTATCATAGACTGTCTTGTTGAGGTCACTTACTCCAAGTCTATTCCACTGATCCTCCTTTCTGTCTCTTAGCCAGTACCATATTGTTTTGATGATCACTGCTTTATAGTACAGTTTAAGATCTGGCACTGCTAGGCCACCTTCTTTCACATTTTTTTTTTCATTATTTCCCTTGATGTTTTTGATCTTTTGTTCTTCCAAATGAACTTTGTTAGTTTTTTTCTAATTCAGTAAAAAAATTTCTTGGTAGTTTGACAGGTATGGCACTAAATAAGTAAATTAATTTGGGTAGGATTGTCATTTTTATTATGTTAGCTCGTTCTACCCATCTCATTGTTTCTTATAACACAATAGTATTCCATCACCAACATGTACCACAATTTGTTCAGCCATTCCTCAGCTGATGGACAAGCCCTGAGTTTCTAACTCTTTGCCACCACAAAAAGAGTTTCTATATATATTTTTGTACAAGTAGGTCCTTTTTCCTTTTTTTATGATCTCTTTTGGATATAGATCTAGTAGTGGTATTACAGGATCAAAAGTAACACACAGTTTTATAGCCCTTTGGGCATAGTTCCAAATTGCCCTCCAAAATGGTTAGACCAGTTTACAATTCTACCAACAACATTAGTGCCCTAATTTTGACACATTCCCTCCAACATTTATCACTTTCCTTTACTGTTATATTGGTCAACCTAATAGGTGTGAGTTGGTACCTCAGAGTTGTTTTAATTTGCTTTTCTCTAATAAATAATGATTTAGAATATTTTTTCATATGATTATTAATAGCTTTGATTTCTTCATCTGAAAATTGCTCGTTCATATCCTTTGACCATTTGTCAAATTAGGAATGACTTGTATTCTTATAAATACTCAAGATATATGTTGAATGATTAATATTTGAACCATTATATAGATCACATCTTATGAACTTTGGGAAACCCATAAATCATGGCATATTGTCTTATATCAGGGAGTTCCTTCCTCATTAGCACACCCTTGATGGATAAGAAAATCAAGATTTTATCTAGAAAGGGAGTCTAGTTTTCTTGAATAACATTCTATATCCTAAAAAGAATCATCATGGAGAGTTGGAAAAAGCTGTCATGAACCAATTTCATCATTAATACAATAGCATACTTCTCTGATATAAGTAAAATCTTCTCATATTAGTTATAACATTCTTTCAGGGGACCCTATAAATTGGAAGAGAGTTGACAGCTTTATGGGTCTTTCTAGACTGCCACTGTTTAGAGGCCAACATAAAGACACTAGAACAATTGACATCCCTCCCCTCTGATAGAAGGACTAAAGAAAAGATAAGTATCAAAAACACAAGAAAAATTAACATTTGATATATTTTCAGTAACGATTCAGTCACAATAAAACACAGTTTAAAATACACAATTTAAAATATTTTCATGAAAAATTGGTTATGCATCAAGTTATTAGCAATGCAAAAGACCAGCTTAAGCATAGTTATCCTATATCAACTATCAATAACTTTTTTTTGACAAATATGAACAAAGATCTTGTAGTCATTTGTAAGGAAAAGAATCATTAAAACTCTTTATAATTATTCTATATCACTAATGTTACAAAACTGAAACTTTTTCTTATTTTAAGTTTATAGCATTCATCACATCCTGCTTCATTTAATGCACACATTCAATCCATTTTTCAAAAATAAAATGATTCATTTACATATTTATGAAATAATTGTTCTATGTTAATGGGTTTCTATTATTGGAGATGTGCATAGGACTTGTGACTAGAAGAGAATGTCTTGGTACACTTTAGTGTCCTTTGATTCAAACATCACTTCCTGGTTCATCTGTGACGCTGTTCTTTGTAATTTTTGCTATTAAAAACCATTCTAGGTTGTGTATCTCTGCAGCTTAGTTTAGACTTGACATTCTCATATTTTTGTTCACTTTTTATTTGCATCATGTAATTGTTTGCAGACTGTCAGGCTCATGTTATATCCTTTTCCTGGAATAATAGCATCTTTCGATACATGAGGCCATGGCAGTATGGCTAGATTCAGGAGACTTGTTTTTTCGCTTAGTATTTGGTGATTAAAATTATCTTTTGGAACTAAGTTATTTGAAAGATTGCATAATCCTGTGTATAGCTCTCTAATAGGAAGGAGGAAGCTGAAGACAAAGTTTATTCTCTATTTTCATTGGGACTCCTATGTAAAGTTCTTCTGCAAATAAGTGCTTTTAAATTGTGTTATGTCAATGTGTTTCTGAAAAAGAACATCTCTTCAGTCTATCACTTACTAAGCACTTTAAACAATTACAAAACTCTGAGATCCTTGGTTAATATTTAGCATTTATCTATCACATTGATTAGCATCCAAATAAGGTGACAAGTTACTAGGAGAACTAGAGTTCTTAAAAATGTTCTATTGTGTCCAATAAAGTATGATCATTCACTGCTGCTGCTAGTGACCTCTTTCTTAGGGAATGATGACGTGTCTCGAACTGGCAATAAATCATAATGACATGGAATGTGGCTGTTCTTTGGAAGGTCATATGGATCTTGGCTGAGAGGTCCATTATTGCTGAATACTTCTTGTATGGTAATCATTGTAGGTTCTGTGATAATCAAGAACATTTACAAATTTACAAGAAATGTATAAAAAATGACAAATTTGAATAGCAAAGAATGAAACATTTCTAGCAAATATGAAACATTAAGGAGGGCTTTTAAATAAAAATACAGAAATGTATAATTTTGAATTCCAAATAATTGATTTAATCAAATTATTTTGCTATTGTTGAGATGAAGTTACAGTATTTGTTAATTGTCATAATTAACATTGGAATGCAAAAGGATGACAATATTGTTGGAACAGAGTTGTCAAGTGACTCAACAACAAACTTAATAACACATCAAATTACTATTTGAATTATAGATTTAGAGATGGTAGGGAGCATAGAGATCATCTAAATCTACCTTCTCATTTAACTGAGGAGGAAATTCAAGCTGAGAAGAGTGAAACTGACAAAGTGACAGAAATGCAATTTAAATTCAGAGCTTCCAGCTTTCTCTACACTGCATTGGACTATGTACCTCAGCTCCCAAGACCCCTCTAATATACAGATATTCCAAAAATGAATCTTTGGGGAAAAAAAGTCAAGCCATGATTTAAAAAACCCAACTCTCTAGCATCATATTGTTTCAATGATGATGTTCCAAATAAGCTGCATGTATACAAAACTTCACAGATAAAACTACAAATACAAAAGCACAAAATGTAGAAATCAGAAAATGTATACAAAACAATTTACATGTACTCTGCACAGCCGAATACACTGACAGAAATGCAATTTTTAGCAGAATGTATCCCTGATCACTTTCTTTCTCAGTGCTATTACTTTCTTCTTCTCCCAATCTCAAGAAATCAGTATTCTTTTGTTTTCTTTTTCAACCTATTAAAACTAGAGATGTAATTCGTTCTTTATGTTAGGTTAAGCTAACATTATAAAAATGACAGTACCTCCTTAAATTAATTGCTTCATCAGTTCTGTATCAAACTTCCCAAAGAATATTTTATAGCGCTAGAAAAAAATAATAATGTTTATATGGAGGAATAAAAGGTCAAGAATCCCAAGGGTAATAATGAAAAAAGTGAGAAGGGGAGTCTATCAATAAGAGATCTCAAAATTGTATAACAAAGCAATAACTATTAAAATAATAGGAGTGGTTAAAAAAGAATAATTATTGAGACAGAATGGGATGGTTATAAATGATTTGGGAATTAAAGTAATATTTTCTTTAAAAGGTATTATATACCAATTGACTTTGACTACTGCATATAGATTAGGGGAAATGAAATATATTTTTAGTAATTATTCATTAACTGCTCTAGTTTACTTCCAATATAACATGAAGTAATTTAATATTCATTAGGTTCTCTTACCAACTTCATAGACATTCTTATTAGCGGAAGCCAAGCTATTGATCTCCGCATATGGAGAGTCTCTATGTACTGGTGACTTCATTTCCACATAGCCACTCTCAGAGGTTTGAGGTATGAGTACTGGTGGATCTTTGATAGTAGCATATGGATTTTCAGAACTGTTTAGTGAACAGTTACTTGAATTATGGCCAGAATTCTTTACTAAATCTGTGAAAGAAAAAAAAAACAACCCTTCAGGAGTATGTATATTTGATACAAGATTAATAAACTCTCTAAGCAAGAATGCTTTCAAGTAAAATGTAACTGTTGTGATTCCTGAGTATTTATTTCATCTTGTAATAACAAACTACACCACAAACTTCAAAAAAGAATGAAAATCAGTAACTCAGATGACCAAAAGTTTGTGCATCATCACAAGACTATATCTCAAGTATCTCAACATAATCCTAGCCAAATCAGAGGAATTAGAAATAGAAAAGGTTTAAGAGTCTGGAAGAATTTTATCTTTCAGTATGAACAACTATAAATTCCTTGTGTTTTTAATGCTACTCTACATCACTACTACATTATATTGACTCTAAAGGCTACTTTAAAAATCACTACTTCTGCCCTTTAAAATAAAATGTGTAAATTTAACAATCTAAGGTATTTTTAAAGTTGTGGCTTACCAATATTAATGCCTCCCCTCTCAATCCCCCAACCATTTTATGGGCATTATTTTTGTCTTTTTATCTTTAGGGTCTAGCAGCACAAAGTAGGCACTTATTAAATATTTGTTGAATTGAATTTTTTTATCTACTTTTTCAGTTCATCTATTTAGTATTTAAGCCTTTTATAATCTCACTCCAACTTACTTTCCAGATTTATTTTGCATTATCCCTCCTTACAAACTCTATATTCCAGTCAAATTAGTTGACTTGAAGTTCCTCATACATCACATTCCATCTCCCACCTCTGTGACTTTTCATAGGCTATTTTCAGTCAGTCAGTCAACAAGCACTTATTGAAAACTTACTACATGCCAAGGCACTAGGGGATATAAAGAAAGTGCTCTCATTAAGGGGGACAACATGCAAACAACTATGTGTAAATGACACATGTTGGATAAATTGGATAAATTCTCTCTACTGGTAGACTTTTTTCACCTCCCCAAGTGAGTGTGCATTTATTGTATATATCCAATACATATAATATAAAGATCTATGTATAAGGTCTATATGAATAAGGAATAAGGTATTTTTATGGTATACATCCATCTATACTCTTATAACCTCCTTGTCCAACAATCCTTTCATACTCAAAAGCTCCTTTCCCTTTAAGGCAAGGGCTGGTAGGTTTCAATTAGAGTGAAGTCAGTTTCATGTCCCCAAATTCCTTTAGGAATCTTATACAAATGAGTGGTGAGAAACAACCCTTGGTACTCAGAGCTCATGAGTACATTCTGTCCTGACTGGAGGGCAGAGTGGTATGATCCTCCCCAGATCTCTTTTTATGGAGGGGGCCCAGGCTAAGTCTACCTTCATTTCCCACCAGGCTATACTCATGCATATTTTGCGTGTTATTTTCTCCCATTAGACTTGGAAGTTCCTTGAGGGCAACTTCTCTTTCTCAGGTTTGTATCCACAGTCCCTAGCACAATGTCTGGCATTCAGTATGTTTGAATACATTTTTAGTGACCACCTCTGAAACAGATTAGCTACATGATCACATGATTAGCTACAGGTCACATGAGCTTTCAATGTCCATGTAACTTTCTAAGTTTTCTTTCTTCTTTGTTTGTTTGTTTGTTTCTTCCTTCCTTCCTTCCTTCCTTCCTTCCTTCCTTCCTTCCTTCCTTCCTTCCTTCCTTCCTTCCTTCTTTCCTTCCTTC
>NC_058130.1:286166373-286221005 GCF_016433145.1 Gracilinanus agilis | reverse complement strand
CCCTTTCCCCTACACCCTAGCCTCTAGCTATGATCCCTTTCTCTAGCTTGATTGTATCCCGTCAGTATAATGTCAATCATCTCTCCCAGCCCCTGGATCTTCCCAAACGGTATATAAGTTCCCCAATTTCCTTTGTTCCTAGGAGTCGTCATCTAGCGCGGTGGCACTCCCAGGGGGATCAGGGAGCAGAGCGAAGCAGTGTTCCTTTAGACTCTGCACAAGAGGCCAAGTAGACCTCATCCCCCTTTCCCTTGATTAAAGAGTGGTTTTATGACTATTTAATAGTTCTGCGTTTTTTCTAAGTTAACAGTGGTAAAGAATATAATATTAACAAGTGCTCATTTGTAAAACAAAAGGGAGGACTATAACATTTAAAAGATTCTTTCTAATGCTAATATTCTATTCAGGCTAGAGCAAATTTCCCTTAGCTATTCAACAAGTTAACTCAACCTATAAATAAAAAGCTTGTCATTAAACACATGAAAAATTATTCCTTCAAATTTAATCAACTTTTAAGGATTTCCTCATGTATTCTCTATCAAGCCCAAAGGCACCTGTAATGCAGGAGGGAAAGAAACAGTAAGAATATACAAAATGTATGCCAGGTTTGATGTACTGAATCTAAGTTTGGAGTTAATGATAAGTATGAGAACCCTGAGATACATACAAGGAATTTAATGGATGTTGTAGAAATTTCTTAGCTTCAGTTCCATGAAATCCCAGAGAGAAAGCCCTGACTAAGAGAATTTTGCAAAGAAATTTGTAAAATTGGGGGTTAAAAGTAAGTAATTAGACAATGGAAATGAATTTATCACTGCACTAAGGGATATTATTGTAGCTGGTAGCAATCTCAGTGTTTTTGTATATAGATGTGATTTGTTTTGGCTTAATTGATTTACAGGCACAATAGGGTAGAAGTTCTAACATTCCTAATGCAGTTATAGTTATAAAGAGACCTTTTAGTATATTCTTTACCAATGAGAAATATTTGAATACCAATCCTGGATATCTTAGGTTCAAGATAAATATTTTGAAGGTATTGTCTTTTTCAAAATATACTTTAATATTCCATAAAAGACTAACGCTCTTTTAGCTACCTATCTACATTAAAAAAAAGTTACTTTCCATCTTGGAATATCAATATTGTGTGTTGGTTCCCAGGCAGAAGAGTGATAATGGCTAGGCAGTGGTAGCTGAGTGACTTGCCCAAGGTCACATAGCTAAGAAGTGTCTGAGGTCACATTTGAACCCAGGATCTCCCATTTGTAGGCCACCAATGATCCACCTAGCCTCTCCCTTCACATGCTTTTAACATTATTATTTTAAAGTTATATTTTAGCCTCATATTTTATTTAGTATTGGGTCATGGGAGGAAGAAGGGTCACTTGGGCACATTCCTGTTGCCTTTTTTTTTTTAAATCTTACCTTCTGTTTTGGTATCAATTCTAAGACAGAAAAGTGGCAAGGGGTAGGCAATCAGGGTTAAGTAACTTGTCCAGGATCACACAGCTAGAAGTATGAGGCCAGGTTTAAAACGAGGTCTTCTCAGCTCTAGATCTGGCACTCTCTCCACAGTGGATAAATGTATAGCCAGTCAAATGATATTACTATATCTTCAAATAAGCTACATAGAAAAACCATTTCATTCATCTCCCAATTTTGGCATTCTTTACTACTTACATTCAGAAACCTGAATAGAATAATTATCAATTTAATTCTTATAGCTACAAAGGTATGGCAACAGCAGCTACTAGACCATCTATTGTTGGTTGCAAGAATGAGCTCTAAAAATCTGAAATAGTTTTATAAAGAAATGTATTTAGTCATCTGGTAATGGAGAGACGTAGTAGAAGGTGTGGCTCCCTTTCTATAATACCACATAACATAGCAGTACAGCAGTATTATAGAGAGGGCAGTTCCCAGGAAAAGTCCATTGAGATATATATTGATAAGTACAAAAATTCAAATTTGGGGAATCCAAAACACAAGCTATGTATGTATTCAAGATCTAGGTGGGATCTAAGCATTCCTTGCAGTTATCCAGCTTTCCTGGGAATACTTCTGAGGAAAGCCTGACCTCTACAGTTAAGTTTGTGTGCAAGACAATTTCTAACCACATAAAGCTTGTTTCAAACAATTTTAGTAGATGATAAATAATAAATATTTCCCCATATTATCCTGTGAACAATAATTTTCCTCAATCAAACCCAATACAAATATGAATTTTCAAACTGCTCAATTTTAAAGGTGGTTATGTCATTCCGTTTACTTTCTCACATGCATAAGAATACCAGAATCTTTGAAATCAAGTTTGGAAATTATTTTAAAAATCTCAAAATTAACTCTAACTTCCTAAGGGAAAAATAAGCAATTTTCTAATCAGAATCACAGATTTATAGGTCCAGCACACCTTCTCTTCTCCTTTTTGCTCAGTGTGGTCTAAAACTTCCTTTAATTTCATGTAGAACCATTCTATGTTAGGTTTGGGATTTTTCTTGTGGTTCATGCTGGAAATTCTGATAGCTGGCAAAGATGAAAACCTTGAATTGTCCCTTTTCAGATGAAAAGTTGCTAGTTTTATATTCTTGCTGTCTGGAAATAAAAATTTGAGATGCATTTTTAAATGTTTCTATTTTTAGGAACATCCTTACATACTGTTCTTATTTAAAAAACAAAAAACAAAAACCTTCCATCTTAGAATCAGTACTAAGTATTGGTTCCAAAGCAGAAGAGCAGCAAAGGCTAGGCAATTGGAGGTAAGTGATTTAACCTGGCTCACGTAGCTAGGAAGTGACTGAGGCCACATTTGAAACCAGGACTTCCTATCTCAGGCCTGGCTCTCTATCCACTGAGCTTTCTAGTGGCCCCTCCTTATTTTTTAATTTAGCTTCAGTTTCTATATTATGCCATTGTAAATTATTATCTCTAATTCACTTTTGATTCTGTCTTCTTTTGCTGCATCTGATTAATTCAGACAGCCTTGAAAATCATAGAATTGCATTTCTCTTTAGAATAATTTTTTAGTATTTCACTTTTGTTATTTTTTTTACTATTAATTTCTTAATCTCAGACATTCCTCCCTCCCAAATCATGCTCTAAATTGTTTTCAGTGTGGATTTTACTTACTCTGCTGAATCAATTTAGCAAAGTAGCACAATTTTCTTATGCATCTCAAATTTATTACAAAACTTTACTTTTGTAATCAGAGCCGACATTTCAAGGTTTACAGTTTTTCATTTTACAAAATCACTTACAAATTGGTATCCTACTTTAGAACTTGCAAATAGTCTGTTTTAATTCCTTTTAGAAGACTTCCCTAATTTATGTAGACAATTAAATTCTACCATATCTTTTATGGAAGTCCATTTATGAAGTCAAATTTTGCATATTTCCAAATTACATATGATTTTGATTTAAATAAACCTCTTTTTTACCTAGAAAAATGATTTAATACCTCAGTAGGTCATTGTTTTTTAATATTCTTTTAAATAGTATTTTATTTTTTCCAAATTACATGTAGAACAATTTTTAACATGTCTTTTTAATTTTAAGTTTTAAATTATCTTCCACCAGACAGTAAGCAAATTGATATAGGGTATTTAATCATTCAAAATATACTAGTCATTGTGAAAGAAGACATCTAAAAAAACCACAAAGAAGATAAGGTAAAAAATAATATCCTTTTTTTTTTTAAATTTAGATTTGCATTTAGACTAGCTCAGTTCTTTTTTCCAGAAATGGATAGCATTTTTCATCATGAGTCCTTTGGAACTGTCTTTGATCATTCTACAATATTGCCATTACTATGTACAATGTTCTCTTGGTTCTGTTCATCAATTCATGTAAGTTTCTTCAGATTTTTCTGAAATCATCCTGCTTGTTATTTCTTATAGCACAATCATACTACATTACAATCATATACTACAACTTGTTCAGCCAACCCCCAATTGATGGATAACCCCTCAATATCCAATTCTTTGCTACCACAAAAAGACCTACTTCAAATACTTTTGTACAAATAGGTCCTTTTGCTTTTTTTTGTTGTCATTCTCTTTGTGATACAAACCTAGCAGAAGTATTTTTTAATCAAAGAGAGTGCAGTTTTGTGGTTGAATCGGTTCATTTGGACATTGGTAGCATCCAAATTTTCTCACATCCCCTCTAACATTTATCATTTTCCTTTTCTGTCATATTAGCCAGCCTGATAAGTATAAGGTGGTATCTCAAAGGTGTTAAAATTTGCATTTCTCTAATCAATAGTGGTTTAGAGCATTTTTTCATATGATTCAGATAGTTTAATTTCTTCTTCTGAAAACTGCCTATTGTAAAAAATGGTAATTTTGGTCAGTAAATAAGGTTGGTGATCTTTAAATCTTGATTTTAAGACTCCTCCCAGGTATAGAGATCAAGATGGCTCTGCCTCTGTGACTCTTAGAAACTCGATCTGACTGCTAGATTTTATCAAAGTTTAAAGTTTATTAAAGTTTATTAAAGAATGCTAATTGGGTTAGATAAAGAAGGAGGGCTGGGGAAAAAAAATCCCTTTCACTAATATTATCTACCTTTCCCAGGACCCCTCTGACCCTCACAGGTCTCTTCTGTGTCCAACAGAGTTGGACCTACTCTTGACTTACTTTCTGTCTCTGTTCCCCATAAACTCCCTGAATCTAGCTTTTTATCACTAAAGCCTCTCCAAACAGGTTTGATTGAGGAATAGAATAAATTGCTGATCAAGGAAGCAGACCCTAAATGGGCTGGGTCACTCCAGATATAGGCTGTGCTGGTGGAGGCAGTCTCTCTCAGATTGCTTCTCTCAAAATGAGTTTCTTCTCCAGGTAGATCAAGCAGTTGATATCATCATCAGTGAATCAGGAGACAAATCCCTAGATAGGACACTTCCCACCAAGATCAGAGGATCACCAGACAGTTTAGGAGCTCAGTACTCCAGCCCTGCTCCCCAGGTTCTTCCCTCAGGCTATCCCAGAGTTCCAGGTCAAACTGCCAGCTTTTTATCTCCCAACATTCCATTTCATGCATCTTCTTATTTTTTCTATCTTTTTGCATTTTCCCATTCCTCACTATTCATTTTTTTCAACCATCTGTCAATTGGGGGATGACTTGTAGTCCCACCCACCCCCAAGCTTTCTGCTTTCTGTCAAATCTTGGTTATATAGGCTTTGCAAAAAAGATATGCAAAATCTTTTAAATTTAATATAATCAAAATTATCTATTTTATATCTCATAATGCTCTCTCTATTTTTTGTTTGGTTATAAAGTCTTCCCTTATCCAAAGATTTGACAGGTAAACTTCCCTTTTCCTTGTCTTCATTTTAGGGATCTATTTTTCCCAATGCAAGGACATATATTACTGTTCATCTTGAGCCAAACCTATCTAGGAATGAATCCTCTCAATTACCATTGTTTACTAGTTTAAGAGGGGAATTTCATTTCCCTATGCACAATTAATGTAAGTAATAAGATGCTTTATCCACTGGCCATTTTATCAAGTAATAGCCACTTTGACTATTCTACAGAATCATTCAAGCAATCAAACATTTACAATAAGTATGAAAATGCTAATATACCACCTCTATTGAATCAAACAATCAATCAAAAGTATAAATTAAGTTTGAGCAAGCTTCTTGATTAGAATTGAAAGGAGAAAAGTGCTTTGTACCATGGGATGAAATCAGACAGCAAAATATATTGTTATTATTTGAAAGAATTCTAAATTTCTCTAGGTCTATGGGTTTCAAATGGGAAAATTTGTTAGTTATGGTTTGAGAGTGCTTTAAAGAAATAAACTCTTCTGTCTGCAAACAAAGAGCAGAAAGGATGGGAAGAGTGAATCCAGAAGAAATGTCATATTCCCCCTACCTTCTTCATCAACCATATTATCTTGCCAGATAGACTGGGCAGTAACAAATAATGCATCCAGTCTGTTGTTGAGAGAGAACAAATAAGATTGCTGAAGAAAAGATAGCCAGAAAAAAGTGCAAGTTCAGTGCTAATTCAAAAAGAATTATTCTAGGAAAGAAGAAAAAGGATTTCATTCAACCAGGAGATATGAGTACTACTTTGCCACATGTACTATCTAAGCCTTAGTCCATTTTCCCTTGGAATCCATATATACCAGTAGTAGAGTGTGTCCCAAAGTTTTATACCAACTGTTCATATTATACCTGATTAGTAAATATCTTTAACTGAAAGCCCATTAAGTCTCACTCTCTGTTTTGCTAACTATGGACACTTGAAACACTAGAAACCCCCAAGTACCTTGGTTTATGTCTAGAACTCTCAGGGAAGAAACTGTTAGCCACCTTCTGGGAATCCTATCTGCTGGTGCAATTAGGAGTTGGGAAATAGGGGATGCTATACTATCTTACAAACAAGAATAGGAAGAATATTAAAATATTAACATATTCTTATTCTTTCCTTTCCTATAACCCAATAAGTATTCTGGGCCATTACACTATGAGACTGATACGGATTCATAAAAATGGGGAAGAACATATAAAAATAGGATATTTAATTTCCAGAAAAATGGGAATCCTTCTAATTGAGGAATCAATTAACTTCAATTAATAATCTCCTAGGAAAGCAGGGGATCTAAAGGCATTTGAGAAGCTAAAGTTTTTATTATAGCAATATGCTTCCACTTTAATGAAAGGATGTTGTTATCCAATAGTCTGAGTAAGTCTTTCTCCCATGTTTACTTTGTTTCTGTGGATATGTCAGATCACAGAGGAAATAACAATTATTATCTAATCCTGAAATAAAATCTTTTCCCATAGACCAATCTGAAACAAAAGGACATAATTATTGGTGGGGAGGGGGTTTCAGCTAAAAGAGAACAAAAATTCTATCAATTCCTACTCATGTTTCATTTACATTTCAGAGGAAGCTATATACTAGAGTGCTAGGCCTGTAGTCAGGCAGAAGACCCGAGTTCAAATGCAACTGCAGACACTTGCTGGTTGTGGTGACCCTGGACAAGTCACTTCACTTCTATCTCAGATTCCTCAACTGTACAATAAGTATTATAATAACTTACCTTCCAGGGTTGTTATGAGGATCAAATGAAATAACATTCACAAAGCATTTAGCTTAGTGCTTGGTACACATTGCAAGCTTAATAAATGCTTGTTATCTTCCCCAAAACATGTTTGTATGGTTGCTTAAAATGATAAAAATAATAAACTGCTAAGAAGTACAGCCTCTTTGACTTACCAAGCTCATTATGGAAGCTGCCATGTTTCCAGTCTACTGGGAATGTTCCTGTGAAATCCACAATTGGTCCTTGCTTTCCAGGATCCACATTTTTTATATTCACAAATATTTGGTTGACTTTTGACTATTAAAAATTAAAAGAATTTTGGATGAAAGCACATAACTTAGTCTTGTATTGAAGTTTTGGGGAGGTGTTTGAGCAGAAGTTAAAGGAACATTTATCAGGAATATTGTAGAAGGAATTCAATAAGTAATAAGTTGGACTAGATTGCCTCTTGTTATTCAGTTCTTCTAAATCTATGATTCAATGATTCTATGAATTATGAGGAAAGAAAAAGTCTTAAAGAAGGCAGATTCAGCCTTTAGTTTTATTGTGGTGGTCCCAACACAAACTCTCATCCCTTTAATAGATGAGATTCTCTGCTTTTGTTCCACAGTACATGATGTTATAGTAATTCACTTGGGCCAGCTGGCTTGTAGTGAAAAGAGGCCTGACCAAAGTCAGAAAATCAAATTCTAGTTCTAGGTCTGTCACTTCTTGTCTGTGGGACTTTGAGTAAATCATCAAGCTCCTCTGATCAAGTAATCTCCCCTTCTGTGAAATAAGGACTATGATATCTGTCATACTTATTTTATAGGACTGTAGTAAGTAAGGTTTAGTTGAGATAATTTACATAAGAAGGGCCTTGTAAAACAGTAAAATGTTATAGAAATGTAAGGAATGATTACTGTCATCATCATCATCATCATCATCAGTATTTTAGTAAAACAAAAATATTCTTGGTAAGGTTAAGGACTATTTAAGTTAAATTGACCAGTAGTATATAATCTCCTTGAGGAAAGAGATTAATTTTTTGTTTTGAATACTGCTTTGCACATTTAATTTTAAACTGGATGATTTCATCCATGAGCTGGTAATGAGGTACTTACTTTATTTATGTAGAACCTTAACACTTCTGAAACCTCTTATGAAGAGGTAAATCTAGAGTAATGGATAATGTGAGGAAGGATAGACCTGGATAGGCACTGAAGAATAGAACACAGTGTGAAGAGACTGAGTGCCTGGGAATAGGGGAGAAAAGAAAGGTGCATCCAGAAGGTGGGAACTGGGAGTAAAAAAAAGAAGTAAGAGTAATTTTGCAGTTATGCTTATAACTGGTCAGGTTAAAGGATTTCAGGTTTCCACTACAGAAAGTGATTTTAAAAAAAATTCACAAGATACTAAGGATCACATCTCTTATTTTTATGCGTATTTAACTACTTGATATGCATCTATTATTTTACCTTTCCAATCGTCATCCTATTTTGGTTATTGACATGAGGTGATGTGGAACACTGAGTGAGTGTATGGTAACTGGGGTTGGTAAAATAATGATTATTAGTGTTTCCACCATTACTCTGTGGAAGGGTATCTAGAAAGAAAAAGAGAAGAAAATGATTAAAATTGTTACTTTTAAGAAACAAAATAAATACAGTGAGATGTACTAATTCTAAGATGGGTAAAATTTCTGTAATAGCAGGCCATTGGGGAAAACAGGTTACTTTCTTCTCCCCATTCCCTTAGAAAAGTGGGAGAACAGTCTACTCCATAGACCAGGGGTCGGCAACCTTTTTGGCCGTGAGAGCCATAAATGCCACATTTTTTTTTTAAACCCTTAACTTCTGTGTATTGACTTATGGGTGGAAGAGTGGTAAGGGTAGGCAATGGGGGTCAAGTGACTTGCCCAGAGTCACACAGCTGGGAAGTGTCTGAGGCCGGATTTGAACCTAGGACTTCCTGTCTCTAGGCCTGGCTCTCAATCCACTGAGCTACCCAGCTGCCCTATGCCACATTTTTTAAAAGGTAATTTCGTGAGAGCTGTACAGTGCTCACAGTGCGCACTCCTGTACAGCACCTGAAAAAAAAAATTGACTTTATGGCTCCTGCAGAAAGAGCCATATCTGGCCCTCAAAAGAGCCAGATATGGCTGGAGAACCATACGTTGCCAACCCCTGCCACAGACCATCAAGAAAATGCCTAATGGCCTTCTGAGATATTATAATTCTAGGAGGCACCATTTGGAAATCATGCATTTCTTTTTCATTTGGTTCCATAATCTATTTTCTTCTCTCTAGGCTAGTTTATTATCCAGTAAGTGAGATATTTTATACATGTGCCCCCAGGCACCAGAAGCTGTCATAGAGTCAATATAGTTTCATTAAGATAAGATTATGTCTTGGCTAATACAGAAACATGTTTTGCATAATTTCATGTATAATTGGTAACATATTTCGAGCCTTCTCAATGAGTTAGGAGAGAGAGGGAATTTGGAACTGAAAATAATTTTTTTTTTAAAAAGGCCATGTCTGATTAACCCAATCTCCATTTTTTAAGCAGTTACTAAACAGATTGATATGGAGAATGCTATAGTTATAGACTACCTAGATATGAGCAAAGCAATTGGCAAAGTATTTCATACTTTCCCCATGGACAAGATGGAAAGATATGAGCTAGTCATTAGTATATTTAGGTTGTTTGAATGACTGTTCTTATAGAGTAGTATATAATGGTTTAATTTCCAGTTAGAAAGAAGTCTCTATTGTAATAACCCAGGAATCTGGGCTGCCTTCATACTGTTTAATTAATGTTTTAGAGACATAGTTAGCATACTTAAATATTTACAGATGACACAATGCTAAAGGAATTTTTAATGTATAGGATTCATAATGCTCAAGTCTAATAAAATGAAATTTAATAAGCAGTAGATTAGTTTCAAAAACAACTTCAGAAGTTTAGGAAGGAGGGCAATTAAGTGGCTCAGTGAAATGAGAGCCAGACCTAGAAACAGGAGGTCCTGGGTTCAAATTTGGCCTCGGACATTTCCTAGCTGTGTGACCCTGGTCAAGTCACTTCACCCTCATTGCCTAGCCCTTACCACTCTTCTGTCTTGGAACCAATACAAAGTATCAATTCTAAGATGGAAGGTAAGAGTTTAAAAAAAAAAAGCAGAAATATAAGAAGGGGTTTGTGTAGAAGTAGTGGTTTTAGCTGAAAAAAAAAAAAAAAAGATGTCAGCAATGTGATATGGTAGCCTTAGCTCACTGTATGTATTCCACACTAATCATCCAGACTTCATCTGCAATGTTGTGTCCAAGTTACAGTGCCACATTGTAGAAGGGATACTGATAAATTAGTAGATGGGAAGCATAAATAAGACAGTGAGGAGCCTGGAGATAATGCCATAAACAGATCAATAAAAGGAACAAGGCATATTTAGCCCAGAGAGAAGATATAGCAGAAAACATGATTTTGAAGGATTGCCAAATGGAAAAGGAATTAGATTTGTTCTAATTGTCTGTGGAAGGCAGACCTGGAAACAATGAGGGGATGTTGTAAAAGACTTAATAAAAAGGAAAAACTTTTCAAGCCTTTTACAAACTTTTTTTTTTCTCTTCCAAACTCTCTCCTTCCCTATGCATTAAGGAAGCAAGAAAGCTATCCAAGAGTGGAATGGGTTTACCTTAGGATTTACTATTGTCAGGAGGTACTTTAAGCAAAGGTAGGATCAACTATTTGTTGGACATGTTGTAGAGGGGATCATGCAAGTACAGGCTGGAAAATAGGGCCTTCGAGGTCCCTTACATCTTAGAAATTTTGAGTAGTTATATAAAAAAACTGAAGAGAGTATAATCTTGCTTTAATAATGTAGGATGGGACTTGCAGCACTTAAATGGAGTAAAATTCCTCAAAGACAACTAGTCTTACCTGAAATAGTATAATCTGCAGTGATGACCCTCATTGCAGGGGTGTAGGTAACTGCAGGCATATTTGATTCTTTTTTCTTTTGTTTGTGTCTATAAATAATGAAAAGTGCCAGCAGGAAGAGCACAACCAGGACAAGAATAATGATGCCTGCAATAGCCCCAATCTGATAAGAATTTGCAGGGTTAGCAGTACTTGTTTGGCTTAAACTGTTCAAGTTTCCAACTATTAAAATGCCAGCTAGAAAAAGAAGAAAGAGGGACACAAATGACTATGATGATGAGAATACATGAAAGACATTTGGATGATTTCAATTCATAAAATGTTTGAAGTTCCTGAAAACAAATGAGCAAAATATAACAAATATTATGCTTCCCCAGAATTATAGCTATGTCCTGAGCAAAGGGAAAGAGGACCTGCCCCTTCCCCTAGAAGGGGTTACCCTGAGATTAAAATCCATCATTATAATTGCAGACCTATTATATTATAATTTGGAAGAGCTTGATTTGAATTAGATATTATTTTATTTACTCTACATATGTGATGGTATCATCAAATTCTTAGAATTCATAAAATCCTTAGAATGAGGGGGCAGCTGGGTAGCTCAGTGAAATGAGAGTCAGGCCTAGAGACGGGAGGTCCTAGGTTCAAATCTGGCCTCAGTCACTTCCCAGCCGTGTGACCCTGGGCAAGTCACTTGACCCCCATTGCCTACCCTTACCACTCTTCTGCCTTGGAGCCAATACACAGTATTGACTCCAAGACGGAAGGTAAGGGTTTAAAAAAAAAAAATCCTTAGAATGACTAAAACTTGTCTATCTTAAACATTTCTGGAAACACAGCAGTTATTTTCCCTCTCTGGCCAAAGATAACATCATTTAAAATTTGATCTGAAAATTGATCTACCGTATCCCACCCTCACATGGAGGGAAAGGAAGGGAAAAGAGAATATAACACCTATTATGTGTCAGGAACTGTTAAATGCTTTCCAAATATTTGATCTTCACAAAAACCCTGTGAGGGAAGTGCTATTATTAATACTCTCATTTACAGTTGAGGAAACTGAACAGAGGTTAAGTGGCACTCATGGTCACACAGCTATTAAATATGAGTCTGGATTTGAACTCATGTATTCCTCACTCAAGGCCAAAAAATGTTCACTGTTCACTATACTCCTTATTTGACTCAGTGAATGCATATATTTATCCTTTCTTTTGAAGAATAATGTTCCCAGTCATATTATTTTCCATGTCAGATACCTGCCCAAGAAGGGGACTTTGATGAAGTAAAAATAATTTATTATAGCAAGACAAGATAGTAGGAGTATAGTATCCTTCCTTAATTCCCAAATTACTTTTGTATTCATTTGGGAGGATGAAGCCCAATAATATTACACAGGAATGCTAATTGCTAGGAGTCAAAATTCAGAATAAAATTAGGTTCATCTGTGCAAAGGGGAGAAGATAATGCAAAGGAAGGACCTTAAGGTCTGGATTAAAAAATCAAGTAAGACCTCTCTAGACCCAAGTTTCCTCATCTGTAAAATGAGTGGTTAGATCAGATTTTATTGAAGGTTCCTTTAACATTAACATTTTTTTTGTTTCTATGAAATTGTTCTAGAATAAAAAGGATCTTTTTATACATTTCACAAGCTAGATTCTCTACCCCTTCTTTACCCCCACAAAATATGTTAGAATAAATAATAATAGTGATTGTAGTGAATAATAGTGAATAGTGTTATATTGAATAATGAATGATATGATCAAAGAACATCTTATGCTAAATGTGATTACATTAAACTATAAGCAAAGCAAAAGAGAACAAAACTATATTATAAAAATAAAATAGATTTACATAAATACTATGCAATATCACAAAATTTTCTAAATGCTTTTATTGCCCATCAACAGTATTTACCTTGTTTTAAAAGCTTAATCTATTATGAAAATGAACGAAATGGAAATAGGTTTTGAGTGAGAATACATGTAAAATCCAGTGGAATTGCTTGTCAATTTTGGGAGAGGGGAGAGAAGGGAAGCAGACAACATGAATCATGTAACCTTGGAAAACTTATGTGTAGATTTGTTACTGGAATAAAATAAAGAAAAAAATTTTAAAATACTATAAAAAAATTTTTTTTAAATACTATTTACCTTGATCGGGGCAGCTGAGTGGCTCAGTGGATTGAGAGCCAGGCCTAGAGACTGGAGGTCCTAGGTTCAAGTCCGGCCTCGGACACTTCCAGCTGTGTGACCTTGGGCAAGTCACTTGACCCCTACCGCCCACCCTTACCACTCCTGGGCCAAGGACCCTAGCCCGGATAAAAAAGGAGGAGGGTTGGGCGTGGGGCTAGCAACCCCACCCTGTAAAAACTACATCTGCTAAAGAAACTGCAACCTAAAGTAAGGGCAGCTGGGCTAGCTCAGTGGATTGAGAGCCAGGCCTAGAGATGAAAGGTCCTAGGTTCAAGTCCGGGCTCAGACACTTCCCAGCTGGGTGACCCTGAGCGACTGTGTCCCATTGCCTACTGGTTGGGGCCCTGGAGTCCCAGGCTAAAAAAAAAAAAAAAAAATTTACCTTGATCACATCTTGTTCCTTTCCAGCCTGGGCTGCAGTAACAAGTTCCTGTGATGTGGTCACAAGTAGAATTGTTTAGACAGTCACATATTTGTCGACAACCATAGCCATATGTTCCTGGGGGACACTCTGAAGAAGGTATTGAACCAAATATGAAGTCAAATGAATGGAAGCTTAATTAGATATGATAATGAAGATTTAATGCTCTGTTTAGAAAAACAAAACTTATTGCATGAGTTGGGACTCTACAAAAAGGGAAGTTTTTTTCATTTGTCAAGTCTGAGGTGATGGTTACAAATTCTAAAAAGTGTAAAGAATAGCTATTTCCTAGGTGGAGTCTTAATTTCACAGATAATGGTTTAAGTATGAATGTCACTCAGAAATCTGTAATCTGAAAACTAGACTTCTAAGAATAGGTTTGAATGTGGAATTATTTTGATTGTGGTCTTAGCTGAGGATCCACTATACTGGCATGTTTAACCGAAACAGCCATTTAAAAAAATAAATTTTTAATAACTGAGCAGCAGGGGGCAATGTACTATTGTTGTCAGGATTTTCACTCAAAGTTTAGGCCTGCAAACTGGGAGATTTTAAAAATAGAGTAACACATCTTCCATTCTACAGAAAGCTTCTGCTCATTTATAATAGCAATATATATACATATAGGTATAATGTAAACATCCAGAGACTGTGCTTACAATCATGCATGTAATTTAGCAGCTGAACTAAAAGAGTGCAAGAAAGGCAAAATAATCTCATTGTTCCAAGCCAATTCAGTGTTGTTGTCCTGTGTATTAAAAGTCTTTCAGATTTTTTTTTCTCAGAATCCCTTTCTCCTGATATCAGCCTTATTCCTGGGGGCTGAAAAGACACATCCTAGAGCTAAGATTAAGACTTGGGATACTGCCAGTCTAATAAGGCAGGAGAGTCTGTTTTCTCTGATATCAGGAGAGAAGAAGAAAGGTCAGGTGAGGAAAAATTACACGTAGAGGGGTTCATCATTCATTCTAAAACAATGATGAAGGTTTTTGTCTTTTATTTTTCACTACTCTGTACTAACTTAACCTAATCAAGCAATTAAAAGCCACCAAAGAAGGAACCCAAAAACTAAGCTAAAGAATACAGTTGCTATAATCCCAGATTTTAATGTTACCTGGTCCTTGTCTTCTCTACATGGGTTTTAATGATGCCCAGTGCATAAAATGAGATAGTATAAGAAGAGAGACCAAGATTTTAAGAACAGAATGAAAATTTTGATTTCATGTTTGTTCATTATTTCCTCTAGCCACATAAAGTTAGGGAGTGGTAAGGGAATGAATCATGACTAATTTAGATCAGCAAGAATCTGAGGGGTACCTGAGGAAGGGAAGTAATGAAATAATGCCAGAAAAAATGATGCCAATTCATTTACCTTTTTAAAAAAGATCTGTCTTTAAATTTCTCAGGTAAAAATAAGTAGTTAAATAAGTCTCATTAAAACTGTAACCTAACAGTGTTACATATTTTTATACTCACTCTGTTCACAGTGTTTCCCCATGAATCCAGTGCGGCAAGTACATTGTCCTGAGATGTGGTCACAATCGGCTCCATTTTGACATTGGCATTTTAATGCACAATCTTTCCCATAAAGCCCCAGAGGACATCCTTTGAGAAAATAAGGATGCTGAGGTTAAAGAAAGATATAGGAGTTAAGCAGAAATATGGCCTAGAATAAATTATTCTAACTCAATGTATACAGAAACATGAAAGGGTAAGAAAAGGATGATGACATACATAACTTTTTCATTGATGTTATTTGAGTATTAAAACAGTTATTACAAGTAAAATATTATTGACTAGGAAGAAACATCACCATTGTTGTAACAGTTTAACTATTAATAATGTTCCTAAAATCTTCTAAAGCAGTACCAATTCAAACCTATTGAACTATGTGTTTTTTGCCACTTCATCACACTGCCATTAAAATCCTCCAAAGCACTTTATTTTGAACAATGACTACTGTCAAACTCCTCTTCTCCAATATTGAAATTATCAAATATTTTCTGTTATAATAAAATAATATCAATATTCAAAGGTATTTTGTAAGAAATGAAAGATGTGATCAATTCAACAGGGGCTTGTCAATAGTATTATGTGAGAGAGAACTCTGGTTTAAGTCACCTTTGGCTTAAATAGGATAGTAAGCTGAGTTTATTGTAAGCTGAGTTTATAGTAAGCTGAGTTTTTTTTATTATGATTTATTTTCATATTTAGAGTTTTATCTGGAGTGAGACTTGTAAAGAACCTGCAGCACCCAAAGTCAGTGCAACTCATTTATATAAGGCTTTAAAATTTGTAAAGTGCTTAGAACTCTGTGAGATAGTTTGGACAAGCCGAATGATCCTCATTTTTTCAGAAGAAGACACTAAGACTCAGAGAGGTTAAAGTTACTTACCTAAAGTCAATCAACTTGTTCAAGTCACATAGGACACACATAGAAGATTTGTTTTATTACATGTCAAAGAATATATCATGATTTTCAATCTAAAGTTTTGTTCATAAAAAAAATCTGAAATAAGTTTAGATAAGGAACACTTTCTACACCTTAGAGAGATCCCCCTCTAGCCTACTTAAATTAATGTCTCCCACTTTATAACAGGATGTTTGTTGAGAAAGCATGAATGAAACTGTGATTTAAAAAGTCCAAAAAGTCTAGGACTATGAACATTCAATTTTACAAACATTCTTATATACCAAAAACATGACCTACTTTATCCTGGAGTTTCCAACTCAACTTATTAATGCTTAATATTAATCCTTAATATTATTAGAGTAAGAGGAAGGCCTAGTGAAGTCATAAAGACCTGAATTTAATTCTTGAGTCTGATGCATAGATTTTGTGATCCTGGGCAGATGATTTAACCTCTCTAGACAATTCTCTATGATTATAAGTTGTAGAAAAGTTGATCTGCATTTGTAGAGGAACTTCTTCACTTCCAAAGGAAATGGAATCACAGTCCCAGGCCAAAAAAAAAAAATAAGGCACTGAAATATTGTACATTTATAACTTTTTTCTACCACAATTACTTTTTTATGCATGTTTGCAATATTTTAGCTATCCTGAATTAAATAGGGGCTCTATCCAGGAATCCTAGCCATAACATATAATATTGTTCCTTTGGGAAAATTAATTTTGATTTCCAAATAACCAACTTACAAATAAATTCAAGGAATACAACTTGTTTATAATTTGGGAAATCTCTATATTGTAGAATTAGTCATCATATATTTAGGTCACACAAAAAATGAACATTCTGTTTTAATACCATGACCAGCAAAAACACAATATGACCTGCTTACTTTGGGTGCAGTAGAGACCCGTCCAGCCTGGTGTACATTTACATTCTCCATCATAGGCACTGCAATAGGCTCCATTATGGCAGTTGCATGTATGAATGCAGTTTGGACCCCAGTGGGCAGGTGGGCAGGCTGAAACCAGGAGAAATATGTTAGTTTCATGAAACATTCCCAAGGTAGGAAGAATCATACCTTAAAATAAATAAAAACATTAAAATATTCCACTTTCCCCTAAACTTCACACACACACAAACACACAACTTTGTTTTACTAGTGAAAAGATAGTTAGACTTAAAAGCAACAGATGTGTTTGAATCTCATCTCAGATACTTCCAATTAGTCACTTTAAGCAACAATACAGAGCTTTAGTTTCTTCATCTGTAAAGGAGACAATACTTTTCCTCCTACCTCATAGAGGTGTTTTGAGAAAATATTTGCAAACTTTAAAGCATTACAGAAATGTGAGTTGCTATTCTTACATGAAAACCTAAACTTAAAACCCATATTTAATAGAGGTGATACACCTCAGAGTTTCTTTAAATATAAAAATACCCTGTGCTATATTTAAGTGTTTGTTTATAGAAAATCAACTTGGTTTGGGAGAGACACAGCAAGAAAAGGCAGAAATAGTTGTGAAACAAAAGATGAATTAAACTACCTATATAATGATGAGTACAGGGAAGTGAACTTACAAAATTTACAACTAACTTTTCAGATACATTTCTATTATAAAGAGAGGCACAGCTATAATTTTATATGGAATAAAAGAATTAATCTAAAATTTTAGGATTAACTTGGTGAAAAAATTAATTTCCCATACTATTTCTTACAACATTTAATCTGCAGCACTGGCAAGTGAAATATGACTTAGGAATATCAAATTTTAGTGATCATCTAGTTCAATCCTTTTATCTTATTTTATATATATATATATGTATTTTTTTGAAATTGAGTCTTATATGAAGTGATGCAAAATAAAGTGAGCAGAACCAGAAGAAAATTTTACACAGTAACAAGAAGAGTTTGTGGTGATCAACTGTGCACAATGACAATTTCTATAAACAATGCAAGAATCAAGGACAACTTCAAGGGACTCGTGACAAAAAAGGATATCTACCAACACCCAAGAAATTGACAAAAATTGAATGCAGATTGAAGCATGCCATTCTTCACTTTATTTCGTCCATGGTTTTTTCCCTATTGTAATCAATGTCTTCTTTCACAATATGATGAATATAGAAATATGTGTGTATGACATGTACAACTTGTATCACATTACCTGCCGTCTTGGGAAGTGGTGGGGAGTAGGGAGAGAACATGGATCTTACAAAATGTAAAAAAAATTATTATTAAAAATTATGTCAACATGTAATCTGGAAAAAACAAAAATTTAAAAAGGAATGAAAGAGAAACTGAAGTCCACTAACAATGTGGTGGTAGACCTGAGACTCAGGTTTAAGAATTCTATTCAGGGAGTTAAAACATTCTATTTATCCACATATACATTATTAGGACAGTACAATGAAGAAACAGCCTACTAAATAATAATAACGAGAATTAATATAGTGCTTTAAGGTTTACAAAGGACTTTTACAAATATTATGCTACTTTATCCTCACAACACCTGGGAGATAGGTGCTATCAGACAGCCTGAAAGATCCCAGGGTAATTTCTGCCTTGAGAAAATTTGTCTCATAATTGACCATACTATTTTTCAATAGTCCTGAAAAAATTTGTTAAAATAAGTGCTAATAAATTGATCTAAGAAAATATTGTTTCCTCATCAGAAAACACAAAAAACTTACGCTGAGAGCAGTCACTACCAATCCAACCAGGGTAGCATTGGCAAGATCTGTCAATGGGATTACAGGTTCCATTGTTGGTACATGTGCAAATTCCCCCACAGTTTTTTCCAAATCTACCACTGGGACAAACTGTAGACAAGTTAAAAAAGTCATTATTAAGTGGTTGAATCATATGTTACATCTTAGGGACTTAATAATAAATAAAAACTACAGTGAGAGACCACCAACAGAGAAAATTTGCTTAAAAATTATTCTTTTATTTCAGATTATTACTTAAATGCAAATGGTACAGTTCAAAGAATAAATACATATATACATATATGTTTAAAATTTAAGCAGTGAACCAGGTTTTCCTAAACTAGAAAAAGTATTTTTTAAAGCTGTAGTTATATAATTGTCAAAAGTAATGTTTAGTGTAAGTATTTCTTTTTGAGAGGGCTTGAATAATACATGTGGGTATAAAATATGGGAATTTTTGGTCACTGTTTTTGCCTCTGATAAATTGCCTTTACCTTCATTACAGAGAGCTCCTGTGAAGCCAGGTAAGCAATCACACAGTCCAGTGATATGGTGGCATGGTCCACTGCTGTGCACACACTGAGGACATTTCTGGCTGCAACGATGTCCATAAAATCCAGGTGAGCAAACTGAAACCAGAGAGAAAAATCACGGTATGTTTCCATTTTACTTTTTTCTTCTCATTTCTTATATCAAACTTTAGGTTAATAGCAAAGAAGCGCAAAATGACTGTGTTGTCAGAAACGGCTCATGAAATTCTCCAAAGAGAACAGAACAAAGAATTTGCAATGACCTTTAATAATGAAAAAAAGTAATGATGTCATTTCAAATACAATTCAATCGCCTTGTAATTTATTTGTTTTTCAACAACCATAATAGCAGAAAAATTAATGTAGAGTATAGCTAAGAGATTATTCTTGCTCAAAAGGTTGCAAGTTAATACAGAGTGATGATTTTAGTGGTTTGGTTTGCATTTAGCTAAAGTTTACCTTAACTTTGCAAATTATTTTCAATAACACGAAACTTTTCAGTAGAAAAATGTTTACGTTTTCCTACTTTCGTTTATCAATAGTAATCTGACTCCATGCTATTGCTGCTTTTAACATTAAATGAATGAGGAGTGGCAATAGGAGGTAAGATTGGTTGCCAAGGCAGCAAGGTATTGACTTCTAGTAAAAGACCAGAGTAAATTCAAATTTTATGAATTGAACAGAATGTTTGCAGTTCAAATAATTTTTGATCACCTTTTGCAAGACTGATGTAATGATCAAGTAAAATATCCTAATGGTATTGCCAATTATGTTATGTAAATTGCTTGAAATCTGATCACTTAAATAGGCAATTAAAGATAAAATGGAAAAAAAAGCATTGTGGAGAACTACTATTGAAGTCAATTCTGCAAGGCCAACTACATTGTTTATTCTTATTTCTAATTCTATTTTCTAATCTCTAATGTCAAATAATATGTCATTCTCATCTTTTATGCAAAAAGTTTAACAGACAGAATTATTCTCTACACAGACACAAGAGAAAAGGAGGTAATAAAATCACCATGAGTTACTTACTTCTTTGACAAGTGGTACCTCTGAAACCTGGTGCACACTCACAGATCCCATCATCAGGTGAGCATGATGCCCCATTTTTGCAGTAACAGGGCAGTGAGCAATTTGGGCCCCAGTGCCCTTCAGCACACACGCTGTCACAATGGATACCTTCAAATAATTGAAACATCAGGTTATCTTACCAGTGGGAGTTATTTCACAGGCAGTTAAATAGGAAGTAAAGCACTGATAGAGTCTCTAGATGGAATAATGAATAGAGTGCTGGGGCTGGAATCAGAAAGATTCATCTTCCTATGTTCAAATCTGGCCCCAAGCACTTACAATACTAGCTAATATTATTGTATATTAATTTAGCTCTGCTTGTTTCAGTTTCCTCATCTGTAAAATGAATTGGAGAAGGAAATGATAAACTACTCCAGTATCTTTGCCAAGAAAACCGCAAATGGGGTCACAGTTAGATAATTGAAAAATGACCAAACAACAAAGTATTGAGACAGAGCTGTCACAGTTTCTATATAAGAACTATTTGGTCCCTAGTCCATACCAGTTCTATCCTATTATCATTATGAAAAGAGTAAAGTAAAGATACGTTCCCCCTAATAAAGAAATCTGATTGACCACAGACAAATCCTTCCTGAGGCTCAATTCCCCATCAGTAAAAGGAGGGAGTTGGATTAGATAGCCTTTATAGTTTAAGGTTTTTTTTTTAAAAACCCTTAACTTCTGTGTATTGGCTCCTTGGTGGAAGAGTGGTAAGGGTGGGCAATGGGGGTCAAGTGACTTGCCTAGGGTCACACAGCTGGGAAGTGTCTGAGTCCAGATTTGAACCTAGGACCTCCCGTCTCTAGGCCTGACTCTCAATCCACTGAGCTACCCAGCTGCCCCTATAGTCTAAGTTTTAAATCTACAATTTTATGCAAAGAAGGAACAGAATATCTTTGATATAAACTGAATTTATTATATTTTCCCTAATCTAACCCCTCTTTCTAATTTCCTTATTTCTGTCAAAGCCACTAATGTCCTTCTAATGTCTTGGTTTCTCAATCTTGCCCTTATGCTAGATCCCTCACTCTCCCCCACCCTACATATCCAATTTATTCCCAAATTTTACCACTTTTTCCTTTATACTATCTCATATATTTCTACTCATATAGCTACCATTTTAGTTCAGGCCCTCATTATCTCTCAACTAAATTATTAGAATAGGCTTCTAATTGGTTTCCCAGGCTCCAGCCTTTCCCCACTGCACAGTGATGTCAAAGTAATTTTCCTTAAGTGCAGATCTGAGTATGTGGCTTCCTTACTCAACCAATTCCAGTGATTTCTCATTGCCTCTAGGATCAAATATAAACTCCTGTTTGGCTTTTAATGCCCTATGCAACCTACTCCCAAACTACCTTTCCTTGAACATCACTCCTTTTCTTGCCTTCTGTGCTTTTACATTGGCAATTCCCATGTCCTGAACATGCTTCCTGTATATATGTATCTAGCTTATTAAGGTCATATGTAATTTTCTATTCATACTATATGTATTTTATATATAATCGTTATTTCCTTCAGTAAAGAGGGGCAATAATGTAGAAGAGATTACTGCATTGGAAAGGAAGATGCCAGATAACTTGTAAGTTCCTTTCTAATGACATGATTTTTTGAGAGGAACGAAAGTCCTCTTTACAAAACAAAAATATTTATTAACATTGTTTTGTTAATTTATTTTTGCATTATTTAGTTCCAAAAGACTCCACACTTTCTAGGTTAAAATGTAAAAAAGAAAGTGTGACTGAGAGCTCATGAAGTTTTTATACAAGAACTCTCCTTTATAGAATAAACATTTTGCAAAAGATTAAATAATTAACACTTAAAACAGTATATGCCAGTTGATTTCCCCCCCAAATTTTTTTTGCTGCTTTGGTGTTATTATAATTGGGGCTAATTTTTCTAACAAGTTTATTGTCATATGTCATCTACTAAGAACTGAGAAAAATTTGAATGACTCTGAAAGCTATTTAGGCAATGAATAAATGGACAAATATATATCAATTAGTCAACAAGTATTTATCAAGTGTTTACTATAAATCAGATATTCTGCCAAGTGATGCCATACATACAGAGAAAAGCAAAAAACGTAAATTCTGTCCTCAAAGGACACATTCTAAAGGGAGTAATGACATACAAACAGGGTAGATGGAAGGCAATTTCAAACAGAAGGCAGTCGTAGGGTTGGGATAGTGGTAGTAAGGAAGGTAGGAATTGAGCTGAATCTTGAAGGCAACTAGGAAAGCCAATAGGTTATATAGGTGGGGAGACAGGGAATTGCAGTCATGGAGGACAACCACTAAAAAGGCACAAAGTCAGAAGATGTGCAAGAGATAGCAAGAAGGCAGGTACTGCTGGATTGCAATGTGTGTGTGAGGAGGGGAGTAAATTATAAGAAGCCTGGAAATGTAGGAAATGGCCAGGTTGTGAAGGATTTTATATACAACAAAGCATTTTACATTTGATCCTGGAGGTAATAGGGATTGAATTAATTTATTTAATAGGGGGGTTAACCTGGTTACCTGTGCCTGTGCATTAGGAAAATAACTTTGGCAATGGAATATAAAATGGATTAAAGTCAAGATAAGGTGATCACTCAGAAGGATAATGTAATAATCTAAACATGAGATGATAAAAACCTGGACCTGGAAGGTGGCTGTGTGAGTAAAGAGAATAGGATATATGAGAGATTGTGAAGGTAGGAAAGACAAAACTTGGCAACAGACTGGGTATATGAAGGAGTCAAGGATGGCACTGAGATTGCAAGCACGAGTAGCCGGGAAGACGGCTATGTCCTTGAAAAAAATAAGAAAGTTTGGAGCAAGGAAGGTTTTCGGAGAAAAGAGAATAAATTCTATTTTGGAAAGGTTAAGTATGAGATGCCTGTTGGTGATGCAGAATAGAAGTTTTAAGAGAAATTAAAGCTGGATATGCTACTCTGGGTTGATAAGATCACCAAGAAATCTAGTGTAGAGGGAGAAGAGAGCCCAGGACACTTTGAAGGACACCTTGGTTAGTGGGCACGACCTGAATGAAGAACCAACAAAATATAGTGAGAAACAGTAATCAGACAATTAGGAAAATAAGAGAATAGTGTCATAGAAACCCAGAGTAGAGAGAATATATAGGAGCAGAGAATGATCAAATTATCAAAGGCTTCAGAAAGGTCGATAAAAAATGAGAAAAGGTCATTAAAGGATGATTAGTGACTGGAGAGAACTATTTAAGATGAATGATGAGATTGGAAGCCAGATTGCAGAAGAAGCCAATGTACTCCCTTACTACAGAAGAGCCAATACAAGTATTATTCTTATTTTACAGTTAAAGAAACTGAGGCTGAGAATTTTCATAACTTGTCTTTCATAACTTTCATAACTATGCATAACAAAGCAACAAAGCTAAAAAGTTCTGAAGAACAATTCAGATACAACTAGATAGCATTCAAGAAAAAGTGATTAAATATGTTGAACTTCATCACTTGAAAGTTGTTGATATTCTGAAGAAAACACAAAAGGAGATGACTTGCCTCAGTAAGAAATTCACTATTTAATTCTAGCCTTGAGGCTTTTTGAGACTGCTGGTCAAGACTCTAGCGATTGATAGTTTGATGGGTACATCTGTTTAAAAGAAGCTCAATTCATACTTTTGACCTGCTTTGGTCTGCGTTTGTTTAAGCAAATTCTGGACTTCTAGGCTACACCTAAATAGCAATCTGTCTAAAGTCACACAAAATGTGGCATAATTGGAATGTGAGCCAGTCTACTTTTTCTTGCCCCTTTCCATGACAAATCTCCACTTGATTTTTGTATTGCATAGTTGTTGGGGTTTTTCCTGGACAGAGGATTCTAATTTTATTGTATTTATTAACACTAATTTCTATTCAAGAGAACATAAAAAGACACATATCATTACCTAAATCTGAGTGAAGTAATCCACCTTAGCCTCTCCAGTCCACTTAACTATAATGGAAAAAGCACTGGCTCTGGAGTCAGAGGGCCTGAATTCAAATCCTGTTTCTGATGTGATATAATCCTTGAGGGAAAAGAACTCACGATCCCTGGGGCTTGGTATCCTTATATATAAAAGGAAAAAATTGTGACTTCTTAGGTCCTTCCAAGTTGTGATTCTCCTTAAGCTTCAGTTTTGTTATCTATAAAATTAGAATAAAAATTTCTAAATCCACAGGGTTTTAAATAAAATAAAGTATATGGAAGAAGTTTGTTCACTATTAAGACTTACAAGACACTATGACTTTTCTTCCCTCAGTTAATTTACTTTCTTAGGGTACAGTTTAATAAAATGCTACAAACAACTACCAAAAAAGAAACATTTTACATTAAAGTAGATATTTAGTTATAAGATTTAAAGTTGAAAGAGATCATCTTGTCAAATGCTAACTTTTCAGGTAAGACATCTGGAGGTCCACATAGACAGTGACATGGCCATATTGCTAACTTGTAGCAGATTCAAGCCTCCAAAACCAGGGCTTCGGACTTTAAGTACCGTAATGTTCTTGTCTATTCTATTCCTAGAATCATAAATTTGGGGGCAGTGGATTAAGAGCCTAGCCCTTAGAGATGGGAGGTTCTGGGTTCAAATTTGGCCTCAAACACTTCCTAGTTATATGACTATGGGCTAGACCCTTACCACTCTTCTTCTTTAAAACCAATACGCAGGGGGCAGCTGGGTAGCTCAGTGGATTGAGAGCCAGGCCTAGAGACAGGAGGTCCTAGGTTCAAATCCGGCCTCAGACACTTCCCAGCTGTGTGACCCTGGGCAAGTCACTTGACCCCCATTGCCTACCCTTACCAATCTTCCACCTATAAGTTAATACACAGAAGTTAAGGGTTTAAAATTAAAAACAAAAAACAAAAAACAAAAAACAAAACCAATACGCAGTATTGATTCAAACATGGAAGGTAAGGGTTTAAAAAAAAAAGGAGTAATAAATTTGAAAGTGAACTTGAGAAACTGCCTAGTGCATTGATGGCAAACCTTTTAGAGACTGAGTGCCATGACCCCAGAGACCCCATGCTGTATGCCCTATGTGCCCCACCCCGGCCTTACACCAGATAGGGGAGTGAGGAAGTGCTCCCATTGGTTGCTGGGCAGAGGGGTGGGAGAAGTGAAGAATATCCTCAGGCACATGGAGAGAGGAAAGAGAACAGTTTCCCCAGAGTCCCTCTGCTTTTCTAGTAATGAACTCTGGTGGGTGATTGTAGGTGTGCCTACAATCTCTGTATGCCCTTTTTGGTACATGTGCCATAGGTTCACCATTATAGGCCTAGTGCATTCTCTTCAAGCATTTACTCTAATCTAAACAAAATCAACCCTATTTTCAAAGAATTCAAAGGGAAAGAGAAAATATAGCCACTTATTTTAGAATTTAATAACATCTCTAAATAGGAAGTTCTTTTTTGAATTATGTATTAATTAATTTCCTTCTCCTAAGATTCAAGCCCTTCACTCTTTTTTTTCTTCAGTCTGTATAATTTTGTACTAATTAACATTTTATCTGTTGTTGTTGAATAGTTTTTTCAGTTATTTCTGTTTTGTTTTGTTTTTTTTTAATTTTAAACCCTTAACTTCTGTGTATTGACTTATAGGTGGAAGAGTGGTAAGGGTAGGCAATGGGGGTCAAGTGACTTGCCCAGGGTCACACAGCTGGGAAGTGTCTGAGGCCAGATTTGAACCTAGGACCTCCCGTCTCTAGGCCTGGCTCTCAATCCACTGAGCTACCCAGCTGCCCTTTTTCAGTTATTTCTGACTCTTCATGACTCCTTTTGGGGTTTTCTTGACAAAGATGTTGGAGTGGCATGCCATTTCCTTCTCCTTTTAAAGATAAAGAAACTGAGGTAAATCAGGTTAAGCGACTTACCCAGGTCAAATGGCTAGTAAGTGTCAGAGGCTAGATTTGAATTTAGGAAGATGAAGTCTTCCTGACTCCAGGCCTGGCATTCCATTCACTGATACATATCTAGCTGCCCAATGTTTTATCTTTTGGAAGGAAATTATCAAGTTAGGCTTTAATCTAAGGTCAACTCTAGGTGACATTAACTTTGTGAAACACACTTTTTAAAGACACTTCCATTCTTTGCCCTTTTTCATGTTAGGACAATTCTTTTCTTGCTTTATGGACAGAGTACCTTCTCCCTATTTGTTTCCACAAAGGACCTAATAAACTAATTGAAATTAAAGTGTAATCATAAGAAATTTTAATATACTAACTTTCTCTGGGAGTATTTGAAGAAAATAATCCAAATATATTGAATTTTTCCCCCTTTATGTAAATTTTTTTTTATAGGGGAATTTATGATCTTTTATTTTATTTATTTATTTTTTTTATATGTAAATTTTTTGACCCATGAATCATTTTTACTAATCTCTTGGGAGGCTTCTCTAACTTTTCCACATTCTGCTTAAGTGGTGAGAGGTTCAAATTAAACACATCTACAAACTTCCCAAACCAAGAGTTTGATGATTGTTCAATATGCTCAGAGGGCCCTCTTCCAAAGATAAAAGCTAAATGGATGGGGCAGAATAAGTAAGCTTAAGGGAAGGAATTCATGATATCTCATTTAACCAAGAAGACTGATCTTTTAGATTTTATTTTGGAATCAATTACCAATTGGATCTGACTTTAAATCCAGCCTCTAAAATTTATTAGCTATATGACCACAGGCAATTTACTTTTTCTAAGTATCAAGCATCTAAGACTAATCTATTTAGTCACTAAATTTCAGCCTATCATAGATACTGAGAGCTGAGTTATAACATATACTGGAGAAATTTAGGTATGGAGGAGTGTTTACTGTTAAACAATGTGCACTCTCTGATTTCAACATTTATTTCTAGAAGAAATTATGGCAACGGAGAGAGAAAAGACAAAGAGGGAGAGAGATCGTCTTAAAATTTGTCACAATAGCTTATTCAACAAAAGTATTTTTCTGATAAAATGTTCTGATACTGGGAAGATCTGGTAATATTTGTTTTGTTTTGTTTTGCCAGGGCTCCAGACAAAGAATTTTTTTTCATAGTTTTCACAAGTTTCTAGGAAATCCCTAAATGATCATGGACAAATTTCAGCTACAGACTAAAGAAATAATTGGATATTTAAAGCTTATTGTATTATACCAGAGATCTCAAATCTAAATCAGTTTCAATGGGAATTTGTAATTATGTAAATTAAA
Organism: Gracilinanus agilis; assembly: GCF_016433145.1. Taxonomy (NCBI): domain Eukaryota; kingdom Metazoa; phylum Chordata; class Mammalia; order Didelphimorphia; family Didelphidae; genus Gracilinanus; species Gracilinanus agilis. Next base: position 286,193,509 of record NC_058130.1, on the reverse strand, counting down.
AAAAATAATTTGGGATACCAATATGCCAGAACAAAATTATCTGGGGAGTTAGTGAATCCTTACAATGATTCATATTTGATATGCTATTTCTAGGTAGCAATTAAGTGCCTAGATGTCCACTAAGGTTCTTTCCAGTAAAAAATCTATGATCCTCTAAATATCAGAGACCTAAGTGAGTAAGTAGTAGTGTTAGAATTAGAACAAGTTTTTCTGACTATGAATTCTGGATTCTTTTCATAATGCTATGTAAAATGACTAGTCATACATCTAAGTAGTGGCAAAATCAAGATTAGAATTCAGTGCTCTAATTCAATTTCAGTTCTTAAAGAATACTCTGGCTCTCTTCCATCATCCAGAAGCATCTGCTAACACTATGATTTTTATACTTGTTGAGGCATTAATTGATTACGCTTTAATTAAAATGAAATCATGTTAAATAGTTCTCCATGGAGCCTTTTGAGTTTTTTTTTAATCCATTATTATTCTTTTCCCTAGTTAAAGGAATTTCAGGTGTTAGGCAAAGGAGAACTCTCCAAATATATCCTTATTTGCAGATATAAGTATGTGTGTAAATAACCTCAACCCAATTCTGAGTTTACTGAACCAGTCATGATAAACCTGATTTAGTGCTTTTAAGTTGATTTCGAATGGGAAAGTAAATACAATTTCTTTTCTGCACTAGGGAGGCTGCCTGAGGTTGCTGGAAGTCTAGTCCTAGGAATTGTTGGAAGTAAATGAGCCCATGGTCCTTGTCGAATTTCTTCCAGGACATCAAACTTGCCCATATCTCTCAGGGATCATCTACTTGCAGAAAACCAAAACTATTGAAAGTCCTGAAAGAGGGAAGAAGAAGTCATGGGGTAAATTAGGGTTATAGGAGATGGAAGAAGAGAAATCTTAGAAGGAGAGGACACAAGAGTCTTCAAAAAACTTGATAATGAATTCTAAGACCTTGGCACAATAGCCTGTCCTGTCAAAATAACCTTCTTCACAATAAAGCCCTATTTGGATCACATATTTCATTTTTATTGACTCATGGTGAGTTTAAACACTTTTCTATTTCCTTAATTTGTAATGAATATTCTTCTCAAAAATATATTGCTGCCATGAATACTACTTCTTTGCCAAATGACAATGTGTCATATAACATTCTCAGTTGTTGTTACTTACTTGGCTCAAAAGTTGGTGTTCAAATTTAAAATGATACCTTGCATTATTGAAGCCCTTATAAGACAAAAACTCATGACAGACTTGTAGATGATTAAAGATCCAGGGAAGGGCTAAAAGATATTATAGTATATACCAGCAGTGCTTATCCCTACCCTTAATGAAAGTTTTGAATCTAAGTATGGTTTTTTTGAAATCTCAGTAGTTTTCTTCTCCCATCTCTATCTGAGCTCACAGCAGGTATTCTGTGAATTTCATAGAGGGTACATTTTAGAAAAAAATACATTCGTAGAGAAATATCATTCAATGGGCTAAAATAACTATAGATTAATATCCCAGCTCAGAAGACTTAGAAAACTGCCAAGATGAGTCAGTCTAGGCTGCCTATAAACAACAATTACTTGCAATCTAATGAAACAATAAATTTAGATATAGTAAATTGATTCAGTCACTATAAGATATCCTTTGATAAACATAGGCACAGCTGTGTAATAATGAAAAGCCTAATTACATTATTATGTTATATGGAAGTAACTTTGTTATTTCCTCTGGGAGTCCTTACAAGACTGAGACCAGAAAAGATGATCTGTATTGCCAATTCCTGTCTGGAATGCAGCATTTTCTTTCAAGCTGCAGCCCAACATTTGAATCCTTACATATGGACTTGGGATGTGGTTTCTATAGTCTGGTTCTCAACCAAAGTGGATAACCACATAACTACCAGTGAATACAAGAACATCCTGGTGTTGTTTTAATACAACTAAGTACATTAATTTAACAAAGGCAGATTTGGTGTGTCTGTGCTAAAAAAAAAAAAAAAATTACCTAGCCTTCCTTTTAGAAAGCTATTTACTTCACAAGAAAAAAAAAAGCAAAACATTGGGCTTTTGAAGGTGGTGGTTAACTGAATTTTATGTTTTGGGGAAAACATTTTCTCCCAGGTAAAGTAACCTCTGAGATCAAAGAAACAGAGCTATGGAGTTTGTATATTACTTCCCTCCCCATTGGCTATAACAGAATGAACAAGAATTATTCTATTTTAAAAGGGGCCTCCACCATCTTAGAGATTTACTGCCTATACAGAGAATTCTGATAAGACAAATCAGAGAAATGCATTTCCTACAGGAACAAATCTAACTTTTAACAGTTCTTGTGACTGTAGAGCTTGCAAACTCCTCCATTTCTTTTTCTGCAGTGAAATCCTACTAATGGCTGTGTACTCTAAAAGAGTCTAGAAAGCTATAAAAACCCAGTCTGTACCCTAAGAAGATGAAGATGAAACTAGTCTGAGCAGTCTTCCTCAGTGCAATTTTCAATCTGGCTTCTCATTTTTTGACTGCCATCTTATGATGATGGATAGGGATTGTTTTGTTTGTTTGTATTTCCAACATGGCATAGTGCCTGGCACATATGTATATTGAAATAGCCTAGCTAAAGTAAAATTTCATCTACCGAAAGACTTTCCCAACCTCTCTTAATTCTAGTGTCTTCCCCTCCTTAAATTATTTCATTTTTTCTTTTATAGCTTATTTGTATATATTTGTTTGTTGTCTCAAGCATTAGATTGTGAGCTCCTTAAATGGTAGAATTGTCTAGGGTCCTTTTGGTATCCTCAGTGCTTAGCACAGTGCCTGGCACAGAGTAGGCATTTAATAAATGTTTACTGACTAGCTTAATAAATGCTTTTTCATTCATTCATTAACTCATTTAAACTAAGTTGTCTCTTCTAAAATGACTAACAAAACTCACTGGTTTGTCATTATCAATCTCAGTCCCAAGATGTGATGAAAGAATACTTTTTTCAGGTCCCCAATCTGAATTCTCATTATGTGTTAGAGGACATGTAGGCAGCAGCAAATTAAAGAGCCCCTTCTAGGTTTTCTAAAAATAAAATTAATTGAACTTAATGCTGAAAAATACTGAGGAGTACTAGTTTTCCTGTACTGATGACATACTTTTTTAAAAAAGGTTTTGGAATATTTAACCTACCTTTCATCCAATTCCTAGTTTGGCAACATTTTCCTGAATATTAGGAGATCAGCAATGTTTTTATTTTATTTTTTGAATCATGGGGGGAAAATATTAATGATTCTATTTTAGTCAATAAAAGCTACTCTTCTATGGCATTCTGATATTTTTTATGAATAATTTAAAATTACTTGAGTACATTTCATTTAGCTTGGATTTAGCTTTAAATAAATACAATACAGGAATACTGCAGTACACTTAAGACACTCAGATGTAATGTTAAATACCTACATTTTATCAACAAATAACACTGTTCTCATAGATAAAAAGTATTATTTTGATAGACTTTGTAATTAAAATATCCAACCATGAGACAACATAATAAAAAAGAAATTTCTTAATATATTTAACTAATTGGGTCAAAAGAGCAATCATGCTTTAAGATATATTTGCGTTCAAATAATTTTTTTCACATTCAGGAATGAATATTCAAACCCTTAGAGATCCTTCAGCTTTATAGCTTCCATAGATCTTCATGGCTCCATTCCATACTCTTCTTCAAACTTCTGATTGCATTTTTTCTGGAACTCTCCTTTGAATTTATCACAATCTCACTAACATAATTATTTTTGTATTACTTTCTTTTACTATTTACTTATCCTTTCTATTACTATAATCAGTTCCTGTGTATCTGTTTTTGTCTCCAGTACCCACTCTAGTACTTTTCACATAATAGCCAAGTAAATAAATGGTTTTCAAATTGAACAGAAAGTCACTCAACTGTAGAGGCTTTGTTCTTACTCTTTATTTATATTTGCATTAACTTCCAAGTTTCCCAATGAAAATCATAAGATCACATCTGGGAAGGACCTTAAAAGCCGTTTAATCTGATGTATTTACTCTACAGTTAAGGAAAATGAAGCCCAGAGAAGTTCAGGTCTCAGTCACACATAGGATCCTAAAGATTTTACTAGAATTCTTCCAGTACTAAGGGTCCTAGTTTTCCTCTTTTATTGAAAAATTGATGCATATCTTTTTGTTGAAGGAAAGAAAGAAGTCTGCAAAGGACAATAGAAGTTGTTTGTTTTTTCTTTAGTTAGTTTTTTTCTCTCTGAGACCTTTGATTCTTACCTGACCATCCTGGGAGACAACGGCAATAGCCAGTGGTGGGATGGCAGCCATCAGCATGACTGCAGTCACAGCGCTCCATGCAGTTCAGCCCATATGTTCCATCCTGTCAATATAGCAATCCAAACAGAGCAATGAAATAAATGAAATCTTATAGAACATAGAGTTCAGAGAAGAAGGGAAGTAACAATAAGTTGTATGTCATTTTAGATATTATGGAAATGACTGTTTTCCTCTGCTTTTCTTATGTCTTTATCCATTTAATTAAAAGTTTCGTACCTTAGCATAAATAATACCAAGGGTTTTATAATATAATTTGTTATCAATTAAATTAAAAGGTTAAAATGATGGTCTTTAAATAAGACTTTACAAATAATTTTAAAAATTATTGTGAAAAGTTTATAACTTCAATTTAATCACTATCACAGTGTATCTATTGATTATACAAAACAATAAAAGAAAGAAAAACCTACTTTTTTCTTCTTAATATCTTCATGCTGCTGAGAGTCTAAGCAATATGAAATTTTCTGATTTAAGAATGAGACAGATAAATATGGAGAAAACGCTTGAATTAGAAAATCCCATGCTATTTAATCTCTCCCACCGAAGATATTTAGATTTATATTTAGAACTAGAAGGGCCAAGCATGGTGGTTTTTGCCTGTAATCTTTGCTGCAGGGAGGCTGGTGAATTGCTTGAGTTCAAGTGTTCTGAGCTGCAGGAGTGTTAAAGGTATCCACCCTAAGTCTGGCAACTTAATGAGCTCTTAGGAGTAAAGAGCCATCAGGCTGCCAAAGGTATGGCAAACTAGTTCAGCTTAGAAAAATGGCACAGTGAAAGGAATAATGAACTGGAAGAACTTCATATGAACTGGAAAGACCTCCAGAAATTGATGCAGAGCAAAAGGAGCAGAACCAGGAGAACACTGTACATAGAAACTGATACATTATGGCACAATCGAATGTAAAAGATTTTTCTACTAGTAGCAGTGCAATGACCCAGGACAATCCAGAGGAACTTATGAGAAAGAACACTAGCCACATCCAGAGAAAGAACTGTGGAAACAGAAATGCAGAAGAAAAACATATGATTGATCACATAGTTTGAGAGGGATATGATTAGGGTTTTGATGTTAAAAGATCCCTCTACTGCAAACATGAGTAACATAGAAATAGGCTTTGAACAATGATACACATGTATATTCCAGAGGAACTGCTTGTCAGCTTTGGGAGGGAGGAAGAAAGAGTGAGGTGGGGGGTGGGGGGTTTGGAGAATTATGAATCATGAATCATGTAACCATGGAAAAATATTTTAAATATAAAAAATTAAAAAGTAAAATAAAAAAATTTAAATGGCACAAGTTGAAGCTATCATTTCATTCAGAAGTAGGATCAGGTGCTCTGGGAATGGTTGCTGCATTTGTTACGATTAAAAATGATAAAGACTGATATAATAATATAAATTAGGCCAGCACCTAAGATTGGTTATTTATTTGGCTCACTTCCCTAAAAGGTTGATGGCAGATCAGATCAGAGAGAGACGTTTCCCTTGGGTCCTGGCCCTGAATGGGTAATTGCAAACTGCTGAATTCACTTTAATTAGGCTTTGATTCAAAGGCCTGTTTATTTCCCTTATATTTTTTGCACATTTTACATTTCATTCACAAGTTAATTTTTTTTCTTGAATTTTATTCTTTTTATTTTGCCAATTGATTTCATACAACCCCTGGGACTCAGTCACTCATCCTTAGCTGACCTGAGGTACCCTTTTCAAGGAAAGAAGGAGTGTTTAGAATTTTCCTCAGAGGGATGGAATGTGTATTAAGTTTTTTTTTAAATTCGATAATGTCAAAATATATGTATATTTAACTCTTTTAGGAGTAATTTCAGGGGGAAATGTATAATTCTTAGAAGAAAATGTATGTTTTATAATCTATTATGTTAAGTTTAAATTCTTTTGAGAATAATTTCAGGATAAGGCTTTTGCCATCTCCCCAGAATCCAGATGACGGACCTATTTGATGAAGGCACCAAAAGATGCCTAAAGACCCTTCACTGTACCATGAAGACCAAATTTGAACTTTGGGGTGCAGCTAATTGAATTTATGGGGAGTTGAAATTGAGTTGAATGTATTGTTTTAATTGTACATGTTATGCCAATAGGGGACTGCCTCCAAATTGGTTTTTTGTCAATGCGGCTAATTTTATCCATTCGTTCATCTATTTCTTTTATCCTCAAATTCCTGAAAATTAGAAGTTGTCTATGTTTACAGATCCAGCAAAGAAAAAAGGGCCAATCTCAGGGGGAATTGTAAATTTGGAATTGGGAAGATGCCATTTAAAAGTATGTTATATATTTTCTATGAACATGTGGGAAACTTTGAAACTACATTTCCCAAGATTCCTCATGGCAAACAGGAAGTATGATGTTGTAAGAGAGGGGTTAAATCTCCTGGGTGAGGAAGAAGTCTCTCTCTTAGCTACGAGGCGGGTGATACGAAAGGTAAAGATGGCTGAGGTGGCAGTTTGAATACTTATAGGCACGGTCTTATATATATTTTACCAGCAGGGCCATGGCTTTAATTAAAATACTAATTTCTATTATTATATCAGTCTTTATCATTTTTAATCGTAACAATTTCTAGACTGAGTGAGATAGGAAGCCCAAGTCTTAAAAAAAATCTAGAAGGGACCTTAAAGATCATCAGATTTAACCCTCTCTTTTATAGATGAAGAAAATGAAGTTCAGGAAGGTTAGATCACTTGCTCAGAGCTGCATAGCTAATAAATATCTAAGGTAAAATTTAAATAGAAGCTTTCCAGATTCTACATCCTGGCTACTACCCACTATACTATGCTACCTTTTTTATGTATTAATAAGAGGAAAAAGAAGCTTTCCCCCCCTTTTCTTTATAGTTCTATGAACATCATGGGCTGAAAAGATTAGAGAAGATCTGATTTTATAGACTTTCATTTATATATTTATAAAGTTTCTCTGTCATATTTTTTTCTTTCTTTTAGAAAATAACAGGATGACTTTTAGCATATTCTAAATTATACTGAAAAACCTCAATAGGGTACCTTGCCATTTTATTTTTATAAACACATGCTAGATTTAAAATTAATATCTTCCATGTCCTTATTTTCTATAAAGTTTATTAATAATCACTTGAAATAGAAAAGATAGATAACATAGATTTAAAGATTTTTATTCTGTCTGTCTGACTACATGTAGCTTATCCTGCTGGATTCTCCTTCTATCCTCCTGCTTGCTCTGGAAAGTAGTGTGCCCAAAAGACCCAGGTAGGGTCCACCCAAACCCTTTTATCATGTAGAGAATGGGATGGACCAGGTTGGGAATTCAGGAGGGGGAGGGGATGAAATTCCCTCTGCATACACATCTTTTTTTCGTAAGACAATGGAAATCAAATAATTAATGAGCATGGCACTTAAGTTTGTGTGACAAGGATATTACATCTTTTCCCTCTCATATGAGTGTATAAAGTAGTTGACAAATGGTCAAGACATTTTCACATGAAGAAATCAAAACTATCAATAAGCACATGAAAAAGTGTTCTAAATCCCTCTTGATTAGAGAAATGCAAATAAAAACAACTCTGAGGTACCATCTCACACCTAGCAATTTGGCCAATATGGTAGCAAAGGAAAGTGATGAATGTTGAAGAGGATGTGGCAAAATTGGGACATTAATGCATTGCTGGTGGAATTGTGAATTAATCCAATCATTCTGGAGAGCAATTTGGAAATATGCCCAAAGGGCTTTAAAAGAATGCATACCTTTTGATCTAGCCATACCACTGCTGGGTTTGTACCCCAAAGAGCTAATAAGGAAAAATACTTGTACAAAAATATTTATAGCCATGCTCTTTGTGGTCAGGAAAATGAGGGAGTGTCCATCAATTGGGGAATGGCTGAACAAATTTTGGTATCTGATGGTAATTGTAATACTATTGTGCTGAAAGGAATGATGAACTGGAGGAATTCTATGTGAACTGGAAAGACCTCCAGAAACTGATGCAGAGCGAAAGGAGCAAAACCCAGAGAACACTGTACACAGACTGTACACAGAACACTGTGGCACAATCAAATGTAACAGATTTTTCTATTAGTAGCAATACACATCCAGAGAAAGAACTGTGGGAGTAGAAACACAAAAGAAAAACATATGATCGATCATGTGGGGATATGAATGGGGTTTTGGCTTTAAAAGATCATTTTATTGCAAATAAGAATAATATGGAAATAGGTTTTGAACAATGATACATGAACAACCCAGTGGAATTGCTTGCCAGGTACAGGAGGGAAGAGGGAAGAGAGGTGGGAAAAATCACGAATCATGTAAAAATGGGAAAACATCCCTAATTAATTAATTAATTAAAAGCACGCACGCGCGCGCGCACACACACACACACACACACACATCCAGCAGAAAATTCTCATATGGAGGAAAAGAAAACCTTACACTTTGCACAGTTAGCAGTCTTGAGTTTTTACCTGGCAAGCAAATTCACATTTCTCCCCTCTCCATCCAGGAGCACAGGTGCATGTTCCATCTAGAGCACTGCAAGCTCCTCCATTTCGGCATTCACAGGTCAAGTTGCAGCCAAAGCCCCATTTGCCACTGGGACAGTTGATAGAGCAATCCACACCATGCCAACCTGCCACAATCAGAGTGCCAGGATTATGTTGAGGAAAAAAGGTAACAATTCATATAATTGACAAATAATGAAATTGGCAAAGTCCTCCATGGAATCAAAAAAATAAAAGGGGTGCTATATTATTAGAGAATGCATGTACCCTTCTTAACTAGTTTCCAGATCTATAAAATGCAGGGTTGAACTAATTCACAAGAACAAATGTTTAGAACTCGAAAGGATTTCAGAGGTCTATTTATCTATCTATCTATGCCTCTTAGAGATCTCAAAATAGATGTCTATAGACATCCAAACTCAGTTTTCTCCAAATAGAACTCTCTACCTTTATCCTTGAACCTTCCCATTTCCAGACTTCCCTGATTTCTGTTGAGGATACCACTATCATTCCAAGTCATCCATGCTTGTAACCTCAATGTTATCCTTGCCTCCTCTCACACTCATTCCACATGTTGAATTTCTTGTTAATATTGTCATGTCATTTATTTTCTAAAGTGAAGATCTAACTATTACGTCCCCTCCCCTCCCCAGTAAACTCCACTTGTTTCCTATTACCTCTAGGATCCAATATAAAAATATAAAGACTTCTTTCATTTATAGTCTTTCACAACTTGACCTCTTCTTACCATTTTAGTCTCTTTTCTACTTTAGTCCATGCACTCTAAAATCCAGCTACACTGGACTCTTATGTAGCTCTTTCTCACTTTTTCCCCACCCCATACCACATCCTAACTTCTGACTCAAAGCCTTTGCTCTGGATGTCCCCCATGCCTGGAAATGTTCTGATCTTCACTTCTGCCTCTTTAACTTCCCTGATTTCCTTCAAGACTCAGCTCAAATCCAAATCTCTATAGTATGTCTTTCTGGATCTTTCTCCTCCCTTCCCCAATACTTTCCTTTTTGCTATTACCTTCCATCTATTCTGAAAGCTTAGATTCTTCATATATATATATTCAAATCTAAAGACATTTATTAAGTACATATTAAAATAACAATTACTTAGCATTATATAATGCTTTAAAGTATGCAAAGTATTTTACAAACATTTCATTTTATGCTTATAACAATCCTGGGAAGTAGGTGCTATTATTATCCCCATTTTATACGTGAGAAACCTGAGGCAGGCAGAGATTAACATTTGCCTACGGTCATACAGTTAGTAATTTTAAAGACTGGATTTGAATTCAGGTCTTTCTGACTACAAATCCAGTGCTCCATCCATTATACCACCTATCTATCCTACTACTAGGCATTATGCTGAAGAAAGGCAAAAGACAGTATCATCTCTCTTATTATAAATGTAAGCTCCTTGAAATCAGGGATAGTAATTTTGTCTTTCTTTGCATCTCCGTGCTTGGCTGTACCTAGCATATAGCAGTTATTTGATACATGCTTGCTGACTGACTCAAGATGTTGCAGTCAAGGTAGGCAGTGTGGCTGGCAAAACTAGCTCTTCTAAGAGCAAAGCAAAAACTAGGCCCAACAACTTTTTGCTGTAATTGCTAGAATCAAGCAAACACAAATAGACTACTTGAGTAAAAGGGGTATAAAAAGTGTTTTAGCATTCATTGAGACCCACTGTACTACATTGAGTTTTGCAAGGAATTAGATATCAAAAAAAAGCAAAACCTCACAAAACAAAAAAGTGAGAGTATTTAAAAGAGGAAGAATGTTGATCCTTAAAGTACTATTAATCATAGAGAGTATCTTGTACTTCCTAGATGTTGTCACAGCTATGGATAAGTGAGTATTTTCTGACTCTCTCACAAAATGGGCTTATGCAAGCTTTTCTTATGATGACTCTCCCATAAATTTCAGCCTGAGTTTTTTCCAAACTGGATAGGAGATCACAAGATTTTTCAAATTGGAAGAGATTGTTGAGCTCACCTACTAAATGCCATTATTTTACAAAATAGGAAACTTGTGGTCTAGAGAATTAAAGAGTGGGCATAAATTATTAGTGGCAGATTTAGAAGTAACTCCTCAAATGCTGTTGCTCATATAACTTTATACTATGTCACCTTCATTGCAGACTCATATGTAAAGTCATTCAGACATTCTTACCTGCTTTGCAGGTACAAGAACCATCTATGGGAGAACAGGTAGCACCATTTTTACAGTTGCACTGAGAAGAACAGTTTATCCCATAGGTCCCTAGAGGACAAGGAGTAGAACAAGCAGCATCCTAGAAAGGCACAAATAAGAAAATGTGAATTGCAAAATGAAAAAGAAAATATGTCTCAAGTCATGTTAATTATGAGTCCTTGAATCCAGATAGAATTCTAAAATCCTTATCCTTTAACTTTTTTAATGCCCTTGGTCAATAAATTCCTTCAAAAGTGCTGTTACACTCTCACTATTATGTGGTCTGCTAAATATAGATTTTAAGATGATTTAAGTAGGTATTGACTCTACCCCAGTTTGGGTCACAGTGCAATATAGTCCATATAAAGCTAACCCTTTATCAAATTAGTTTTGCATCATTTATTGGCAAGATCATATTGCATAATCAAAAGTAAGAGTTTTATTACAACTAAAAAGAGACAATGTGATTGTAGATTAGGAACATTACTATAAATTTAACAGTAATTAAATATTAACAGTACCTTAAATGATAGTACTCCTTGGCCTTTCTTGCCAATGAAGTAATATCATTATAAAGTGAAGATTTAAGGGCCTGTATTTTGTTCTTTAAATTTGGTGAATATAAGAAGATTGAGAGGTGATTCGTTAAACAACAGTGACATGTGACAACTTTTCATATGTGAATGGTGGTCTCACATTCATATGAATACCTTATATAGTAACTTAAAATTTATTAAGTATTTCCTTATAAAGACCATACGAAGTAAATAGAACAGGTATTATCATCCCCAATTTGCAGAGAGAGAAAAGCCCAAGGCCAGTGAGTAAGTGTCAGAACCAGAATGTAAACCCAGATTTCTCCTAACTGCAAATCCAGTGGCCTTTGTATTATGCCATACTGCTTTTCTGAAGGCTTAGGATATATATAAAGATTAATTTCTTGATATTTGAATGTTGTTAAACTCAAGAATGAATTAAAAATGAAGCTGTGAAGGTAGTATTCGATAAACCCAAAGACCCCAGCTTTTGGGACAAGAACTCACTATTTGACAAAAAGTTCTGGGAAAATTGGAAAACAGTATGGGGAAAATGAGGTTTAGGTCAATATCTTACAACCTATACCAAGATGAATTCAAAATGGGTAAATGACTTAAATATGAAGAATGAAATCATAAATAAATTAGGTGAACATAGAATAGTATACCTGTCAGATCTTTGGGAAAGGAAGGAATTTAGGACCAAGCAAGAGACAGAGAACATTGCAAAATGTAAAATGAATGACTTTGATTATATCAAATTAAAAAGGTTTTGTACAAGCAAAACCAATGCAACCAAAATGAGAAGGAAAGCAACAAATTGGGAGAACATTTTTATAATAAACCTCTCTGACAAAGGTTTAATTTCCCAAATATACAGGGAACTAAGTCAGATTCACAAAAAATCAAGCCATTCCCCAATCGACAAATAGTCAAGGGACATAAATAGGCAGTTCTCACATGAAGAAATCAAAACTATCAATAAGCACATGAAAAGGTATTCGAAATCCCTCCTGATTAGAGAAATGCAGATTAAAACAACTCTGAGGTACCACCTTACACCTAGCATACTGACCAATATGACAGCAAAGGAAAGTAATAAATGTTGGAGGGGATGTGGCAAATTTGGGACATTAACGCATTGCTGGTGGAGTTGTGAATTAATCCAACCATTCTGGAGAGCAATTTGGAATTATGCAAAAAGGGCTTTAAAAGAATGCCTACCTTTTGACCCAGTCATACCACAGTTGGGTTTGTACCCCAAAGAGATAATAAGGGAAAAGACTTGTACAAAAATATTTATAGCCATGCTCTTTGGGGTGGCAAAAAATTGGAAAAAGAGGGGGTGTCCATTGACTGGGGAATGGCTGAATAAATTGGGCATCTGAAAGTGAAGGAATATTATTATTATGCTGAAAAGAATATTGAACTGGAGGAATTCCATGTGAACTGGAAAGACCTCCAGAAATTGTGCAGAGCAAAAGGAGCAGAACCAGAACCCTGTACACAGAGACTGATACATTGTGGCACAATTGAATATAAAAGACGTTTCTATTAGCAGCAATGCAATGACCCAAGATAATCCAGAGGAATTTATGAGAAAGAATGCTATCCACATCCAGAGAAAGAACTGTGGGAACAGAAACTCAGAAGAAAAACGTAAGATTGATCACGTAGTTCAAGAGGGATATATATGATTAGGGTCTTGATGTTAAAAGATGACTCTACTGCAAATATGAAAAACATAGAATTAGGTTTTGAACAGTGATACATGTATATAACCCAGTGGAACGGCTTGTCAGCTTCAGGAGCAGGGAAGAAAGAGTGGTGAGGTGGGGGGATTCATGAATCATGTAACCATTGAAAAATATTCTAAATAAAAAAGCTGTAAAATCACCTTCTTATATAATTTTTAGACTCAAAACCTGGAATGACTCAAGGGTGGTGCTGTCTTTAAATTGTGAAATGGGTAATATAAACCACTACTGGGCTTTCTAGTCTCTATGACTAACTAAATTTATTTGAAAAATAAAAGCTCTTCATGTCATAGTCTACTTATCTTTAAAATAGTGAATTTAAAATGGAATTAGCTCTTATTGGGAAGGCTTCTAATTTATCCCCATTGCATATGATGCTTGTTGATGGTTTTAGGTACATACTATTTATTATTTTTAGGAAAGGTTCTTCTATTCCTATACTTTTCAGTGTTTTCAATAGGAATGGATGCTGTATTTTGTCAAAGGCTTTTTCAGCATTTATTGAGATAATCATGTGATTTTTGTTTGTTAGATTGTTGATATGGTCAATTATGTGGATGGTTTTCCTAATGTTGAACCATCCTTGCATTATTGGTACAAATCCCACCTGATCATGGTGGATGATCTTCTTGCTGGAGTCTCTTTGCTAGTATTCTATTTAAGATTTTTGCATCTATGTTCATTAGGGAGATATGATGGTCTACTTAAAAAATCCTAGAGAATCAACTAAGAAGCTGGTAGAAATAATCAACAACTTTAGCAGAGTTGCAGGATACAAAATAAATGCACATAAATCATCAGCATTTCTATATATTTCCAACACATCACAGCAGCAAGAGGTAGAAAGAGAAACACCATTTAAAATCACCATAGACAACATAAAATACTTAGGAATCTATCTACCAAAACAAACACAGCAATTATATGAAAACAACTACAAAACACTCTCCAAACAAATAAAACTAGATCTAAACAATTGGAAAAATATTGATTGCTCATGGGTAGGACGAGCTAACATAATAAAAATGACCATTCTACCCAAATTAATTTACCTATTTAGCGCCATACCTATCAAACTACCAAAAAACTTCTTTACTGAATTAGGAAAAACTATAACAAATTTCATTTGGAATAACAAAAGATCAAGACTATCAAGGGAAATAATGAAAAAATATGAAGGAAGGGGGCCTAGCAGTACCAGATATTAAACTATACTATAAAGCAGCAGTCATCAAAACAATATGGTACTGGCTAAGAGACAGAAGAGAGGATCAATGGAATAGACTCGGGGTAAATGACATCAGCAAGACAGTGTATGATAAACCCAAAGAGCCCAATTTTGGGGACATGAATCCACTATTTGACAAAAACTGCTGGGAAATCTGGAAAACAATATGGGAGAAATTAGGTTTAGATCAACATCTCACACCCTACACCAAGATAAATTCAGAATGGGTGAATGACTTGAATATAAAGAGGGAAACTATAAATAAGTTAAGTGAACACAGAATAGTATACCTGTCAGATCTCTGGGAAAGGAAAGATTTTAAAACCAAGCAAGAGTTAGAGAAAATTACAAAATGTAAATTAAATGGTTTTGATTATATTAAGCTAAAAAGCCTTTGTACAAACAAAAACAATGTAGTCAAAATCAGAAGGGAAACAACAAATTGGGAAAAAATCTTTATAACAAAAACTCTGACAGGGGTCTAATTACTCAAATATACAAGGAGTTAAATCAATTGTATAAAAAATCAAGCCATTCCCCAATTGATAAAATGGCAAGAGACATGAATAGGCAATTTTCAGGTAAAGAAATCAAAAGCATCAATAAGCACATGAGAAAGTGTTCTAAATCTCTAATAATTAGAGAAATGCAAATCAAAACAACTCTGAGGTATCACCTCACATCTAGCAGATTGGCTAAAATGAAAGAAGGGGAGAGTAATGAATGTTGGAGGGGATGTGGCAAAATTGGGACATTGATGCATTGCTGGTGGAGTTATGAACTGATCCAGCCATTCTGGCTGACAATTTGGAGCTATGCTCAAAGGGCTATAAAAGACTGCCTACCCTTTGATCCAGCCATACCATTTTTGGGTTTGTACCCCAAAGAGATCATAGATAAACAGACTTGTATGAAAATATTTATAGCTGTGCTTTTTGTGGTGGCAAAAAACTGGAGAAGGAGGGTATGTCCTTCAATTGGGGAATGGCTGAACAAATTGTGGTATATGCTGGTGATGGAATACTATTGTGCTCAAAGGAATAATAAACTGGAGGAATTCCATGTGAACTGGAAAGACCTCCAGGAATTGATGCAGAGGGAAAGGAGCAGAGACTGATATACTATGGTAAAATCGAATGCAATGGACTTCTGTACCAGCAGCAATGCAATGACACAGGACAGCTCTGAGGGATTTATGGTAAAGAACACTACCCACATTCAGAGGAAGAACTGCAGGAGAGGGAACATATAAGAAAAACAACTGCTTGAACACATTGGTTGAGGTGGACATGATTGGGGATGTAGACTCGAAACTACCACACCAATGCAACTAACAATAATTTGGAAATAGGTCTTGATCAATGACACATGTTAAAACCAGTGGAAATGTGTATCGGCCATGGGTGGGTGGAGAGCGGGGGGGTGAATGGGAAAGTAGGAGCATGAATCATGTAACAATGTTAAAAATGAATATTAATAAATATATATATATATTGGAGGGGCTTGCAAAACTGCCAAAAACCTCCTGAGGTAGGAGGGAAAGATGAAGAAAAGGCAGTCATTTGTAATGGAACACAACCCCCTGTGGGAATTTTCAATTTTCATTGAAATGTTTAATATCTCATATTTTCGGCCATCTTTTAGAATCTATTACACCACAAGAAGCCTAAGTGTGAACAAAATTACTTCAACAGCTTGAACCAACAATAAAGTATACAAAAGGGTACATTAATTATTTCTTGGCACAGGAAAAATGGCAAATAAAAAAATTATTTTGTCCTTTACTGGTCAGCTTAGGAATGGTCAAATGTACCTCAATTTTCATTGGCAGGTAGACCCAGACACAAGATTGTCTTTCAAAATGTGTGCCCAAATGATACATGTATAACCCAGTGGAGGAAAAAGGGGTAGGGAAAATAATGAATCATGTAACCATGGAAAAATATTCTAAATTAATAAATAAATTATTAAAAAAAAGAGTTATGAACATGTGAGGGATTGATTTGGAAAGGGTTTCTATTTCTATGCATTTTGAAAAAAAATCTCTACCTGGCTTCCATTCAGTATGTCACCCTAATTCCTTATGCAAGGACTTGAATAATAAATACATATTTGAATTAAAATTAAAAAAAAAAATGGAATTAGCTCACATTCTCCTAAAATATACTTTAGCTGTTTAAATTAAGTATATTTTAGTATATTTTATTTTATTAAGTTTTAGTATATTTTCTTTTTATAAATCATACTTTTTTCTATTTAATAGTAAATCTTTATAATTATATTGGTGCTTTACCCTTCCAATTTCTTCCTTTCATAGAATTAGGGACTGGATCCATCACTGATATAGAGAACTCTAAGGTGAGAAAAATGCTTCCACTAGTTTTTAGGTCAGAAACATCTTGGCAACTTATAGTCTTGCAGAGTTGCCTAGAATACTGAGAATTTAAGTGATTTGCCTAGGTTCACACTGCCAGTATTTGTTGGAGATAGGCCTTGAGTCCAGGTCTTCTTCGCCAGTTCTCTATTTACTATGCTAGGCTGCCTCTCTTTTAAAAGATCAATAATTTCTGGAATATTGGTTTATTGTAGCACTTTTCATGAACATGTTGTTTTCTTTATTCTCCAGATTTCAAACCAACTCTTCCTCTAAACTTGATCTTGCTAGAACTCCCTGCTTCAGGCCAAAGTCAAAATAATTCACCTTAAATCCAGGTGCACAGAAGCATTTCCCTGTCACACTATCACAGTCAGCACCATTCTGGCAGCTGCATAGTTGCTGACAAGATTCCCCAAAAAATCCAAGCGTGCAGGTCTCATTGCAGTAGAGTCCAGACCATCCTGGTTTGCAAGAACATTCTCCAGAAACAGGATGACAGCTGAGAGAAAGGAGTAAAAGCAAAAAGTAATTCTGAAGTGAATATGCTATCAGTCAGTCAATAAGTATTTATCAAGTACCTACTATGCATCAGACACTGTGCTAAGCATAAGGAAGGGCAATAGACAATCATACCTTCAAAGAAAAAACAATCTAATGGGGGAGACAACAAACAACCAAATGTGTACAAACAAGCTCTGTGCAGGCTAAATAGGAAATAATTAATAAAAGGTACCAGATTTAAGAGATATTGGGAAAGGCCTCCTATAGAAGATGGGATTTTAATTGGGACTGTTTTATTACTCATCAGGGAACCCCTTAACAACTTTGTGCATTTCATTGCTTTTGATTTATTAGATTTATTGATAATGAATTAAAATAGAAAATAAATGTGGTGGTTACTACTTATGATCCCATCTTCCATAGTCCACTATGACAAATCTCTGGGAAGAGGGGTGAATCCCTAAGACTCTCTTATAGAATAATGAACATCACAGACCAAAACTTTCTAAGAGAATAATGGTGCTAAAGTTAGACAACTTACCTTTGGGTAGCCTTCAAATGACAGGGACATTTTCTATCACATTTTATGCCATAGACTCCTTCCTTACATAGCCTTGCCTCACAATGCTCTCCAGTGTAGCCAGGTTCACAGAGACAGGCTCCACTGATGTGGTAACATTTTCCACCATTTATGCATTGACAAATCTCAGCACACTGCATTCCATATGTTCCAACTGGGCACTCATCCTGGCACCTATTGGGCAAAAGAAAGTGATGGGATTGAGGGAACTGTATATAATATTGCTATAAAAGTGAATTATTATTATTATTATTATTAAATTTGTATTTGAAGTATCACTGATAGGTAAATTATATGTAAATTATAACAGACTTTGGATTTTACATACATTTTACAATTGCCTAATAAATTTTTTAAAATTTTAATTTTTTATGCTTATCCATGTAAAAAGTATCATTTATCCTACTTTAAATTTTTATTATAATCAAAGTACCAAGCTGTCAAGAGAGAAGAAAGGAAACCAAAAAGACAATATAAGATAAAGCATTTTTGTAGCCCATAGAGAATAATGAAGAACTCATACAGGCATCAGGAGTCACACAGCCATTGTATCCTCCAGGTCCCCAGAGAAGAGCAAAGAAAACTGAATCTGAATTAGCCGTACTTGCCCAATAAAGAAACAAAAACACTGAAAACATTCTATAATTTCCCACACCCAACAGAAGCATTTCAGTTGACTGTGAAACTCATTCTTGACACTCCTGGATCCCATTCCAATGTTTGATCTTCAAATTAGCCCATCATTAGTTATTTTCCTTTCTGGGAACTGAAATGTAACCCTGATTGTTTTCTCTTTCTTTAGAAAGTTTTGATTTTTAATTCTGAACAATAAGCTTAAAGAATAACTAGTTCCCTTAAGAAATGTAGGTTCTCTTCTGAGACTCTTCGTTGACAATTTAGGGTCAGTTCTGCCAGTACGAAAAAGGTTTGGAACTTTCAAAAATATAACATTTGGCAAATGGAATATTGCTTGTCTATGGGAAAAGGTCAGTCAAGTAGCAAAAGAAAAACAACAGGCAGATTTAATATGTTTAATATCCTTTATAACCCAAATTGCTTATAATTTTTAAAAATAGTGTTGCAGATCTTCCACAACAGAAGGAAATGCTCTGGTGAAGGAGAATGAGGTAGAAAATCATGTTGCTGGGGGTTATGGGAGAGGAGAGGTAAGGGTGGCAGTGGAAGCATGGATCATTCTAGAGGTAAAATCATAATCATCCCTCCATGTAAAGCACAGGTTTAGGTGACATATGCTAGTGGAAAGTACACTAGACTAGAAGCCAGATAACTCTGGTTCTAGTCTTAGCTTTGCTGCTAATAGCTGTGTAACCTTTGGCAAATTATAAGCTCTCTGAAGCTTTCCTCATTTGCAAAATGTAAGTAATATTTGTAGTACATACTTCACATAGTTGTTTATAAGGATCAAAAGAGATAATATATGTAAAGGACTTTCTAAGTAGTAAAGTTAAAAATAAATATTATTACTATCAAGGCACTATGCTAATCAATCAATGCTCGCTATGACATTCCAGATTCACATTAATGTTAATGGTGTTAAGAGATTCCCCTAGTACCTTCTCAGAAAAATTCTATGGAAAGCCAAAAAAACCATTCTCCATTTTCATTCTGATTCATCTGGATCTCATTAAATGCCCTCTACCCCATTTCCTTCCAACTTTTCCTCAAGAAGGAAAGCATTTCATTTTGGTATTTTTTTAATGCTGCCCTATTTCTCTCATATCCTGGGAATGCATGGCTGGAAAATACATGTGTGAGGTGATGCCTACTCCCTAGAGCACAGTGGTTTAACCACAGTGATTAAGTTCCTGCTGACATCTCATAACAGATTAAATGGGATGAAAAGATCCATAAGAATATATCCTCCCTCTTCCATTTCCTTCACTTCATATGAGGGTTCTTTGAACCCTCTACTTTTTTCTCTTTTTTTAAGTGGTGAATTTAAAAAGCCTTGTGATTGCTTTTATTTTGGAATATAATTGATAACAATAAAGCCTACAATGAAAGCATTATTGGTTCACTAAAAAGCAACCACTACCACTCCAGCAACAACTGAGGAAGCATCTTCTAATTCTCCTCCTGGCTCACTTCACATCAAATAAATCTAATCTAACATGCATTAATTAAGCACCCCACTATGTATAAAATACTATATTAAGTACTTAAAATATGATGCTTAAAAAAGAGACAGAATTACAGAATGTCAAAAGCAGAAATGACCTCAAGGGTCATCTAATCCTTGCCCTCAAAGAGTTTACATATGACAGAGGTGGAATAGCAATAATATGGTCACATAAAAGTATGTGGTTAAAGAATGAAGAGTGCAAAAGAAAAAGCAAAGTGCTGTCAGGTTATTAAGCAGGAGAAAAGCACTAACTGTTCCCTTCTAACAGTGGTAATTTCTTTCCTTTTATACTCAACATCTCAATA
Source organism: Gracilinanus agilis (assembly GCF_016433145.1). NCBI lineage: Eukaryota > Metazoa > Chordata > Mammalia > Didelphimorphia > Didelphidae > Gracilinanus > Gracilinanus agilis. Next base: position 286,173,062 of record NC_058130.1, on the reverse strand, counting down.
AGAACTGAAAAGAAGTTTTAATTCTTTCCCAAAAATTTCAAATAGGAAGGCATATAAAAATTATTTTCCTAACTATTTGCTTACATTGTGTTACTTTATGTAATTAGTATGTCCATGTTATCTGTAATTTGAGATTACAGCCTTCTAGAAGGATGGAGTAAGGTAGTAATATAGCTTAAATGATTAAACCTTACACAGTGTATGTGCATTTCAGTACATGTAATAATTAATTTGCATAGCACTTTAAAGTTTAGAAAGCTCATTCTCAGATCACCTTTCTGAGGCAAGCACTATAAGTATTCTCCCTCCATCTCTTCTTTTTACAGATGAGGAAACTGAGAGGTCTTAGAGATATCAAATTACCTCTTCATAGTCCCACAGATAGCAAGTATAAGTGTCAGGATTTACACTCACATCTCCTGACATTAAATCCATTAACTCTACTCTTTGAGTCTCCTTTTAAAGTGAATGTCTCCCTTTTTAAAATTCATTTTTATAACTTTATATTATATAAATAAAGAAAAATCTCATTCATCCCAAACAACTACTCAGCAACTTCATTTATAGAGTGTACCTTGATACATTATTTCAAGATAAATAGGCTGAAACTAAGATAAGAAAAAATCGACAAGAGACATGTCACACAATCAATGTAATAAAGCCTGAGTACTTTGCTCAGAAAAGAGCACCGGGAACCTTCTTTCAGACCCTGTTTACTTTTATTTGAGAAATTTGACTTCCAAATCCATATCTGAATAAAGGAAATGAATTTTGATAGGGTAGAAGCTAGAGGTAAGAGAAGCATACTAACAGCATAAGTAAGCAACAGATCAGGGGGTAGAAAACCTTTAAGAATTAGACATAAGAACTCCAAAGTTCTATTTAGAATAGAGGCAAATGGTAAAATTATCCCCCAGTAAACAATAGGGCATTCATGTATAATAAATCAGCATTCTGCTGCTTTTAATTACAGTGACCTTGAGTTATTAAGATAAAGGATGTTTGAGGGGGCAGCTGGGTGGCTCAGTGGACTGAGACCTAGGCCTAGAGACGGGAGGTTCTAGATTCAAATCTGGCCTTAGATACTTCACAGCTGTGTTTATTGCCTAGCCTGTACCACTCTTCTGCCATGGAACCAATTCACAGTATTGATTCTTAGATGGAAGATAAAGGATTTTTTAAAAATGTTTTTTAAAGATAAAAGATGTTTGGTATAATTTCATAAAGCAGAGAAGCACATAATATAGTTTGAAAAGGTTTCTTCCCTTAATTTTTTTGAAACCCTATATGAGTATTCCTAAAATACTAAGTTACTCAGAAAAGTAGACTGTGTAGGGATAACTAGGTGGCTCAATGCATTGAGAAACAGGTCTAGAGATAGGAGGCCCCAAGTTCAAATCTGCCTTCTGATACTTCCTAGTTCTGTGAGCCTGGTCAAGTCATTTAACCCCTATTATCTAGCCTTTACTGCTATATACACAGTATTGATTGTAAGATGGTATGGTAAGGGTTTAAAAAAAAAGAGAAAATTATACTGTAGAATTACTTATTGCTCTACAGTTGCAAATAGCAAGATTTTATGGTACTGAAAAGGTACTGAAAAAAAATAGGACCAGGCCCATTTTGAAGAAACCTCAATAATTATAATAGATATGACAAACATATGAAATCATGAGGAAGTTTATGAAGCAAATTATTTCAAAATGCAAAACCTGTGTAATGCAGAATACTATAGCCTCCTTGCTATTGCTTAATCAGTTTTCCTTTTAAATTTATAAAATATAAAGCTGTGCCATGATGAATTGGAACAGTACTCAAAGACATGTTTTCTTTTTGCTAGTAAGGAAAAACTCTTTTGGTTCCTCTATGGTTACTCATGATAATTTTGATTTTTAATATTTATTAACACCTACAAATGTCTCTGTGTTTAAATATTTTAACATACCTCAAATCAGTGTTATTTTCTATTTTAGATGATAAATTCCTGAATATTAAGACGGTACCATACTTGTTAGACCTACTTTAAAGATCACTCAGCACAAAGTTATAAGTAGGAGGATATTTTATTCAATCCTTCTGGAAGATGAGCAAAGATCATAAGACATGCAATGGATGTTTAATAAATACAACTGAAAATCAGGATAATTGTCAGGTAGTATTACTTGGACTATTAAAACCTCCCTTTTAACTCTATTGTCAAATGCTAAGTAGATAAAAGTGCCTTTCTCTTACCGTTCTCCAGTATAGCCTGGACTGCAGTGACATTGGCCTGTGGCTGAGTCACAGGTCCCTCCATTATGGCATTGGCACTCCTGGGAACAATTCTTTCCAAAGCGACCCTCAGGGCAAGGCTGACCACACACTGTGCCCTGCATTGAAACAGAATCTGAAAATAAGATGGAATTGTAGCTAGGGAAGGAGATAAAAGGGGAAGATAAGAATGAAGTGAGGGGAGGAAGGTAAAAGTATTTCAAGGAAATTATATTAATGCACTGAATTGATTATTCCTCTTAAAGTGACAGATTAATCTTTCTTTTCTATTGAAAGTCTGAAACTCAGAATACTTTAAAGATGAGAACATTTATAGAAATACTGAAAACTAAAACTAATCAAAACAGTTATTAACAGTTAATTTTATAATTTAAAATGATTAATCAAACCACCTTTTTCTATATTATCTATATGTAGTAAGTTATCACTATTTCCTACAGTCAGAGAAGTAAAATCCACTATTTTAACTGAATGTCCAAATAGCAGGTTTTCAAGAAAGCACATTCCAGTGTTTCTTCCTGATTCCAATCAATTGGCAGAATGATTTTAAATGTCTAAGCAAAATATCCAGTGATCACTTAATATCATGTAAATCTCTTTCAAACAGTCAATGAGGAAATCAAAAGAATTGGTTGAGCAGATGGTATACCCATTGAGCCTGTACAGAAAATAGCAGTCAGTCCATTGATATTTGCCTAGTTCAGTTTTGGATTTTAAAATTCCAATTTGAGCCAAGAACCTGAAAGAGAACTGTTCTTGGCAGAAGAGAAGGAAAAAGAGTTTCTCCTTTCTTCTTTTCAATGACAGAGACAACTATCTAGCATGAGGCAGAAAGAGATACACTAAGCATAAACATAAACAGACATACCTTCAGATAAAGAAGGAAAGAGCATCAAGAGCCCTCAAACCTAAGAAGAATGAGGGCTATAAACTCAAGAAAGGACTTATAGTAACCAGTATTTGTGAGATAATTCTCTGGACCTACATTCCTAGATGTGCATCTCACTAAAATTGTACTCTCAATTTGGGCACACTCTTCCTCTGGACTCTCTGAATATTTGTGGGAAAGTATGTCCCAGGGATAAATAGGAGAAATGTTTTGTACTTTATCAACATATTTCTTATATTATTTTAGTAAATATGCTTTTCCAGAAAGCTGATTTAGGTTACTTGTTGATAACCAATAGAAAATATAAAAGCCAGTACTAGAATATCCTCATCCTCCTCAAGACTACTCTTAGATTTCTAGAGAAGTAATCAACTACCCTCTGAAAATATAATCTGACACTTAGAATGGGAGCTGGGAGAATAGCCAAGGACTGAATGGATATGCTACACTAGTATTTATCAAATTTCTATTAATATGTTAACATTTAAGATTAAGAATTCTTGAAACAATTTTAACAATAACATAGCAGAAGGAAAAGAATCAAAAAAGTATTTAAGCACGTTATAATTTAAAAAGAAAACTATTTTTTTGTACATTATATCATATAATGGAGCTGAAAGAGGTCTTAAAGATCAAGTCCAATCCTGTCATTGTACAGAAAAGGGAAACTGAGACCAATAGAAGTGAATTAAAACCAAGGCCTTTCAGTCTTTAAGTTGAACATTATTATGCCAGACTGCCTTTCTCTGGATGGATTTTTTAATTGCACACTTATAGTTAACACAATTATTTGTTGAAGATAACTGAACAAAAAGAGTAAGCTTAACTAGGTCAGCACAACAACTGGGAAAAGATAGAAATCAAAGAAAGGGTTAAGATAGGACATCATATCAACAAACACATTAAAAGACAAATGGTATTTCAAATAGCACAGTTTCTAGATAAATTTTTGATTACTAAATATTTTCTTTTCCTCCTTTTCCTCCTCTCTCTTAAAAACGCAGACTGTGGGCAGTTTGGAATTGAATGTTACTGAATACCAGATGGTTTTGAAGACATTTATAAATGTTTGCTTTAGATTCCTCATAATAGCATAGGGAAATACAACTCTTTTGACTCCTAGCTCCTGGCAAAGGCCAGCTAGTATGCTAATTAGATCATTCTAAAAATTTTTTTTTTGGCTATTTAAAAACAAGAGGAGATATATCATAAAATCTTGAGCTTATATGGTCTTTATAGTTTAGAGATCTTTCAATTTATCCTCTTTCCTTCAACCAGGACCATATATGAAGCATCTCAGAAATATAAGAATCTAAATTGTTTTCAAGAACCTTTAGGAAATTATTTGAATAGTTTATGACTTTTGTGTTCTTTGCCTATATGTAAAATAATATACACATATATGAAAGGCAGTGAGAATACTTAATACATGTGTAACCCCAATCATTTTAGGCACTATTGCTTTATTCAAAGCAACACCTTTTATAAGAGTATTCTGTGATAATTGGATGTAAGTTAGTCTGACATTTTTAAACTGCTGTTTTAATTGAGCAATTTACTTTTAAGCACATTTTAACAATTCTTTCATATCAGCATGATGGTTTGATTCAATCTTAATTATAGTTGTTTCTTTATATCTACAAAATGAACATCTTGATTTCTTATAAACTTGTGCCTTTACATCACTTTATTTTTTAAAACTTCCTTGCTGCCTATTCCAATTCCTTTGATTTCTTTTTCTTCTCTTATTGCTACAACTAGCATTTCTAGTACAATACTGAATAATAGCAGTAATCCTGGATATTTTCGCTTCACCTCTGATCAGCAAATCTATGTCATTTTTTCTTCAATTCCTGATAAAATATACTGGCTTTATGACATCATTTGTTTTTCAATATTGGTTCTATAGGCATCTTCTGAATTAGGTTGATAATTCTCTGCCCCTACAAACAGTCACCCAGATAATCTCACATGAAGTAACACTAGCTGTTGTTCTACTCTCTATTATACTTATTAATGGCTCATTCACCCTAAAAAACCTGACAGTCACCCAAGAAAACATATGATTAATTACCTCAACATGACCCTTAGCTATAATATGATATATTTCCACACTAGCTGAAACAAATCAAACTCCACTTGGTTTGGCAGAAGAAGAACCAGAACTCCTATCAAGTTTCAATGTTGAAAACACTGTAGGACCATTTGCCATAGTTTTCTTAGCAGATTATAGTAATATTATTGTAATAAATGCCATAACAACTATCCTCTTTCTAGGTTCATCCATTTGATTACAACTTCTCTTACCTCAATACAACAACCTTCATAATTAAAACAGTACTTCTAACAGTAGCCTTTCTATGAATTCAAGCATCATACCGCCAATTTCTATATGACCAATTAATATGCTTATTATGAAAAAACTTCCTACCAATTACACTAGCACTCTGATTATGATATATCTCTGTTCCAATTGCACTATCAAGCATTCCCCCACAAATACAAGAAATATGTCTGACAAAAGAATTATTTTGATAGAATAAATTATAGGGGTTTAAGTTCTTTTATTTCTAGAAGAATAGGAATTGAACCTACATCTAAGAATTCAAAATTCTCTGTTGTTTACACCACATTCTAGTAAGGTCATCTAAATAAGTTGCTTATACCCCGAAAAAGTTGGTTTACATCCTTCCAACACTAATATCCCCCTATGTATTAATAATCATCTCACTTAGCCTACTTATAGGTACATCAGTTATGCTAATTAGCAACCACTGAATGAATAGGTTTAGAAATTAACACATTAGCCATTATCCCAATAATAATCTACCCACACCATATACATAATACAGAATCCACAATCAAATACTTATTAACCCAAGCTACAGCATTTATATATAATTATTATATTTTCTATCATTTACAATGCTTCAATAACCAATCAATGAACCCTATTCCAAATCTCTAATCAATGAGCATCACTTCTAATAACATTAGCCCTAGCTATAAAACTAGTACTCGCTCCTTTCCACTTTTGAGTTTCAGAAGTTACCCAAGGTATCCCACTTTTATAAAGCATAATCCTACTCACCTCACAAAAAGTTGCCCCATATCAATTTTATATCAAATTTCACCATCTTTAAATATACCAGTACTTATATCCCTAAGCATTCTATCAACTATTCAAGGTGGATGAAGAGGCCTTAACCAGACACACTTATGAAAAATCTTAGACTACTGATCAATTGCCCACATGGGATGAATAGCTATTATTATTTTAATTTACCCAACATTGATCCTACTAAAACTAGTAATTTATTTTGCGGCCACACACTATATTTTTAACACTTAACTACTCATCAATAATCAAAGTACATTACTTAGCAAATATGAAATAAATCTGCCCCTATAACAATTATTATTTTATTAACACTTCTGTCCTTAGGAGGAGTACTACCATTAACAGGACTTATACCAAAATGATTAGTCCTACAAGAACTTATTGCCCATAATGACATTTTTTTTTAAA
>NC_058130.1:286134261-286161573 GCF_016433145.1 Gracilinanus agilis | reverse complement strand
CTATACTGCAGTAGTCAGGATGTGAAGGAACCAAATCTTGGTTTTCTAATTGTGAATGTATTGTTTTCCTTGGGAGCACAGTTCTGGAGTAGAGTTGCAGGTTCTCTTTTTAGTAAATGCCTCCTGTCTGCTGCTGGAATACATCAATTGTATCTTCATCCTCCATTTCCAACTGTGCAGGTGTATCTGTTTCATTGATTGGCTGCCCATCAAATCGGAATCTGATCTGCCTCATTGACAAACCTTGTCGTTCACAATAGGCTTTCATTAGTTTACTAAGTGGTGTGTGCCTCTTAATCTTAAACTGCACCACCGAGCCATCTTGCCCTGCCACCTTCAAATTAATGTGGTCGTTGTTTTCAGTCTTGACTCCTTCCTTCAGCTTCTCGTCGGCCATGGAGAGTCCGGGGGTCTCCTCAGCCGCCGCTTCACAAAAGAGGCACCAGGATGGTCCGCTCCAAGGGAATGGGGGTAGAAGCAGTAGCGGCAGGAGCAGGAGCAAAAGAAGAATGAGAAGGAAGATGATGGTGATGATGATAGTGAGGACGAAGAAGAGAAGGAGAAGGACGAGGAGAAGGAGGAGGAGGAGGTGGCCATAATGACATTTTTATAGCAACTATCTTAGCCTTATCCACCCTATTAAATCTATTCTTCTACATACAGATTATTTATTCATCAACCCTAACTATATTTCCTTCGATCAATAATTCAAAATCACACAGAATTTTTTTCTGATAAAAACACCACCACCTATCTGAATATTAACCATTCATCCTTACTTTTACCACAAACCCCCATATTCATTATTTTATCCTAAGAATGAAATGTCTCTACCTTGCATCATTCCAACACAAATCAAATATTTTAATTAAGCTAAATTCTCAAAATACTTTAAGACCCTTGATAGCATTATTTAAACCACTTCTTTGAATTTGCAATTCAATGTATAATTATACTTCAAAGTCTAACTCAAAGGCTTAGGATAAGACAGACCAAAGATCTTCAAAGTTTTAAGCAGGTGTTAAATCACCTAGCCTTTGCTAGACTACATGACATCTCTCTTGTCTTTCAAGAAAAAAGAATGCAGAAGAGCCCTACCTCCTCCCTCCCCATTTTCTATGTTTAAATACTAAAGTGGCAGGTATTTATCCTGCTGTGTCTTAGCTAACAGCTAAGTGCCTAAACATTTGACTTCAATTTATTTGGTAAAAAGAGATTGTTATTCTCTGTCTTTGAATTTACAGTTCAATGCTTACCTCAGCCATTTTCAACCAACCATAAAGATGTTGGTACATTATATCTTCTTTTCAGCGCTTGAGCAGGCATAGTAGAGACAGCCCTAAGCCTCCTTATTCAAGCAGAACTTGGTCAACCTGGTACTCTTATCGGTGACAATCAAATTTATAATGTAATCATCACTGCTCATGCCTTTGTTATAATTTTCTTTATAGTCATGCCCATTATAATCGGGGGTTTTTGAAACTGATTTGTACCTCTAATAATTGGTGCCCCAGATATAGCATTCTCATGAATAAATAAATAAATAAATAAATAAATAATGTAAGATTTTTTTTTTTCCACCTTCATTTCTACTTCCCCTAGCATCCTCCACAGTAGAAGCAGGAGCTGGAACCGGTTGAACAGTCTACCCTCCATTAGCAGGAAATCTTGCCCATTGTGGTGTTTCAGTTGACCTAGAAATTTTTTCACTCCAACTAGCAGGAATTTCAGCTATTTTAGGAGATATCAACTTCATTACAACAATTATTATATAAAACCACCAGCAACATCCCAATATCAAACCTTACTCTTCACCTGATCAGCAATAATTATAGTAATACTCCAATTATTATCTTTCCTAGTTTTAGCCGTAGGAATTACTATACCCCTCACAGATTGTAACTTAAACACTACCTTCTTCCACCCAGCTGGAGAAGGTGATCCAGTTTTATACCAACACTTATTTTGATTCTTCAGACACCCAGAAGTATATTTTCTTATTTTACCAGGATTCAGAATTATTTCACACATCGTTACATATTATTCAGGTAAAAAAGAACCTTTCAGTTACATAGGAATAACCTGAGCTCTAATATTGATTGGATTCTTAGGTTTTATCATGTGAGCCCATCATATATTTACAGTAGGCTTAGATGTTGATACTCAAACTTACTTCACCTCAGCATCCATAATCATTGCTATTCCCACAGGAATTAAAGTATTTAGTTGACTAGCTACACTGCATGGGGGATTTTTTTGGGGGAGGAAGCTATATCCAATGGGCAGATGCCGGGGAACACCAGTATCATCTAGGACCTAACATACGTTAGTATACTCAGAGTTCATGCAAAGTAAAATGGGAATAATAATAAGACATATAATCATATTATAAGAATAACCACATTATATATACAGAGAATTAATTAGCTATAATTTAATTAATTAATAGTTGCTATTAAATCAATGATTTAAAGACATAGATTTATATATCCCCCTGTGATGGAGAGAGTATGCACAAATAATTTATAATAATTTATAGTAAATATAAATTTGCATTTATATTCATTAAACCCCCCTACCCCAATAAAAAATTATGTCTTTGTTTCCATCAAACCCCCAAACTGGAAGACATAACTTTAAGCATATATATATATACACATACATGTACATACACATATATATATATATATAGGGATAAGAGTAAAACACTATAAAACACTATAATTTTTTAAATTAAATTTAATCAATACTGACATAATATACAAATTAAAGTTTCAACTTACAAAAACACATAAAATTTATTATTTCACCAATTTAAAGCAAAGCACTGAAATGCTTAGATGGTCTATAATATAGTCCCATAAACAAAAAGTTTGGTTCTAATCTTACTGTTAATTTTAAATGGACCTACACATGGGAGCTTCTGCTGTCCAGTGAGAATGCCCTTTAAACTATTAACACCAGACAAGAGGAGCTGGTAGCAGGCACACTACACCTTGTTCAGGACACAACAGTGACTAACATTAATCTATAAACAAAAGTTTGACTAAATCATAATTACTTAGGGTTGGTAAATTTCATGCCAACTACCTGGTCATACGATTAACCCAAATTCACAGAATTTTAGCATAAAAGGTGTTTAAGCTACATATTAAATAAAGTTAATACTTAACTAAACTGTAATATGCTCTAGTTAATACTAAAATAAGCAATTAAAATTACTTTAATTATGCTTATTCTAAAATAGCTAAGACACAAACTGGAATTAGATATTTCACTATGCTTAGCCATAAACTTAAGTAGTTAAATAACAAAACTATTTGCCAGAGAACTACTAGCCATTGCTTAAAACTCAAAGGACTTGGCAGTGTCAGGATAAGTATCACTTTATGATGCAGAACTATATATATATATTTTTAAACCTGTGATACAATGAAGCCACAATGAATGAGCCACGATATAGCAAGGGACGATTATAATGGAGGCACTGACTGCCCAGTGAGTTAACTTCAATGGCTGCAGTGTCCTGATCATGCAAAGGTAGCATAATCACTTATCTCTTAAATAGACTTGTATGAATGGCATAATGAGAGTTTAACTGTCTCTTTTTCTTAATCAGTGAAATTAACCTCCCCATGCAGAGGCAGGTATAATAATATAAGATGAGAAGACCTTGTGGGGCTTAATTAATAACAATTATTTAACCTAAGGATTGGTTGGGGTGACCTCGGAGCATAAAACAACCTCTGAATGATATAACCTAGTAACCAATCTAAGTGCAACACAGCCAGTAATTGACCCAAATTTTGATCAACAGAACAAGTTACCCCAGAGATAACAGTCCAATCCTATTTAAGAGCCCATATCAACAATTAGGGTTTACAACCTCTATGTTGGATCAGGATACCCCAATGGTGCAACTGCTAAAAAAGAAAATTCACTTGATTTAGTTGTGGCCATCTAATCCAAATTTGTAACAAAAAGTAGTTCTGATGAAATTCTTTTATACAACTGTTGTGACTTAATTGATAATGAAGTCACATTCACTGATTTTGGAATCTAAGATGACCTTTATCTCTGACTCAGGCATGATTTCTCAATGCTGAATTTAAAATTCTGAATTCAGTTTTTGACAGAAGAGATCTATATTCCTCTTTTGGGTACTTTGATCAATTATGTGTCCACCCAGGCTGGAAACTCCACAGAAGATAATTCTGTCTCTTTGCTTGCATTGTGTGGTTAATGATTTTTGCATTAGATTGTTGTGAATTCAATTCTTTTGATATTTTATCTTTATAAATACAATAATTATGTGTATGGTTCCACTTTAAAACAGATCTCTATAGATTTATATTTTCAGATCTGTGTCATCAATATTACTCTCCTGCTGAGGTTTTTTTCATAGCAGTCAGGAAAAGATGTTTAGGAGTTACTCAAAAATTAATGTTTTTTTTGAACTGAGCTATTAATTACACTCTAAGCCCATTGCTCAAATATTTTCAAATATTTATTTCCTGACACTATCTTTGCTAAATGTGCCTTTTAATCCAGACCATCACTGTGGTCCTCTTCTCTTTGGGACAGTCTAACTAGGTTTGCTCTCTTAGATGATATCACTACCAATTTTAATACTAGGCTATCTTCTTACATAACAAATTTGGACAGTTCTTCATATTTCCATGTGACATTTTTGAACTCCCAAAATGCCATCTTACCACTTAGGCTAGCTTCCTAGTGACGTTTCAGCTTTTACAAGTACTCAATATGATTTTAGTTTTTCTGCTTTGACATAAGACCTCACAAATTCAAAAGCAAGACCTCTGGTACTTTTCACTAAATTTCAGATTTTGTCTTGCTCAAATGTCTGCTAGTCTTTTAGTAATACTGATTTCTTCTGCAAGAGGGCAGTGTCCTGAAAAGATTCCCAATTCGAACCTACAATATATTTGTGCTGTAGGAATTCTATATTTAACATCTACAAGAGGCTTACGTATTTTTCTTAGTTGAAAGCTTATATTTTATTTTTTCTACTGGCAATCTCATCTTCTAAAATTTGTTCATATATAAAAATCAACTTCTCAACTCATTGAATGGTGTAGAGGTTAACTTCCAGGTGCTATTCTCTTCTATCACTATAGGAGCAGTTTTTGAATCTAGTTACTAACAAAATACTGACTAAGGAGTTTTTCTTGGTCTTATCCTTATTACTTCAAAGTTCTCTATCTATTTAAAAGTTGTTTTAAACAATATTTAATATCACATTTCTTACTCATAATTTTACTCCCAATTTCATATCTATTAGCTGACAATGCCAATTAAACATGTCCTTTTCCATTTGTCAACTAGTTACAACAAAAATTATATTTTGCAAATAATGCTAACTTAATAGTCATGCAGATTAAATTGTAATAAACAATGAAACAATAGTTATATTTCATTAATATTTATCAAATAAAACAGTAAAGATAAGCAAATTCATTTTTCATTAAGGTACTTTGCATTTATTATTCTATGACATACAATGGCCTTTCAAGGATAAGACCTACATATGGAAAGGAAAAAAGTTCTGGATAAGTCCCCATCTTTTAAGAAATTATTATAAGTATCCACATATAGTCTGGGTGCTATGGTCACTCCTCTCTTTAATGGTCCCTAGCTCATTTTTCTTCTTAATTTTCATTTTTTGTTCCAAGATATTCAAGGATATATGTTCTGATTTAACATTAGCATTATTATTTAAATTTTAATTTGATTATTATTTAATATGAGACTATAAGGAGGCTATTAGAAGAGAAATGCATGCGCCCCCTCCCTTTTTTTTAAACCCTTACCTTCCGTCTTGGAGTCAATACTGTGCATTGGCTCCAAGGAGAAGAGTGGTAAGGGAAGGCAATGGGGTTCAAGTGACTTGTCCAGGGTCACACAGCTGGGAAGTGTCTGAGGCTAGATTTGAACCTAGGACCTCCTGTCTCTAGGCCTGGCTCTCAATCCACTGAGCTACCTAGCTGCCCCCCATGCATGCGCCTTTAAACTATTTAATCAATTGGTTCAGAACCCTCTTCCTAGGCTATAAAATAAACTGGAAAACCTCTTTTTCCATAATCTTTTACAGGAAACTTCTTTTTTCTATTAAGTACTCACTAAACAATTATAACCAATAATTCAAAGATATTTAAATATTTGATTAAAGAATCTCAAGGAGAAAGATCACAGTTAGAGTTACTATTAACCATTATTTGCAACTGTTGCCTTCTCATCTCTGGAATCACAGTCCCACCATTTAGCTCCCTCAGGAATACAGTTAAAGTCTCTCTCCATCTGTGACAGTTAACAGACTCCAAAAAAGGCCAAAATACCATTCTCAGCAAGATTCTATATCTTCTTAAAAGTAACAGTACATACTGTTTCTTTGAGAGGTCCTATTGAAGCTAACGTGAATTATTATTTATATATGAAATATTAGTATCAAAATACTACCAACCTTTTCTTACTTAGACTGAATAATCTCATTTTCTATAGACACAGGGAAAGTTTAAATTACTTGTCTGTCACACAGTCTCTCTCAGCAGAAGGACTTAAAATCAGGTCTTCCTGACTCCAAAGTTGGTTTCCTATTTCTTATTTCATGTTCCCTTTTAAACTGCCTTCAAAGGGTTTCCTTCTTTCAGTTTTTCACATCTTTAATTAGAGAGTCTAGAAATTGAAACAATACTTGGAAAAGAGGCTGACAATTAACTGAGGACATCTTTGACTTAGTTTAAAAGGAAAACTTACCATCCAGCCATCAGGGCAAGTGCATTCACCAGTCACATGATGACACATGCCTCCATTTTGGCAGGGACATCTCTCTTCACACTGTGACCCATGCTTGCCAGGAGGGCAAAGATCCTCACAGCTAAAGAATTAATGTCCAACAGATGATACTGTTATTTTCAAAGCAACATTATCTTCAACCCCTGACAGTGGTATAATCTGTCACAGGTTGAAACTTTATGATATGAATTACTGTAAAATATTTTCAGAATACTGAAATAAGCAAGTAATTCAATAATTTATTATTACTGAATTAGCATAAATACAACATGAAATAAAATAAATAGTTAACATAAAAGTATTAATGAGTCGATAGGACCCATTCTTGTCAGTCCATTCTCTCACATTTAGATGGGACAAAACTAAATTTTTTTTTTTTAGAAATAAGAATTCATCCTACTTATAAAAAGCTTCATTGCCCAACGTTTAACATTCCTTACTGTCAAATATTTTCTTATGACTGAACTCAAACTCTTGTGCTTTATTTTAAACCTGCTTCCTCTTGCTTCCTCTTACTTCCTCTTACTTATTAGACTTCATGTCACGGACTATTTTTATTTACTCCTAAACTTTCTCTTCTTTAACTTTAAGTAGCAGAATGATTGCTTTTCTGCATTAGTAAGGAGGAATTACTCAACAGAAGAAAATAAAAAATGTACAAGGCAGAAATAGGCTGTAGAAATACAAAAAAATAAATAGTCCCTTCCTTCCAGGAGTTTATATTTTTATTGTAGGGTGTGATGTTTACATTAATAAGTATAATATAACAAAGGAATGACTCCTCCTTTCCTAATTCTACTTCCTTTTTTTTTTGTTGTTGTTGTTGTTTTTTTACCCTTGTACTTCAGTGTATTGTCTCATAGGTGGAAGATTGGTAAGGGTGGGCAATGGGGGTCAAGTGACTTGCCCAGGGTCACACAGCTGGGAAGTGGCTGAGGCCGGGTTTGAACCAATTCTACTTCCTTTTTGCCAATGTATCATGTAATATAAAAATGTCTTCTGGAAATGATGACAGAGGTATTTAATCTAATTGTTTCTCTTTCCTCTATATGAAAGTCAAATATGGAGGCAGACATATTTATTTAGTTCACCATTGGGATAAATTCCAGCATCTTAATTCTTCAACAACTTAAAAGGTCTCCCAAAATGCTCCTACTCAATTACTACATGGAAAAAAAAAACTCTTTACCTCCAAAGACTGGTAATTTCATAGGTAACCACACTAATGAAATCACAGCCTCTCAAGCAGTAAAGCAAATGGGCATCCTTTCCACAGATATGACAAGTCAGAATTCTTCCTTTCATGAATTGGTAAGGTAAAAGTCATTAGCTTCCTTTAGGGATTGAGCCTTTTAGAATTTGGATAGGCAAGTTCTTAGATAATAGGCATGGTTCATCATTGAACTAATACTTTCCAGTTTTGCAGGACATGCCAGAACATAGTGATTGCAATATACAAAAGGAACTTCTTTTGAGAAAATTCCTTCTACTAAAACATATAAGCAACTCTTCTATACCTTATAGTCTTAGAGAGTTGACTGGGACAAAGACGTAAAAAGCTTTGCCCAGGGTCATAGTAGACCCAGTATGTATTAGGCCAGTACTTGAACCCAGATTGTTTTCACTTTCAGACCAGTCCACTATCCCCAAATTTTAAAGAATTTATAGAATTAATGTAAATTAAATACAAAATGGAGAGCAAAAATGAACAGAAAAAAAGACATTGCAACTTAAAACCTGCTCAATAAGCTGCCAAAAAAAACCCCTTTTCTTCTACTTTGATAAATTCAGGACAAAGCCATCTTCAGTTTGAAACATATTCAATGAAGGAAAAGTAGCTGAGTAGTATTAATGGAAAGAGCTCTCAACTCTGAATAAGGAGAAAAATGAGTTTGAGTCTATTCTGATACTGGCTGTGTGAACACAGGCATCTCTCATTTTATAGAAAAAGCTCCTAAAGATGAACTGACTTAGCCAAAGTTATATACATAACAGAATTGGTATTTGAACAGAAGTCTTCTGATTTCAAATCTAGTGCTCTTTCATCTATACCACATTGACATCCAGTCATTCAACAATCAGTAATTTGAGAGAGAAAAAGATCTGGAAACATAGATGTCTAAGATGTTTAAGATGAGCTAGAAGACTTGTTCTTAATGATATTCTACATCCACCCAACACATAACTTACAAAGCTCCATTATATCCAGGAGGGCATCTACATTCTCCAGTTACATGATCACAGGTTGCTCCATTCTGACACTGGCACTTTTGGTGGCAGTCATTCCCATAAGTTCCCTGTTCACAATGATCTTCACAGCGCCATCCTTTGAAGCCTGATGTACAGTGGCAAGCTCCTGTGATAGGATTACACAGGGCTCCATTTTTACACTGGCACCGACTGCTACAGTGAGGACCCCAGTGGTCATGGTCACATGCTGAGAGATAGGAAATTAAAGAGTTTAAGAGTAGTTTTGGATATCACCTCAAGGGAATGCAAGCAACTTCTTTCTATAGTTATTTCTCTCCCATTTTTATGAAAGGGATCTTTCACATCACTTGATTATTGCTTTAATTACATGCCAGCTTAAGTTCAAACTCCTCAATTAAATTAAAGGTGATTAAGACTTTCCATGATTTGATCTCAACCCACTTTTTTAAAATTCAATTTTATTTTTAAACAAATATTAACCTTTTCTCTCTTTCCATCCCCCCAACCAATCCCAACCAAGAAAAAACAAGAAAACAAAATCTCAATTATAAACATATATAGTAAAATAAAACACAATTTCTCATTGGTCCTGTATTTTTTAAAAATGTCAAAATCTGGGCTCTAAGTCCATCACCTCTCTGTCAGAAGGTAGGAAGCATTTTTCATCATGAATCTTTAGGAATTGTGTTCATTATGCTGAACAGAGTTCTCAAATTAAAAAAAATATATATAGTTTTAATTAGTCAAAATCTACCTTCTCCCCCTCCCATGCAACCCTCTCCCCACAACTGAGAACATAATAAGAACAAAGCCTATTAAATACACATATATTCAATCAAAACAAAATTTCACAATGGTCATGTCCTAAAAAACATTTGTTTCATTCTGTAATATTTTGCTTCTATTTCAGGAGATGGGTAGAATGTTTCATCAGTAATATTCTAAAATCCTAATTAGTCATTATAATGAAAAGAGTTCAGCACAATGGTGTTCCATCATACCCACATACTATAAATTGTTTATCCATTTCCCAATTAAGGACACCCCCTCAGATTCCCATTCTTTGACACCTCAAAAAGAGTTATTGTTTTTGTATATTCTTAGAACTTGTTTTTCTACCTTTAAGGTAGCTAGATGGTTCAGTGGATAGAGCATTGGGCCTAGAGTCAGGAAGACCTGAATTCAAATTTGGATCAGATAAATATTTACTAGAGGTGACCTTAGGCAAGTCACTTAACCTCTGTTTGCCTTAATCCACTGGAGAAGGAAAAGGCAAACCAACCCAGTAGTCTCTGCCAAGAAAACTCCATGGACAGTATGGTCCACAGGGTCATGAAGAGTTGGACATAACTGAATCAAATGAACAAAAAACCCTCCCTTAATCTGTCTTCCCTTTCATGCCCAGTGTCCATGTCTCACTTTTCCCTCCTATTTTCCTATTTAGTCCTCCACCTTACCTTTATTCAGTGATGGCAAACCTTTGGTACAGGTGCCAAAGATGGCACATAGAGGGCTCTCTGTGGGCATCCAGCCACTCCCCCCCACCCAGTTCATTACTAGAAAGGCAGAGGGACTCAGGTAGAGCTGCTCCCCTCCCCCTCTCCACTGTTACCTGATGATTTTTTCACATCACCTGCCTCTCTGCCCAGCAATCCAATGTGAGCACACAAGGGGTAAGGTGAGCAGCTCAAAGGCAGCAGAGTTGGAGGAGAATGGAAGCTCGGGCCACTTCCCTCCCCGCCTCTCTATACTTGCTAAAGACATTCCTCACTTTCTCCATGCCTCTGCCCAGCAGCCCAATAGGAGCTCTTTCTCCTTCCCCTGTGTGGGTTAAAGGGGGTGGGGGCATGCCTGGAACTCAGTGGGGGGAAGAGGCATGGTACTTGGTCTCTGGGAGGAGTGGGCATAACACTCAGTCTGTGCGGTAAGGTGGGTTGGTGCCTGACACTCCTTCTCTTTAAGGTTTACCATCACTGCCTTATTTAAATAAATTTCTACTGGTACACATATTAGATAATTTCACCTAATCTTCCTTTCCTGTTTCCTCACCCTGCAGGTATGCACCTCTTCACCTCACATCCTCTTCCCTACTCTTTTTACTATTTTATTTTATTTCAATTATTTGTTTATTTTCATTTTATTTAATATTTTGTTTATTTAATATTATATTATTGACAAATATTTATATTGATTTATTATTTATATTTAATATTTAATATTATTTTCTTAAGATCATCAAGATATAATAGAACTACTCTCAGGCTTGTCTAATTCTCTCAGTGACCCTGATAGCAGTTTAGAGAGCACTTTCTATATTTAAATATAATCAGTTTATCCTTGTTTAGTCTCTTATTGTTGTCTAATCATATTTACACTTTTGTTTGTCCTCATTCTTGTGTTTATATGTTAAAACTGTCTGTGTAGCTCTGGTCTTTTCATCAGGAATGCTTAGAAGTCCTTAATTTCATTAAAGATCATTTTAAAAATCCCCCAAAACTTTACCCTTGCCTTTTGTCTTAGAATCATTTCTAAATATCAGTTTCATGACAGAAGAGTAACAAAGACTAGGTTATTGGAATTAACTGACTTGCCCAAGGTTACACAGTTAGGAAGTGTCTGAAGCCAGATTTGGAATCAAGACCTCCCATCTCCAGGCCTGGCTCTCTATCCACTGAGCCACCTAGCTGCCCCCCACAATCCAACTTTTTTTAGGGGCATTACCCTAGTGTTTCTTAATTTTTTTTCCTCTTTGGGATATAAATCTAGCAATGGTCTGGGTCAAAGAATATGTACTGTTTTATATCCCTTTGGTCATTGGACAAATTGCTCTCTTGAATGAGTGGATTAGTTTACAACTCTCCTCCCAAAATCATTACTGTCCCAGCTTTTCCATATCCCCTCCAAGTTTTGTCATTTTCCTTTTCTGCCATAATAGCCAATCTGATAGTGAAGGAAAGATACCTCAGAGTTGTTTTAATTTGCATTTCTCTAATTAAGAGTGATTTAGCACATTTTTGCATGACTATAGAGAGATTTAATTACTTTGCTTGAGAACTGTATGATCATGTCCTTTGACCATTTAACAACTGGGGAATGACCTGTATTCTTAAATTTTCGACTAATTTCTATCTATATTTGAGAGATGAGGCCTTTATTAGAAAGATTTGTTAAAAAAAAAACTGCACCATTAAGATTACTGTGTATCTCACCCTACAGGAAAATAAGAGGAAAAGGGTATAAGAGAAGTGGGTTGGGGTTGATAGAAATGAGGGCAAATTGGATGAGATAGTTACCTACATCCAATTGATTGTATATGTCCTTCCCTCACTGAATCAATTCTGATGAGATTACAGTTCATATACTCTCCCCCCCATTTCCCTCATCTTCCTGTGAACACTGTTTCATGCCTCTTTTATGTGCAATAATTTACTCCATTTTATTTCTCCCTCCCCCCTCCTCCAAATGCCTTTTTCATACCACTGGCCAATTCTACTTTTTTAAAAGTTTCTTTTCCTCAGGAAATTTTTGTACCTCTTTTCCCAAAGGGCCAATTCTGTCTTTCAAGTTTTCCTCTTTAGTGCTTTCTTATATATCTTTTTTTCCAGTTGGCCAATTCTGCATTCTTAAAAAGCTGTTCTCTACTTTGGATTTTTGTATCTCTTTTGCCAATTGGCCGATTTTATTTTTTTCAGTATGAATATTTCTTTGGTATTTTTTTATGCCTCCTTTACCAAAATGTTGACTTTTTTTTCATGATTTTCCTATAGCCCTCTCATTTCTTTTCCCAATTTTTCTTCTGTCTCTCTTATTTGATTTTTAAAATCCTTTTTGAGCTCTTCCATTAATTCTTTTTGGGATTGAAAGCAATTTATATTTTTCTTGGAGGCTTTCATTGCAACAGTATTGACTTTGTTATCTCTTTCTGAGTATGGATTTATCCTGTCACAAAATAACTTTCTATGTTGAGTTTCTTTTTTGTTGTTTGCTCATTTTCCTATCTTTTTTCTCTTCTTTTAATTTAAAAACTGTTAAGTTGGGATCTGTAACTGTGGTGAAAGGAACACTGTTCCAAGCTTCAGGTTTTTTGAGAAGTTTGCCTTCAGAGCTGGCACTGGGAATCTATTTACTTTCAGTTCTTCAAGGTGGTACAATAGCTTGTTTAATACTCTCCTGGTCTGTGCTCCAGTCTGTGAGTAATCCCAAGCACTCTTATAACCCTTAGAATTGTAATCAGGGTTCCCTACTCCCCTGTGGCTACAAGTATATGCTGGTGCTCTTCCTCACCCTGCTACTATGTCCCAGGCCTGAAACCTAGTACTGCATAAGGGCAAGAGGACATGAGACTTGCACCCAGAGCCAGAAAAGAGATCCCTGCAATCTCCTTCTAAGGAGCTGTCCAACTCTGCCTTACCATTTGTGTCTGAGAGTTCTGGGAGTGTTGGCTATTGCTTCAGTTGAACTCAAGGCTTGTTGCATAGGTGGGTCCTGCCCCAGAGCACTGCACTCCACCACCACCCTGGTGCACTACATTCCTGATGCCAGCTTCTAAGTTGTTTTGGGCTGAAAGATTACTTTACTTTTTCTTTCTTTTGGTTATGTAAGCTGCAATTCATTGGGAGATGTTATAACATCACTTTTTTGAACTATTATTTGGTAGAAATTAGATGGGTCCCTGTACCTTCTGTGTGAAGGAAATTATTTTGGGGACTTTGATACTGAGTAGAGTCTAAGCCCTGGTGTTCCCTGACATCAGCATGAGATTCAAAGTCAGGATGAATGACAATATGGGGAATAGCCAGCAGAATGTCAACATGACATTTTAAAGCCAGTGGGCAAGGAGGGTTCTTAAACCCAGGCAAGAAGTGTGCTGGGCTCTCTTTCTGGATTTTTTTGCTTCTAGACCTGAACTGACTAGTTCTCTAAGCTGTCCAGGCACCAACCTATCTTGGCTCTTGATCTATGGTGAGCTGCTGAGTTCCAGTGGGAACAGGGCCTTAGCCAACCAAATGAAGAATAAATTCTAGTTAGGCTAATATCTCTCAATCTCTCTCTCTCTCTCTCTCTCTCTCTCTCTCTCTCTCTCTCTCTCTCTCTCTCTCTCTCAATAAATACTTATAAATCTGTTGACAAGCCACCTTTTACTCGCTATACTTCTGTATTATCTTGGATCCACTTCCCACTCCTCACCCCCATTCTTGAATTTTTACTCCTTAATCTGTTTCCTAGGTTAGTTCTTTTTATTATGAGATAATATATTTCCTTCTATCTTTTTTCAGCCTTTTGACTTTATTTTAATATTTACTATTGACTCATTGAATTTTATTTGGTCCATTCAAATTATCAGAGAGTTTGTTGCTTAGATAAGGTTTTATACCTCTTGTACCAAGAGGTTAAATCCCTTTCCAACTCTTTCTTCCAAGCTCTCATTTCTTTTTCATTTTTCCCCTTAAACACTTTATTAGATTAAAAAAATTTTTTTTTACTCTTCTAAACTTTTATTTCATCTCTTCTAGTAATTCTAGCTGAGTTTGTGTCCCAAGATGTATTTTTCTCCAGGACTTTGTTTGTAGATGTTTTAGAGTCATTCTCTTCTTTCCGGTTTATGTCTTGTGTTTTCTTGCCACCATACCAACTCTTTTTGGGGAGATTCTTTTTTTTGTTGTTTGTTCATTTTTCCTTCCTACTTCCTGACTTTCAGCTTGGGCTCTGTGGCAATTTGGGGGGGAGGATCTAGAATGGTCATTTTGTATTTTCTTGAGGTAGTGTTATTCTAGGAAATTAGGGACAAACTGCAGACCTGTAAGCTTTCAGTGCTCTCAGAGAGGTAAGATCCAGGGCAAAGTCTAATTGCTGAAGTTTTGGTCTAAATTCTGCAAGTTCCTGCCCTAAGTTTTGGTACAAACCTGAGTACAAACAGGGCTCTGTACTCCCCTAAAAACCAGCTGGAAAGCTTTGTTGGCTAAGAATGACAGAACTGTAGTCTCCCCTTTGGCCTGAGATTGGAAGTAAGACTCTGCTTTGTAACTGAGGTTCAAGTCATACATTGCTGCTGGTTTCTGAACTTCCTCCTTTCTCTTTATTTCTTCCAAAGTCTTCCGACACTGAAATTCCAAGGTCCCTATCTTACTCTGACCAGTATCTATGACCAGGGACTGGGTAGTGGATGACAAAGCTGCCAGGGCCCACTAATTTCTGTCACAGTGTTTTGGTGTGGATCTGAGGGTTCCCCAGAATAAGTCTTGCCCTGATGTACCAATATGAGTGCTGAAGCATTCTGTGAGCAATGTCCAAAGACCTTTCTATTTCCTCATGCCATGCTAGGCTAGACAAAGGACTCAATGTAGCTTTTTCTGGCTGTCTCCATCAGGATTTGGTCTGGTACATTTTCTAGAACTATTAGGAAGAATTTGTAGAGAGGAGCTTGACTGCATTACTTCCTATTACTCCACCATTTTGTCTCACTTGCCAACCCACTTTTTCACATTATCTTTATTAACTTTTTTTATTAAATTAAAATCATTAAAAGCTAGAGGGTATAATGGACTGATATCTGGACACGTATTTAGTAAGACCTGATTTTGACATCTGATAATTATGATCCTAAGTACCTCAGTTTCCTCATTTGAAAAACATGGATAGGTCAGAGCCAAGATGGTAAAATAGAGGGAGCATTACATCTGAACTCTCCCAAATTCCCCTCCAAACAAATTTAAAATAATGCCTCAAACAGAATTCTAGAGCAGCGTTGCCAACAAAAGGGTGGGGTGAGACATGTTTCATGCTAATGACAACTTAGGAGGCTGGAAGGAAAGCTCTTTGACACTAGGATAGGGGCTGGCCTGAAGTACATGTGGTGGCACCACCAGCTTTGGGCCTTGTAGACAGCTGCAAAAGTAGCAGCAAGAGCTGCTGATAAGGGAACTGGACAAGCAATCAAAAAGAAATTACAGGGGATCCCTATGCTAACATCAAATGCAGAATCAGGTACTGTTTGGCATCTCCATTGTCCACAAAGTTCTTTTTCTCATGGATACTGACCATATGTTGTTTTGGTTCTGAGCTGACTGACCTTCACAGGAAAACTCATTTCTGATTTCTGTTTTCTCCAGGGAGAAGTAAGTTTTCTGATCAATGTCTTAGTTTACCTTACTTCTGTTTCTTTTTCTGCTTTGATTTTTCTCAGTTTACATATCATAAATGCGTACCTTGGGAATTTTGGTGAGTTGCTTTCTTTTGCTATTTTTTCCAATAATTTATTTAACTTTGGAACTAATTTTTCTTTAAATGTTTTTTAGAATTCACTTGTGAGGGGGCAGTTAGGTGGCGCAGTGGAGAGAGAGCCAGTTGGAAGTCCTGGGATCAAATGGCCATAGACATTTCCTAGTTGTGTCACCCTGGCAAGTCATTTAAGCTCCATTGCCTAACCCTTATCACTCTCCTGCCTAAAAACCAATACATAGTATTAGTTCTAAGATGAAAGATAAGGGTTTTAAAAAAATTCACTTGAGAATCCATTTGGTCCCAGAAATTATTTCTTTGAAACATCATTTATGGTTTGTTCAATATTTCCCCCCTGAAATTGGATTAAATTCTCTACTTCTTGTTTTGTTGTTTTGGGTATTTTATATACTTATAAATAATAATTAATCTAACTTAATTCATTGGTTTTATTGGCAACTAATTTTATATAGTTTCTTCTTTTAATTTTACATTGCCAACATGGTTTTTCTTTTCCACATTTTGATCAAACTTTCTGATGATTATAGTTAAGTCAAATGATTTTAGATAACATAATTTCTTTGATATAAAAACCTCTCCATGTCAAAAGAATAAAATCAGAATATGTCATGAGCTTTTTTTAAAAGTGGGTTATTTGTGATTCTTTTCTTTTACTGTAACCTTAATGTGCTCTAAGCATACTTTTTACTGACTTTGTAATATGGAGAAAAATGGAATCATTGAAGTAGCATGTGTCTCATTTAAAACTAGAGGAAAACTAAATATTTTTAAACTGCTGCCAATATTTAAAACATGTACACAGACATACTTATTCATATGTACAATGAATCTGAAGAGTTTAGACAAACAACTGGGTTCAAATCAGAATGCAGACACTTCCTCGCTGTGCGACCCTGGGCAAGTCACTTGGCCCCCATTGCCTAGCCCTAACCACTCTTCTGCCTTAGAACCAATACAAAGTATTGATTCTAAGATGGAAGTTAAGGGTTTAAAAACAAAACAAAACATTTAGCTCAAACTCTTTCAAAAATTTGAAAATGAGTTTTCAAATAAGTAAATCCAAAGCTTAGTTTATATGTAAAAAAATCTAATATGGAACGTGTCTTATCAAGTTCAAAATATATTTCAATTATTTAAAAAATTGTTGCTTTTACAATAAAACTCTCCATATCTGTGAATAAGCAATCATTTTCCTTTTTCTCCAAACTCATTAAAAATGAGATATAAAATCAGTTTTGTACATAAACATTTCTTTTTGAGGGTAAGGGCAAATTTTGGAGATTCACCAAAACAAATTTATCACTAAAAATAAAACAATAAAAAGAGGATTTAAAACATAATGGAAAAGTCACCTGTATTACCTTACTGAGGCAAAAAAAAAAAAAGAATACTAAAGTTTGGCATCAACTTCGAATAAAATACTTTACATATTTAGAATTTTGCATTAAGCAACAGGCCTCTGAGTTATTATTTGAAAGAGAGATCCCACACAATATTCATAATAAAATAAGTACAAATGTCAACCAGTTCAAAAAAGGGAAAAGCCTTTCTAATTCCCAAACAAGAAAGTCCATACAGTAAAAACAGCTTAAGACAGATAGTAGCAGGTGGAAACTTACCACTGGAGCAGTTGGTTCCGCCCCAGCCAGGCTCACACTGACAGGTGTTTGGAGCAATACAGCGACCATGGACACATTTATCAGCACAGTGGGCTATCAAAGAAAAATCAATCAAATAAACTTTCATAAACACTTCAAAAAACAAAAAATATTTTTACAAAACAACATTCTAGCTTGAAAATGTTCTTCACTGAAAGAAGGTAACCTAGCAATATCAGATTTCAAACTATATTACAAAATGGTAATTATCAAAGTAATCTGATACTAAGAAATAGAGTGGAATAAATGAGATAATTTTTATGATTTTATTCTTCAGTCTTCTGGTTCATTATATAATTTACCCTTGTTTGAAGATTTCAAAGTGTAGTCCTTCATTTCCATTCTTTAAATTCATGGTAACACAGTAGACAATTTAAAAGAGAAAATAGAGAATCCAATATTTATTTAATCAACATATTTCCATTTTGTCATCTGGGTGGCTCTGTGAATAGCTATATACTTGTATATCACAACTCAAAACAGCAAGATGTTTTCATGATTTTGTGACTTATGAGAGATAAAGCAAAAGGTAATTCCTAGGGGCAGCTGGGTAGCTCAGTGGAGTGAGAGCCAGGCCTAGAGACAGGAGGTCCTAGGTTCAAACCTGGCCTCAGTCACTTCCCAGCTGTGTGACCCTGGGCAAGTCACTTGACCCCCATTGCCCACCCTTACCACTCTTCCACCTATGAGACAATACACCGAAGTACAAGGGTTTTAAAAAAAAAAAGGCAATTCCTACACAGAGAGGACAGACCATGGTAGAATAGAAACAACTAAAAGAATTTCTGGTGTCAAGAAGCAATTTATTGGTACTAAACTAAGCTAAGTTCAAAATCAGCCGTTATGTGCTAATACATGTAGGGCAAAATGCCATCCAGTTAATTTGGTGGGTTTTTCCTTTTAAAAAATTAGTTAATTAACTTAACAAGCATTTATCATCTCTCACTCCAACTGCTTCTTTCCAATTGAACAATAAAAACAAAAAATAAAACCTTCAATATAAATATGCCTGCAGAACAAATTCCCACAGTGGCCATGCCAAAAATATATGTCTTATCTTGCATTTTAAGCTTATCATCTTTCTGGCAGTGTATTTAATCTTCAGTTCTTTGGGCTCATGGCTTATCATTGCATTGATCAGAGTTCTGAAGTCCTTTAAAATATTTTTTCTTAGTAATGTGGTATAAACTATTCTCCTACTTCTGATTACTCTGTAGTCATTCCTATAAGTCTTCTCAGTTTCCTCAGAAACAATCCATTGGATATGGCACAATAGTATTCCATTATATTCATATACTACAATTTGTTTAGCCATTCCCAATGAATGAGTGCCCCTTTTATTTTCAGTACTGGGCTACTACAAAAAAGATGCTATAAATATTTTTGTACACATGGCATTTTTCCCTTTTCATTTATCTCTTTTGAGTACAGACTTAATGGCAGCATCATTGGGTCAAAGATTATGTATACTTTAGTAACTCTGGGCTATATTTCCAAATTACCTTTCAGAATGATAAGGCAATTTACAATCCATCAACCTTTGTCACATACCCACTGCTCCAATATTGTTCTATTTTTTTTTTTATTTTAAACCCTTAACTTCTGTGTATTGACTTATAGGTGGAAGAGTGGTAAGGGTAGGCAATGGGGGTCAAGTGACCCGCCCGGGGTCACACAGCTGGGAAGTGTCTGAGGCCGCATTTGAACCTAGGACCTCCCGTCTCTAGGCCTGGCTCTCAATCCACTGAGCTACCCAGCTGCCCCCCAATATTGTTCTATTGACAATAGACCTTGGTCTTATGAATCTGAATCAGTTCTTTACATTCCTTGGATATGAGACCTTTATCAGAGAAATTTGCTGTAACAATTCTCCCCCCCCCCCAAGTTACCTGGTTCTCTTCTAATTTAAACTATATTAGTTTTGTCTGTTGAATCTTTTCAATTTAATGTAATTAAAACCATCCATTTATCCTCCTATAGATCTCTAGATATGAAAGATAATTTTTTCATTGCTCCTCTCCTTTATGTCTATCAGATATCTATTTGGAGTTTTATAGTGTGAAATGTTCTAAATCTTAGAAAATTCTGAAGTAACTATAACTTAGGACTGAAATAATGACTATATAGTCTGACTTTAGTCCTTTTAACAAAACTATGGCTCCTGGTGAGAATAGTACCATTAACAAAGAACAGGACCAGCAGTCTTACAATATAAAATGGCAAGTATTTTTTTATTAATAAATAGATATACACAAAGTTGATCATATGAACAAGAAATCACATATGTTCTGGTTCCACTTATATCTCTTACTTTTTCCAACACATTCAACTTTTCAGGGTCTCATTTCTGCTCTTACCACGAGAGGTTTGGGCTTCAATAAGAAATGAGAGCAGAGGGGCAGCTGGGTAGCTCAGTGGATTGAGAGTCAGGCCTAGAGACGGGAGGTCCTAGGTTCAAATCCGGCCTCAGACACTTCCCAGCTGTGTGACCCTGGGCAAGTCACTTGACCCCCATTGCCCACCCTTACCATTCTTCCACCAAGGAGCCAATACACAGAAGTTAAGGGTTGAAAAAAAAAAAGAAATGAGAGCAGATATGATGCCAAGTATATATATTATATATAAATTATAGAGGACTAACCCTCTATAATTTATATATAATATAATAAGTGGAAATTGAAACAGATAGAGATAATTTTGAAGTTCTTTATCCTTTAAAGAAAAATGCTGAGTAGGCATTTGCCCAAAATCTGAACCGACAATGGTGAAATAAATGATATTTTGTGGAAAACCAATCATCCTGTAAGCAATTGGGGGAGGGGGAGAGGTAAACTTCTAATGATTTTTTTCTTATTAAAACTAAGTCCAATAGCATCATCTTTGGGGTCAAAATTATAAAAGAAAATAATAGTACAGGGAAATTAAGAGTATTCATTTTGAAACCAACAGGGCTTGATCTCAGAACAGTAATTTACTAGAGGTGTCTAAAGGGCAAGACACTTCACCATTCTAAACTTCAGTTTCTTCACCTATAAAATAAAGATAATAGTTGTATTACCCAACATTGGTTGCTATGCAGATAAAATCAGAGACCAAAAGAGAAATTGTAAGCACATCCTCTATTGGCCATAAAAATTATTCAGTAAAGGGCTTTTGAAGAAAAAAAATATAAATGGAAAAAATAATTTAATCCTTAAAAAAATCATAGAAACTTTGGATAAATACATCAAATAAAATAGTATTAGGACAATCTACAGAAATTTCTTGGATTCAGCCAATGAACCCAAAGGTAAATTTTCCTGAGGTAAAAATGTATCCTTAAACACTTTCATCAAATAAAGAAAGATGAAATTAATGAAGATCTCCTTGAGATACCGAAATATTAGTGGTATTTCTGGATCCAAGGATATTTATAATTTTAGAGCCCTTTGAGGATAGTTCCAAATAATTCTCAAGAATGGTTAGATCAGTTCCACCAACAGTGCATTAGTGACCCATTATTCCTACCTCCTCTCCAACATTTATCATTTCCTTTTTCTGACATATTGGTCAATCTGACAGATGTGAGCTGATATTCAGAGTTGTTTTCATCTGCATTTCTCTAATCAAGAGGGATTTAGAACATTTTTTCATCTGAAAAGTGTCTGTTCAAGAGATTGCTTTTCTTAACCCAATTAGGCAATTCCAGTGAAATTGCTCTCTCCAGTTACTAATGATTTATTAGTTGCAAATCCAATGACCTTTCCTCAGTCCTCATTCTCTCTGACCTCTCTTCAGCCTTTGAGACTTTGACTTAATCACTATTTCCTTCTTGATACTTTCTTCTTTCCAGGTTTTTGGCCCATCACTCACTCCTGGTTTTCTTCAGATCAACCTAACTATTCCTTCTGTATCTCCTTTGCTGGATCCTCTTCCAGATCACACCTTCTAATTGCTTCTGTCCCTCAGGATTCTGTCTGAGACCCTCTTTTCTCTCTACATAGATTTAATTATAATCTGTATGCCAATGATTCTCAAATTTACCTACCCTGTCCTAATCTCTCTGCTGACGTCCAATTTTGCATTATCTTTCAGAGATCTCAAATTAGATGACCAGTAGATATCATAAACTCAACATGTCCAAAACAGAACTCATTATTTTCTCCATAAAACCCATCCCTCTCCTAACTTGTCAAAAGTAAAATATCCTCCCAGAATTTCATGCTCACAATATTGATATTATCCTTGACTTTTCATTCTCTCTCACTTCCCTATATTCAATCTACTATCAAGATCTGACAATTTCACCTTGGCAACATCTCTTGAATGTTCTATCTTCTCTCCTTTCATACTGCCAGGCCCTCATTATCTCACACTTGGGCTATTATAATATTCTGCTGGTGGGTCTACCTGACTCAAATCTTTCTTCATGAGAATCCATAATCCATTCAAAGTGGTGACCCTCTACTATTCAATTAACTCTAGTAGCTATGCAATAAACTTTCAAATGGTTTCTTTCCTAAAAGGAATATATCTTAAGAAACTGATTTCTTAGAAATCTAGTTGGAGACAACAAGATGACTCAGGGATTTGAGAGTCAGGCCTAGAGGATAGGATCAACTCTGGCCTTAGATATTTCCTACCTGTATGAACTCAGGCAAGTCATGTCACCCCCATTGCTAGCCCTTATAGTTCTTCTTCCTTGGAACCAATATGGAGTATTGATTCCAAAATAGAAGGTAGTCCAAAGACAAGATGGTGGAGTAGAAGCATGGAAGTTCAAAACCACCATGAGAATTCTCTCCAACCAAGCTTAAAATAATATCACAAAACAATATAGGAGTGAAAGAACCAATAAGAAGACAGAGTGAAACAACTTTAAAGAAGAAAACAGCATGAAAAGTAGGCATAGAGGCTCCTGTACAGGGCTTCCAGTTAAGATGGTGGCAAAGTAAGGAGCAGCTGCTCGATCTCTCCTAACCGAAGCATACAGGACTCCTCAAGGGGACATAAAAACGAACTCAGATGAACGAAGGAACCCCACAACAGGGCGCAGCATTGAAGGTACGCAGAATCGGGGCATTTCCACACTATAAAGGGGTGAAAACAGCTCTCACTAAAACTTGAGAGGAAGAAGCCCCTCCACCCCCCCCCCCCGCCACCACGCACAGCACTAAGGCCAACACACAAGAGTGAAAGCAGGATTGGGGCAACCAGTAAATCACTAGCAGCCCCAGGGCTTGTACTTGTGAGCTGCAAGATGTGGGACCCCAAGTGGCTGGGGGGCACGCACAGACATTCCGAAGAGTCTGCCCAGGGAAAGACATTGCCCCAGGCGTGGACAAAGATCTCTAACGCAGGGACTTTCCCGAACATCTTCGCGGGTGAAGGCAGTGCCCTGGGTGTGAATAAAGATCTCCAGCGCAAGCTAGGACATCGAGTGAAGACCCAGTGCAGAAGGGAGCAAGGCTGTGGAAGCAGCCCCCGAGACTGCTAAAGGAGCCTCAGGCAGAGGGGCAGACCAGGGACTTCCAGGAGGCCTGACCCCGAGGACAAGGAGACCTGAGCCCTTGGGAGCTTAGAAAGTGCAGGCAGACCCTGAGTGTGAAGACAAAACTGAAAAGGGGCAGGGCTAACAATGGCAAGCCATAGGGAAGCCCAGAAGAAAAAGATTATCAAGAAAAACTCTGGAACACTTGACAACTTCTACACAGAGAAAATCCAGACAACAGAGGAGGACAAAAAAAAAAATTCAAACCTTCCCAAAACAATGAAAGCTGGTCACAAGCTATTAAAGAGTTCAAAAATGAGATGTTGAAGAAGATGGAAGAGATCTGGCAAGAAAATAACAGTTTAAAAGGCAGAATTTCGCAATTGGAAAGTGAGCCAAGTCAACTAAAGACCAGAAATGACCAGATTGAAAAGGAAAACCAAAAGATTATAGCCGAAAACCAAAAGATTACAGCCAAAAACCAGTCCTTAAAGGCTAGAATTGAACAATTAGAAGATAATGATCTCTCAAGACAACAAGAACAAATAAAACAAAGTCAAAAGACTGAAAAAATAGAAAGAAACATGAAATATCTCAAGGAGAAAGTGACAGACCAAGAAAACTGGTCTAGAAGAGACAATTTGAGAATCATTGGTCTCCCTGAAAAGGGAGAAATTAATAGAAATTTGGACTCCATATTAAAAGAAATCATTCAGCAAAATTGCCCTGAAGTCCTACAACAAGAGGGCAATATAGACATTGGGGGGATCCATGGATCACCCTCTACACTCGATCCAGATAGGACAATGCCCAGGAATGTGATGGCCAGGTCAGGAGCTTCCAAGTAAAGGAAAAAATCTTACAAGAAGCCAGAGAGAGACAATTCAGATATCAAGGAGCACCAATCAGGATCACACAGGATCTGGCGGCCTCCACGCTAAAAGACCACAAAGCTTGGAACATGATATTCAGAAAGGCAAGAGAGCTGGGCCTTCAGCTACCCATCGAAACTGACTATATACTTCTGGGAGAAAGTATGGGCATTCAACAAAATTGAGGATTTCCAAGTTTTTGCACAGAAGAGACCAGGATTAAATGGAAAGTTTGATACCCAACCACAAAAATCAAGAGAAACATGAGGAGGTGAATAAGAGGCAGAGGGAAAAGAAAAAAAACTCATAACTTTTTTAACTTAACTCTTTAAGGGCTTAAATAGGATCTAATTATCTGTATTACTATGAGGAGAAATGCTATGTATAATTCTCTGTGGTGAACTCTACTCACTATTATAATATTCACTATTATAGCAACCAGAGGAATGATTCATAGGGAGAGGACAGGATACTAAATGGTATAAGAAGACATAGGGGGTGGGAAAGGGGGGGAATAGTAGGGGACACCAAGAAAAATCTGAGTAAATAAGAAAAATAGGATATTCTATTACACACAAAGAGGGCATGGGAAGAGGAGGGGATAAATACTATTATAAGAAGGAGAGGAAGAGAGCATTAAGAGGTAATAATCAAACCTTACTCTCAGTGTAATCAACCCAGAGAGGGAAGAGTAGCTTTATTATCCATTCAGATAAAAAACTCCTTCTAACCCTACTGAGAAAGTCAGAAGGGATAAAACAAAGGGAGCAGGGGAGAGGGGAGGTCAAAAAAGGGAGGGGAGAAGAAGGGGAAGGGAATTCATTAGGCCTTTAAAAAACAAAAATAGGGGAATAACAAGGGAGGGGGCAGAAAGGGAAGTCAATAAAGGGAGGGGATAAGGGATACTGGCTCAAAGCAAAACACTGGTTTAAAAGAAAATAGTGTAAGAAGAAGAAGTGGGACTATGGGAGGATACAAAAATGTCAGTGAATGCACAACTGATAATTGTAACTCTGAATGTGAATGGGATGAACTCCCTCGTAAAACGGAAGCAAATAGCAGAGTGGATCAGAAACCAAAATCCTACCATATGTTGTCTACAAGAAACACATACGAGGCAGGCAGACATACACAAGTTTAAGGTTAAGGGATTGAGCGTCAAATGAGAAAAAGAAGGCAGGAGTGGCTATTATGATCTCTGACAAAGCCAAAGTAAAAATAGATACGATTAACAAAGACAGGGAAGGTCATTACATCCTGATTAAAGGCAGTATAAACAATGAGGAAATAACACTGCTCAATATATATGCACCAAGTGTTATAGCATCCAAATTCATAAAGGAGAAACTGGCCCTAATGAACATAGATGCAAAAATCTTAAATAGAATATTAACAAAGAGACTCCAGCAAGTAATTAAGAACATCATCCACCATGATCAAGTGGGATTTATACCAGGAATGCAAGGATGGTTCAACATTAGGAAAACCATCCAAATAATTGACCATATCAACAGTCTAACAAACAAAAATCACATGGTTATCTCAATAGATGCTGAAAAAGCCTTTGACAAAATATAGCATCCATTCCTATTGAAAACACTGAAAAGTATAGGAATAGGAATTCCTAAGAATAATAAACAGTTTATACGTAAAACCATCAACAAGTATTATATGCAATGGGGATAAATTAGAAGCCTTCCCAATAAGATCAGGAGTGAAACAAGGATGCCCATTATCACCTCTATTATTCAACATAGTACTAGAAACACAAGCTGTAGCAATTAGAGAAGAAAAAGAAATTGAAGGTATCAAAATAGGCAATGAGGAGACTAAGCTATCACTCTTTGCAGATGATATGATGGTCTACTTAAAAAATCCTAGAGAATGAACTAAGAAGCTTGTAGAAATAATCAACAACTTTAGCAAAGTTGCAGGATACAAAATAAATGCACATAAATCATCAGCATTTCTATATATTTCCAACACATTAGAGCAGCAAGAGGTAGAAAGAGAAACACCATTTAAAATCACCCTAAACAACATAAAATACTTAGGAATCCATCTACCAAAACAAACACAGCAATTATACGAAAACAACTACAAAACACTTTCCAAACAAATAAAACTGGATCTCAACAATTGGAAAGCCATTAATTGTTCATGGGTAGGACGAGCTAAGATAATGAAAATGACCATTCTACCCAAATTAATTTACCTATTCAGAGCCTTACCTATCAAATTACCAAAAACTTCTTTACTGAATTAGGAAAAACTATAACAAATTTCATTTGGATAACAAAAGATCAAGAATATCAAGGGAAATAATGAAAAAAATGTGAAGGAAGGGGGCCTAGTAGTACCAGATATTAAACTATACTATAAAGTAGCAGTCATCAAAACAATATGGCACTGGCTAAGAGATAGAAGGGAGGATCAGTGGAATAGACTTGGGGTTAATGATGTCTGCAAGACAGTGTATTGATAAATCCAAAGAGCCCAACTTTTGGGACATGAATTCACTATTTGACAAAAACTGCTGGGAAATCTGGAAAACAATATGGGAGAAATTAGGTTTAGATCAACATCTCACACCCTACACCAAGATAAATTCAGAATGGCTGAACGACTTGAATATAAAGAGGGAAACTATAAATAAGTTAAGTGAACACAAAATAGTATACCTGTCAGATCTCTGGGAAAGGAAAGATTTTAAAACCAAGCAAGAGTTAGAGAAAATTACAAAATGTAAATTAAATGGTTTTGATTATATTAAACTAAAAAGCTTTTGTACAAACAAAAACAATGTAGTCAAAATCAGAAGGGAAACAACAAATTGGGAAAAAATCTTTATAACAAAAACTCTGACAGGGGTCTAATTACTCAAATATACAAGGAGTTAAATCAATTGTATAAAAAATCAAGCCATTCCCCAATTGAAAAATGGGCAAGAGACATGAATAGGCAATTTTCAGACAAAGAAATCAAAAGTATCAATAAGTACATGAGAAAGTGTTCTAAATCTCTAATAATTAGAGAAATGCAAATCAAA
>NC_058130.1:285990546-286134164 GCF_016433145.1 Gracilinanus agilis | reverse complement strand
ACATGAGAAAGTGTTCTAAATCTCTAATAATTAGAGAAATGCAAATCAAAACAACTCTGAGGTATCACCTCACACCTAGCAGATTGGCTAAAATGAAAGAAGGGGAGAGTAATGAATGTTGGAGGGGATGTGGCAAAATTGGGACATTGATGCATTGCTGGTGGAGTTGTGAACTGATACAAGCATTCTGGCTGGCAATTTGGAACTATGCTCAAAGGGCTATAAAAGAATGCCTGCCCTTTGATCCAGCCATACCATTTTTGGGTTTGTACCCCAAAGAGATCATAGATAAACAGACTTCTATGAAAATATTTATAGCTGCACTTTTTGTAGTGCAAAAGAACTGGAAAAGGAGGGCATGCCCTTCAATTGGAGAATGGCTGAACAAACTGTGGTATATGCTGGTGATGGAATACTATTGTGCTAAAAGGAATAATAAACTGGAGGAGTTCCAGGTGAACTGGAATGACCTCCAGGAACTGATGCAGAGCGAAAGGAGCAGAGCCAGAAGAACATTGTACACAGAGACTGATATACTATGGTAAAATCGAATATAATGGACTTCTGTACCAGCAACAATGCAATGACACAAGACAGCTCTGAGGGATTTATGGTAAAGAACACTACCCACATTCAGAGTAAGAACTGCAGGAGAGGAAACATAGAAGAGAAACAATTGCTTGAATGCATGGGCTGAGGCGGACATGATTGGGGATGTAGACTTGAAATGACCACAACAATGCAACTAACAACAATTTGGAAATAGGCCCTTAATAAGGACACATGTTACAACCAGGGGAAATGTGCGTTGGCCATGGGTGCGGGGAGAGCAGGGGGTGAAGGGGAAAGTAGGGGCATGAAGCATGTAAACAGGTTAAAAATGAATATTAATAAATATTTAAATTAAAAAAAAAAGTAGGCAGAGAACATCTGGGGCATTGGGGTAAGAGGGGAGAACAGCAAGCAGGAGGCTACATGAAGGAGTAAGGAGAAAGCCAAGAGAAAGACCACCCCCCAACCCCATATCTACTGTGCCAGGTTCTTAACCTGAGCCCAAGCCAACATCCAGACCTTCAGATCCTGTCTGGGCCAATAGCAGTCTATACAATGTACATCCCTTAAAGATCCAAGCAAATCTGCAGTGAAGTCTAGAATTTCAGTCCAGGGCAATCTGTGCAATGCAGCCCAATCTGTGTGGAGTAAGCCCAGAGTAAGGCCAGGAGTCCCAACCTAGGCTTGTGGTGAGGATATAGATCTCATTTTGGGGCAATCTATAGACCCAAATCTGGATCCCCTGATCCCCTTTCCAAAAGCTCAAGGAAAAGCCCCAGGGCAAGGTGGTCTGCTGTGTGCCTGACTTAAACAAGACCAGAGTGAGACCAAAAGCCTATTCTAAACCTGAGGCTAGAATTTGAGCTATCAGCAGTCTTGGGAGTAACTGAATCAAAAGTATGAGGTGGCTCTTAGAGCTCCCAGTCCACAAGTAATCATACCATCTTGGAAGAACTTAAACTTGCAGAAATCCAGAAATAAAGCTAAGGGTAGTATCAAGGAAGGACTAAAGTTTAAGAGGGTGCCCTAACCTCCAGGAGAATAGAAACTACCTTTAAAAAGTCTGGGAAAATAAGCAAACATTAAAAAAAAAACACCCAACTATAGGGAATTTTTAGGGAGATAAAGGAGACAATAAAAGGAAAGCAAACACAGACAAAGGACAAATATATATATATATATATATATATATATATATAAATTGGTCTTAGATTCTGGAAGAGCTCAAAAAGGTTTCAAAAATCAATTAAGAGAGGCAGAAGAAAATGGGAAAGAGAAATGAAAGCAATGCAAGAAGAAATGGGCCACATGAAAAAAGAGGCTCAAAAGCTGATGGAAGAAAAATAATTTCTTAAAAATTAGAACTGTGTGGGGGCAGCTGGGTAGCTCAGTGGATTGAGAGCCAGGCCTAGAGACGGGAGGTCCTAGGTTCAAATCCGGCCTCAGACACTTCCCAGCTGTGTGACCCTGGGCAGGTCACTTGACCCCCATTGCCTACCCTTACCACTCTTCCACCTATAAGTCAATACACAGAAGTTAAGGGTTTAAAATAAAAATAAAAAATAAAAAAAAATTAGAACTATGAGCAATTAGAAGTTAATGACTTCATGAGACATCCAGAAGCAAAAAAATAAAATCAAAAGAATGAAAAAACAGAAGAAAACATGAAATACCTCATTGAAAAAACAAGTGACCTGAAAAATAGATTCAGAAGAGATAATTTAAGAATTATTGGACTACCTGAAAGCCATGACAAAAAAAATCCTGGACATCATAATACAAGAAATTATTATTATTATTATTATTATTATTTAAAACCTTACCTTCCATCTTGGACTCAATACTGTGTATTGGTTCCAAGGCAGGAGAGTAGTAAGGGCTAGGCAATGGGGGTCAAGTGACTTGCCCAGGGACACACAGCTGGGCAGTGCCTGAGACCAGATTTGAACCTAGGACCTTCCATCTCTAGGCCTGGCTCTCAATCCACTGAGCTACCCAGCTACTCCCAATATAAGAAATTATTAAAGAAAACAGCCCAGATATTCTTGAACAAGAGAGTAAAATAGAAATTGAAAGAATCAGCAGATCACCTCCAAAAAGAAATCCTCAAACTTCCAGGAATATAATAGCTAAATTCAAGAGCCCCCAAGTCCTGCAAACAGCCAGAAAGAAACAATTAAAATACCCTGGAGTTATAATTAGAATCACACAGGACATAGCAGCTTCCACATTAAATGATTGGAAGGCACAGAATTCAGGAAAACAAAAGATCTAGGTTTATAACCCAGAGTCATCTATCCAGAAAAACTGAAAATATTCTTTCAGGGGGGGAAAATGGTCATTCAATAAAATAGAAGATTTCTAATCATTCCTAAGGAAAAGAATAGATCTAAACAGAAAATTTGAAGTTCAAACAAAAGATCCAAGAGAAGCCTGAAAAGATAAATAAGAAAGAAAATTTAACAGACTCAATAAGGTCAAACTGTATGTATTTCTACATGGAAAGAGGATATTCGTATCTGTAATTCTTTTAAAATTCTTATTACTATTAGAGCAGTTAGAAGGAGTATACTTGGACACAGGATGGATGAGTAAGTTAATTAAGACAATATGATATACAAAAAAAAAGGAAAATCAAGGGGTGAAAAAGAGGATTGCACTGAGAGAAAAGGAAAAGGAGAGATGAGATGGAGTAAATTAATTATATGACATAAAGAGGCATGAAAAACCATTACAGTGGAAGAGAGGATGAAGGTGGTGATGGATAATGTTTAAAATTTACTCTCATTGTTAACTGCATTGTTAACAATGTTAACTGACTCAGAGTGAGAAAAACAACCGTATTCATTGGTGTATAGAATCCTATATTATCCAATTAAGAAGTAGGAGGGAAATAAGACAAAGGAAGGGGAGTGGTAATAGGAAGGAAGGAGAAGTAGGGGAGGTAATAAAAAGCAAAACACTGGTGAAAGGGAAAAGAGCAGGATAAAAAGGAGAAATAAGATGGAGGGAAATTCACAGTTGGTAATCATAACTGTGAATGTGAATGGAATGAACTCACCCATTAAATGGAAGCAGATAGCAGAGGGGATTAAATACCAGAATCCTACTATATGTTATTTACAAGAAACACATTTGAGGCAGTGACACACAAAGAGTAAAGATAAGGGGCTGGAACAGAATTAATTGTGCATCATCTAAAGTAAAAAAGCAGGAATAGCAATCATGATTTCAGACAAAGTTAAAGCAAAAATAGATCTGATAAAAAGAGATAAGGAAGGAAATTACACCTTGCTAAAAGGTATTAAAAACAATGAAGTAATATCAATACTAATCATATTTGTACCAAATGGTATAGCCTCTAAATTTTTAAAGGAGGAATTACATGAACTTCAGTAATAACCAGACCTCAGCTAGACCTTAACTTTCCCCTTTCAGATCTAGATAAATCAAACTAAAAAATAAACTAGAAAGAAGGAAAAGAAGTGAATGAAATTTTCAAAAAGTTACAACTAAAAGATCTCTGGAGAGAATTGAATGGCAATAGAAAGGAATATATCTTCTTTTCAGCAGTACATGGCTCCAACACAAAAACTGACCATGTATTAGGGCATAAAAACTTCACAACCAAATATAGAAAAGCATAAATAATAAATGCATCCTTTTCAGGTCATAACACAATGAAAATTATAATCAATAAAGCTCTATGGTAAAATAAATAAAAAATTAATTGGAGACTAAATACTCTAATGCTATAAAAAGGGTGGGCCAAAGAACAAATTATAGAAACAATCAATAATTTTATTAATAAGAATGGCAATGAGGGGACAACATATCAAAATTTATGGGATACAGCCAAAGCAGTTCTTAAGAGGAAAATTTACATCTCTAAACACATCAATGAAATAAGAGAAAATGAAGATCAATGAATTGGGCATGCAACTAAAAAATCTAGAATAAAATCAAATTACAAATCCTCATTTAAAGACTAAATTGGAAATCCTAAAAATTAAAGAAGAAATTAATAACATTGAAAGTAAGAGAACCATTGAACTAATAAATAAGAGTGTTGCAGTTTTTTCTAACTACAGGCACGGAAATGATAAGCAAAATATCTAAGCCATAAAGAAAGGGGGGGTTGGTCCCACAACAAAGCTGGACCCCTGCCCATGACCAGAGAACTGCAAGCACTGTGAGAGACCTTCCTTTATGCCCCAAATAATTAGACAACTTTTATACCAGTACAAAAATAGTACAAAAATCTCAAAGAATAGAGACACTCAGAAGCAATATTCATTGGTTAGGTCAACTAAGAAGCATTCCTTATTTGTCCATAGGTTAGGTAAACTAGAAAGAACCCTTTATTTGGTAAA
Source organism: Gracilinanus agilis (assembly GCF_016433145.1). NCBI lineage: Eukaryota > Metazoa > Chordata > Mammalia > Didelphimorphia > Didelphidae > Gracilinanus > Gracilinanus agilis. The sequence goes on along the minus strand of NC_058130.1, from coordinate 286,129,239 downwards.
AGAGACCTTTTAACCATGACTTAAGAATTGCTTGATGGAAAGAGGGAAAGCAGTGATGCCTTGGCTAAGAATGGGTGCTAATGAGAGGTACCAGGTTCTGAACTAAAGATCAGGCATCCTGATGTATAATGGATCACAAGTTAGGGTGCCTGATATAGCAACTTTGAAGGGTGGGACTGACACTGAAACCTATGCAAAAGCAATTATTTCCTTAATCCAAAATTTTAATACTTATACCAGAATATTCACAAAAGCCTGCTAAATTCATGACATGCTAACTATCTTAGAATTACAATTATAATTATCTTAAAACTACTGCTAACATTAAAATCTAATCATGTTTAAGGGGTTAGGAGTATTTTCTCACTGACAAGAAGTTGGCTTTATGAAAAAAATGAATAAAATAGTGTTGGTTAATTTGATTAAAAGAAAGAAGAAAATCAAATAATCTGTATCAAAAATGAAAAGGGTGAACTCACCACCAATTAAGAGGAAATTAAGCAATCAGTAGGATCTATTTTACCCAATTATATGCCAATTGTGAATCATAAAATATCCCTACCCACTTTTACTTGATTGTATTTTACTGTTAGTGATGATTTAAAGATAATTAATATTGTGATTCTAAGATGATTAGTATAAGCCATCATAATCCTGATTATAACTAGTAGAATTCATGATTTTATAAGGATTTCTAATCTATATTTTAGTTAAAGTTTAAAAACTGCTTGCAGGGCTTTTTCAGAATCAGCCACTTCCCTCTCAGTTTCAGAGCAAGCACTTTCCTAGTCACAGAGTTGTTTTAATTTGCATTTCTCTAATTAATAGTGATTTAGAGCATATTTTTACATGACTTTACAGAGCTTTAGTTACTTTGTCTGAGAACAGCCTGTTCATATCCTTTGACCATTTATCAATTGGGGAATGACTTGTATTCTTATATATTCAACTCATTTCTCTATATATTTGAGTAATGAGGCCTTTATTAGAGAGACTTTTAAAAAAATTTTATACCATTATTTTTTTAAACCCTTACCTTATGCCTTAGAATGAATACTGTGTATTGGTTCTAAGGCAGAAGAGTGGTAAGAGCTAGGCAATGGGGCTTAAGTGACTTGCCCAAGCTTACACAACTAGGAAGTGTCTGAGGCCAGTTTTGAACCTAGGACCTTCTGTCTCTAGGCCTTGCTCTCAATCCACTGAGCTACCCAGCTTCCCCCACCATTATGATTATTGTGTATTATTCTCTATTCTATTCACCCTGTTTATGTTCTGACTTCCTCCTCCCCCGACTTGCCCTTTTTTTCTACCAGTCTTACCCCTTTCTCTTCTCCTCCTACTTTCCCCATAGGGTGCAATAGCTTTCTCTATATTCAGTTGATTGCCTATGTTTTTCTCTCATTGAGCCAGTTCTGATGAAAGTAAGGTTCTGTGTGGTGAAAGTGAAGGGATGGAGGTAGGATGGTAGGATGGAAAGGAGAGAGGAAGGTAGAGGAAGGGAAAGGAAGAGGTAGCAGTCCCCAGCCCAGACAGGGGTGTTGTGAGGAAGATTAATTTAGTATTAGTGTTGGACCTAGCAGGAAGGGCTGGAGGATTCCAAGATGGAATGAAGGAGCAGGAAGTCGGGCTTGTGCTCTGAGAGAGACTCTATTAGTGGTTGGGACATAAGTGTTGCTAACTCTGGGAGATCTCAGAGTTAGGGAAAAACTGCATCCAGATTCACTGGGATCCTGAGAGGTGGAGGCTTTCAGCAGTGGACAACAGACCTGCAGAGTAGCACCAAGTGGGGAAGTGGTTTGTGATCTGGTGGACAGCATTGCAAACTCACTGTCCCTATGTGGGTACCGTGGATCACCTGGTGGAGTTGGTTCTTGGCATCCTGTGACCATCCTTGGATTTTCCGTGAGACCCCAATTGAAAGCCATCCTCAGGCCCTTTAGCTGAGCTGACCAAATCTGGATGGAACCAGGTTTGGAGGAGCTTTCCCTGTGACTTCAGTACTGCTTCCTTTGGGCCCTGCCTGGTTTAGGTCAATAGAATAGTGTAGTCAGGTCCTTCCCTTGCCCCTGTGGTTTGCCCTTAGGTTGTAAGTATATAATCCCTTATTCCCATCCTTCATTATTATTTCCCTCAATTAAACTGTTATAAACTTTTACCTTCTGTCTGCTGGTTCCACAGACCCTAGCCTAGGAGGGCTGAGTGACTGTTGGGCCTAATTGCCATTCCTGTGACAATTAACAGCTTGGCAGTAAACCCTGGTCTCCCTATCCTGGTTGGTCCTGTCTCTCCTTCAACCCAGTGTAAACCCACAAACCATTTAGATTACATTTAAATAATAATAGTTAACATCCCTGGTGCCCCACCATTACACCACCAGTACTGGGAGAAGGCCTGAGTAGGAAAAAAAAACTCTAAGGGATCTCTAAACTACCCCACAGTATAGGAACAGGTGCCACCTAGCAGCTCTGTCACTTACTACCCAGACCCATGTCACAGATCTGGAGCAGACTGAAGAGAACACCTGTTCCTAGAAGTAAAAGTGAAGTGGAAAGGAATGGTTATGGGCTCCAGTTGTGTACTGTGGAAGGAACAAGTTCAGAGGTTGACAGTAGCTTTGTAGCTCTGATCCCAGAAGCAATTCCTCCATTCAGCTCTATATTTATATCTACTCTATCTCATGCTAGAGTCTGCAATAGAATAATCAGGCTATGAATCTCAAGCCAAAGAAGTGCCTGCAGTTCATTTGCTCTGAACTCTGTAGGTTCTTATTGGCTGAGTCTGGCATAAGGGAAATTCAGACAGAGATATTGCTCAGACCTGAACCTGTGTTAGGAAATTGCAGAGCTCAGACCAGGAGAGTAGTCAGAAGACTTTACCTTTGGGAACTCTGAAAGCTTGCATGTCCCCAGCCTGAATTGTTCCTGAGATCCTGGAATAACACCATGCTGAATACCCCAAGAAAACAGCAGAAGGACACATGAAGACAAAGGCTTAATCCAGACATTTCCTCAGAAGTACACATAAAATCCAAAGTTAGGAAGTAGGTTGGAAGACAGAAAACATGAAAATAATTCAACCATAATGAGCTTATTGTGGTCACAGAAAAGCTCTGAACACAAACTTAGAATGAAATTATTTGAAACCAAACCATCTATTAGCATTTTTCAATTAAAAAAAAAACAAACAAAAAACAAAAAAAGGTAGCATGGGCACAAGTCTGATAGGAATTCCTGGAACATATAATGAAAGAGTTTTTTCAAAGGCTATACTGATTTTTAAAACTAAGTAAGAACAGTAGGAAAAAATGGGAAAATTAATGAGAGCTATAGAAAAAAGAAAAAGAATCAATAGCTTTGAATAAGATACAAAACCTTACCCCAAAAAGTAGCTACCTGAAAATTAGAATACACCAAACAGAACCTAATAACTTCAATAGACACCAAGAAACATTTAAAAAAAAGTTAACAGACTGAACAAATATAAGAAAATGTAAAAGTTCTCATAGACAAAACAACTAATCTGAAAAAAAAATCAAGGAAAAGACAACTTAAAAAATTATTGGACAACATGAAAGACTTCATTTAAAAAAAAAAAGAAACCAGATGTCATATTGTAAGAAATAATAAAATAAAATTGCCTAGGTCTCCTAGGACCAGAGAATTACAGAAATGAAAATAATTCAACTGCCACCTGCTAGGGGAAAAAATTCCAAAATTAAAACTACTAGGAATATTATATCCCAAATTCAGAATCCTTAGGTCAAGGGCAAAAAAAAAAATACTGCAAGCAGCCAGAAAGAAAGAATTCAAGTTCTGAGAAACAATAGTGATTCTCACACAAGACTTAGAAATTGCAACAGTAAAGAATCAAAGTGGCTCAGTGAATTGAGAGCCAGGCCTAGAGACAGGAAGTCTTAAGTTCAATCTGACCTCAGACATTTCCTAGCTGTGTGACCCTGGGCAAATCACTTAACCCCCATTGCCTAGCCCTTACTACTCTTCTGCCTTAGAACAAATACATAGTATTGATTCTAAGATAGAAGGTAAGGAAAGGAAGGAAAAAGTGTAAAAAAAAAGAATCAAAGAGCTTAGAGTATGATATTTCAGAAGGCAAAAAAAAAAAATCTAATCTTACAACCAAGAATAATTTACCCAGCAAATCTAAGCATAATCCTGCAGAGGGAAAAATAAATATTAAATGAAATAGAAGACATCTAAGCATTCTTGGTGAAAATACCAGATCTGAGTAGAAAATTTGACATACAAACACAGCTGTAAAGAGATTCACAAAAAGGTAAACATGACTAAATTCTTATTATGGGTAATGACAACAATAAGACAACACACCAAAATTTGGGGGATATAAATATTGGTAGTAATATTCCTAGCCTTTGTAATTCAAAGATGAATCCTTTCCTTGGAAGATGTGATGATGAGTTATATATCAATGTTCCCAAAGGAAGCATGATCTATTTATAATGGACAGCCCAGACCTTCAGTTTCAGGAAGGGAGTCTTCTGGAATCTCCCCACTTATTTCCCTCCCCAACTTAAGGAATCTGAAAGGTTTAATAAGATAGTGACCAATTCCCACAATGATCTTCCAAAAAGAGGTAAGATTTTTCTGCTATTTCTAAGCATTAAAAAAAGGTTAAATTGTTTACATATTGGGATATGATACAAGTATCCCTTGTGCTCTCATGATCAGAGATTTTAGGGAGAGTAATTAGAGGGCCAAATGGTGATTCTGTTATGTTTTGATGATCTTGACAGAAGACTGAAGCGGGCAACAAAGAAAAATACAATGGAGAAGAGAGGCAGAGAAAAAGAAGGGGGAAAATAATCTCATATAAATGTGGTACACATGTAGAAATCTATAAAAGGAAGTGGGGAACAGGGAACAGGAGGTGCTTTAACCACCTACTCATCCAAACCAGGCAAAGGAGGGAAGAGTATGCATCACACATAGAGTTGGATATAGAAATACATTTTTGCCCAATGTGAAAAAAGCAGGGAGGGAAAAGAGGAAAAAAAGAGGGAAAATTAAGGGAATAATTAAGCAAAACAAACCTTTTTAAAGGGAACAAGAAACAGAGAGAGCAAAGTATAAGAAAACAGGAAGGAATTATACACACAATTAATAGTCATAACTGTGAATATGAATGGTATGAACTTAGCCATAAAATGGAAAAAGATAGAAGAATGGAGTAGAAAGCAGAATCTGACAATATGTTCATTACAAGAAATATACTTAAAACAGAAAGACACATAATTTTTTTAATATTTTATTTTTTAAGAAAAACTTTCCATGGTTACATGATTCTTGTTTTTATTTTCCCTTTCACCCCCTTCACTCCCCCCACCCACATCCAACACACATTTCCACTGGTTTTCGAATGTGTGATCAATCAAGACTTATTTACATATTATTGATAGTTGCATTGGTGTGGTCATTTTGGGTCTACATCCCCAACCATGCCCGCATCAACCCATGAAGACACATAATTTTAATGAGGGGCTGAAGAAGAATCTATTATGTCTCAGCTAAAGTAAAAAAGGCGGGTAAGGCAATCATGATTTCAGACAAAGCAGCAATAAAAGTAGAATTAATTAAAAGATAAATGGGGAAGGTACTTTTGCTAAAAGATGATATATCATACATAATGAATTAATATTAATACTATACATACTCATATATGTGCATGTATATATAGGTTTATATAAAAAAACTAATGGAATAGCATCAAAATGCTTCAAGGAAAAAATTAAATATATTATTGGGAGAAATAGTAAAGTGATAGTTATGAAGGACCTCAATTTCCCCCATCTCCATTAAAAAAAAAAAACCTAGGGAGAAAAGAAAGACAAAATCAACTTAAACAATTTAAATGAGTTAGATATTCTGGAAAATATCTAATTTTAAAAGAATTAAATTTTTGGAGAATATAGAATAAGAATAGAAGGTATACCTATTACTCAATTGTACATGGCATCTTCACAAAAACCAGCATTCATCAGGCCATAATAGCTCTTCAAACAAATATAGAAAAACATTGACTTGTTAAGATCAATCCTACACAGGTGACATTTAGTCTAGGATGGAAAAACCATTATTTCTTTCATATTGGGACTCCCAACCTTTTCCTAATGAAACCTATGTTTGATTTCACTTAAGTTTTATGAAAAAAGATGTTCAAGATACTGGAAATCTAAATTCCCAACCAAGGGAGGATATAACTGCCTTCCAAATAGTGAATGTACACAAAAAATGGCAAAAATGAGTATGGAAGCAGAAATCTGGATGGAGTGCTATCAGGAAAAGTTTTGAGAATAATTATTAAATTATGATGGAAACCTTATTCTGATTGAACTGACTCAATTATTAAGATGGGGAAAAGCTCCCCAAATTCCTGAAATAACTACTTTTAAAAAGCCCAAAAAGAGCTGGGAGTTAGAGGCTCTTCCTCATTCCAGTCTAGCCTGAAGTTGGATAGGATAAGATTACAAAAAAGGATAGGAAAAAAAAATCTCATTTCTTTCTTCAACATCCTGAATTCAAGGATAACTGACATCTCAGTACTTTGTAAAGAACTATTTTTCTTAGTTGACTGATTAAAAACAAAGCTTTTCTCTAAATATATCAGGGTTCCCAATATAAAATCGTGAAATTTTCTAGGATATATCAATAACTATTCAGACTGTATCTTTGACTTTAGTCCAGACCCTTAAGAACCCAGGCTCAGGTCAATGGGGAGATCCAGAGACCCTGCCTAAGCCAACAGTAGAGCAAACCCATTCTTTAGGGAACCTCTAAATTCTGAGCCTCAGGTCAAACCACTCAGTGAGGTCTGAGTTCCAACACAAGGCAACTAGCATTGCCCCTGGTCAGTGCAAGCTACTGGTGAAGACCCTAACCCAAGGGCAAGCCTGTGGCAAGCCCCCTATCCCTAGAATAGACCCCATGGTGAGTCCTTAAACCCTGCACAAGCCCTTAGGGAGGCCCTATGCCCCAGCAGAAGGAGTCCAAAGTGTACCTGGCTGATACAAGCCAGTGGTAAGGCCTCTAACCTTAGAAAAGCCTGAGTGCCTTGAGCCCTGACAGTGTGCCTGGCCTTGCAAACCAACAACATATCCTGCAGGAAACTGAATCAGCAGTGGGAGGTGGCTTCCAGAGCTCTCAGTCCACAGACCATCATACCATCTTGGAAGAACTAAAACTTATAACACCCAGAGCTAGATCTGAGGGAAGCAGCAATAAAATACTGAACTTCAAGAGAATATTCCCTCTATCTAAGGCCAAGAAAGAGGCTGGGAAAATAAGCAAATATTTTTTTAAAAACCTAACAGAAAATTATGGAGACAAGGAAGAGCAAGGCACAAACTCAGAAGAGGACAATGAGATCAAAGCAGCTACATGCAAAACTTCAAAGAAAAATGGGAGTTGGTTTCAGGCTCTAGAAGAGCTCAAAAAAGATTTGAAAAATCAAAAGAGGCAAAGGAAAAATGGGGAGAATAAATAAAAGTGATGCAGGAAGAAAATTACATCTTGAAAAGTAGAATTAGACAAAAGGAAAGAAGAAGTACAGAAATGCAATGAATAAAAGAATGTCTTAAAAATTAGAATTGAGCAAGTGGAAGTTAATATTTTCATGACACATCAAGAAACAATGAAACAAAAATCAAAACAATGAAAAAATTGAAGGAAAAATGCAATATCTCATGGGAAAACAACTGCCTGGAAAACAGATCCAGGAGAGATAATTTAAGAATTATTGGACGAAGGACAGCCAGGTGGCTCAGTGGATTGAGAGCCAGGCCAAGAGATGGAAGGTCCTGTGTTCAAATCTGGCCTCAGACACTTCCTAGCTATGTGACCTTGGATAAGTCACTTAATCCCCATTGTCTAGTTTTTACCCCACTTCTGCCTTGGAACCAAAACACAGTATTGATTCTAAGATAGAAGGTAATGGTTTAAAAATTATTATTATTATTATTATTATTATTATTATTATTATTATTATTATTATTAGACTACTTGAAAGCCATGATAAAAAAAAGCCTAGATATCACATTAAAATAAATTGTCAAATAAAACTACCCTAACATTCTTGAATAAGAGGAAAAACAGAAATTAAAACACTGTGCAAATCACCTCCGGAAATCCCAAAATGAAAACTCTCTGTAATATTATAGCCAAATTCTAGAGCTTCCAGGCCAAGGAGGAAATATTGCAAGCTACCGAAAGAAACAATTCAAATATCATGGAGCCATTGTCAGGATTATGCAGAGCTTAGCAGCTTCTACATTAAATGATTGGAGGGCTTAGAATATGATATTCCAGAAGGCACAGAGCTAGGTTTACAACCAAGAACCACATACCCAGCAAAAGTGAGTATCTTCTTTCAGGGAAAATGGTTATTTAATGAAATAGGGGATTTCCAAGCATTGCTGAAGAAAAGGCCAGAACTGAACAGAAAAATCTGATGTTAAAATACAAAACTCAAGAGGAGCATAAAATGGTAAATAGGAAAGAGGCATTCAATAAGAGATTCAATAAGGCCAAACTGTTTACATTACTATATGGGAAGATATTTGTAACTCTTAAGAATTTTATCCTTTTTAGTGCACTTAAAAGGAGTATACATAGACAGAGGGTCTTAAGTAGTCAACTTAAGTTGACTATGATGACATAACATCCAAAAACAAATCAAAGGGTAGAAAAGAGGACTGTACTGAGAAGAAGAAAAGGAGAGGTAGAGTGGGGTAAGTTATCTCACCTGAAGAGGCATAAAAATATTATTACAGGGGAGGAGAGGATGAGAGATGGGCAATGTTTAAACCTTACTCTCATCAGATTTGGCTCAGAGAGGAAATAAATCTATCATATCCTTTTGAGAAGTAGAAGAATAAGAAAATGGGGACAGGTATTAATAAAAAGGAGGGTGATTTGGGGTAGGCAGTGGTTAGAAGCAAACCATTTGTGAGAAATTCATAAGAAATTAAGGAGAGAGAAAGAGCAGGATCAAAAGGGGAAAATAGGATGGAGGGGGATACACAATTAGTAATCATAACTGTGAATATGAATGATATGAACTTACCCATAAATGGCAGATAGCAGAATGGATAAAAAGCCAGAATCCTGGGATGTGTTGTTTACAAGAAACAGATTTGAAGTAGAAAGACACACACAGAGTAAAGGTAAAGGGCCAGAGAGGAATCTATTATGTTTCAACTGAAGTAAAAAAAGCATGGGTAGTAATCATGATCTCAGATGACCTTGTGACAAAGAATGTTATCTATCTCCAGAGAAAGAACTGATGGAGTTTGAATATGTATATTTTTCACTTTATTTTATTTATGTGTACCTTTATTTTAAGGTTTGGCTTTTATATGAGTATTCTCTCACAACTTAACCAATATTGAAATGTGTTTTGCATGGTAATACATGTATAACCTAGATAAAATTGCTTAACATCTTAGGGAGCAGGGAAAGAAGGCGATGGAAAGGAGACAATTTGGATCTTAGAATTTTGGAAAACATGTTAAAAAGTATTGCATATAATTGGGAAAATAAAATATTTTTGAAAAATAAGATAGAAAGCTGAATAGTATGGCAGAAAGAGGTCTAAAGTTGGAATTTAGGACTGTAACTCAAATTCTACTTTTGCCACTTACTAACTGTAAGCACTTGGATGAGGCACTTATTCTTTATATGCACAGTAAGAGACTTAAATTAACTGATCTTTAAGGTTCCTTCCAGGACATGTTTAGGTAATCCTAGAAAAAGATAGCATTTATTTCACAGACTTCTATAATTTTAATTTATAAGTTATTAATATAGTAATGTATAATTTAATTAAGCATCTAGAGGCAGAACTATGAATAGTAACCACTGTATTTAGTCAAGTGAAACTTAGATTCATATTCTGCCTCTGACATTCTATTGTTGGTGATAATAATTAAATCACGTTACATCTCTGAGCTTCAGTTGCCACATTTATAAAATTGGGACAATCATATTTCTCACTTTATAGAATTGTTATGAGGTTCAAATGAAATAATGTTATATATGCTTTCTATGAGCACTTTCCAAACCTAAAAATACTTCTATAAATGCCAATTATTCTTAATTTACATAACGAGCTATTCTTTAAATATCTCAACATGAATTAAAAAGTAGGGGAGAGAGAGGGCCATTAACAAAGAAGAGTAAAGAGATACACTTGCAGTCCTGAGAAAATAATTATATAGCATTCTACCAAGTCTCAACAGTCCTCTCTAAGGGAAAGAGCTGGCTTATCCCATGCTTCTTTATATCACTTGCTCAGAGAAAAATCAGGCCATTGACCTGCTCTGTGACCTATTCTAATGACTGCTCATCAGTTTTTAAAGAGATATTTGTTAAATAATTGTAGTTAAACTGGTTACAACTGTCCTGAATAATCTATTTGAACAATCCCTCTATTTCACCCACTGTTTGCCTTGAGCTAAACCATTTGAAATTGAGTGGCTGTCTAGGAAAATAGACTTTGTACTTCTCTTAAGTTTTGCAACCTAAGAATGCCCCAGACAAATGTCAAAAGGAAGGTCAACTGCCTCTTGATGCCTCTTGACCTGAATCTAAAGACTCATTACCAGAAGCATTCCAACATTTGATAAAATTAAGAATTTGAAGTGAAAAAATATTATACTTACGAACACATATTTCCATGCTTTCATAAAATCCCGGACAACACTGGGATTTACGTCTGTACATAGTTTTTTCTCCATGTCGATAGGCTGTACGATAACTAATTCTATGTTTAGAAATGGGGAAAAAAATTCAAGTTGTTATTTTTTATTCTATATTTGGATTGATTTGGGATAATGTGTTAGTTAAAAGTTTAAGATAAACATTCTGTTAAATTCAGTTGTATTAGATGTAGTATACAACACTGAAAGTAAAACAGTACAAAATTATTAGGAAGAAACTTAAAATGGTATTTTTGACCAATATCATTGTATTTACTTCTTTCATTAATAAGCAGTTCATCCAGCCAATTTAAGGTAAGGTATACATGGATTCAAAGATCAGCAACATTGAAAGTAGGTTATTTCTTTATCTCATTAAAATTACTTCTTAGATGCATCAATGAAACTAATTTTATTTACTTCTAATAAATCAATCCACAAGCATTTTTTCAAGTGCCTATAGTATGTCAGGAATTAGGATGGATATTTCAGCTACAAATACAAAAAATGAAGCAATCCTTCCTCTCAAGGTGCTTGCATTCTAACTGGTGACTTCCTTATTACCATATATATCAATATAAACTTTCACAACCTATCCCCAACCCATCTTCCCAGTTTTCCATTTTAAATTCCATAGTCCAGCAAAGTGGCTCTATTTCTTACCCACAACATCCCATGTAGTTGCACTGATTATTCGCTATGCTTGGTTCATCATGGTCAAATCAAGTCAACAAGCACTTGTTAATTGGCAGTTAATGTACTAAAGTCAGAATAAAAATGCAAGCAGAAAAAAAATAATCATTGTCCTCAAAGAGCTTGAATTCTAATGGGGGAACACTACATAAAAATGGAAATGAATGGCAGGAAGGGGAAAGAAGAGATAAAAGAGAAGAGTAGAGAGCCAGGAATACAAATTTGATTGGAATGAATACCAGGTTGCCCTTAAAGTGGGAGGTGTTGGGGAAAAAAAACAAACCAATTAGCAGTTAAAACTTCAATAGGTTCTTCCAAATGTGTTGTCTGGGAGTGGAATGAGATTCTAGACTGAATAGTTTTCAGGATTGGTACTTTTGGGGACATCTCTCTAGTATCCAAAGTAACTTCTATGGTTTAGAAACTCCAAGTCCCACGCAGACTAGTTTCTAGGAGGTAGAACTGAGGAGAATTCTCCTTTCCTCTGCTTGGCCTCATGGTGGAGAGGATTTAAGTCTCTTTTCCAAAGGTTTCCTTGGCTTGTGTTTTTTCTTCCCTTGAAAAGATCTAATTTCTGAGGACATTGCCATTCTTCAATAGGTAGGAATTTTGAGAAGGTAATGGCCCTTGAATTCTTCACCAGCAGCAATCATCAAGAATTATTGACATTCAAAGATACACACACACACACACACACACACACACACACACACACATACCCTCTGGTCACTTTTTTTTTTTTTTTGTATAAACCAGACTTTTTTTTCTTGTTCTTTTTCCTTTTTTTGGATAATATTTGTATTTTTGGAGGTTACAGAATTCAATAAATAATTGTTGGATAAATAAAAACTCCTTTTCTCTAATAGTCTTTCACATTATAAATTATAGAATGTTCTATTACTCAGTGTCTGCATAGCCAAACTCAGAAGCATATATTTACTTCCTTTACCTGTGTCGTGTACACTTAAACCAATTTAGGATGTCAGTACAGCTCGTGTAATAAATTTGATCAAAGGGATGTGGATATGACTCCTGTACTGTCACTGAATAGCTGAAAAAGAAAAAAATTAGGAAAATAAATCAGCATCTTCCTGTTTTACACAGATGTTTATGTATCAGCTCTTAGAGATAAATGCTAGATAAATTATCCTTACTGCAAATGTAGATTACTTATTAACAGAAGATCTCCTAGTCTTTTAAACTATTTATTTGAAAGAGAAAGTTAAAAGGTTTATAAGACATGTAACAAGTACCATAAGTATAAAATGCAGTTATTTTCATGTTTACCAATAAAGCCTGGTATTTCCAACATTAAAGATCTATCACTTGGCCAAACAGAGCTTTTCTAAAAACGGTTTCAACAAACACAGAAGAAAATCATTTGCTTGATCACATAGTTTGTTGGGGATATGATTGGGGATATAGACTCAAAACGATCACTCTATTGCAAACATTAATAATATAGAAATAGATATTGATCTATGGAAATAGATCTAGATTTATACATGTAAAACCCAGTGAAATTGCTTGTTAGCTATAGGAAGGGGGAGGGAGTAGAGGAAGGAAAGAACATGAATCATGTAACCAAGGGAAAATATTCTAAATTAATTAATTAATTGATTGAATTTTTTTAAGAAGACATATAAAAATGGTTTCAACATAAAGGCTAAAGAAAAACCTATAAGATTAACTCACAAAAAAGGGGGAAATTTTTTTTATTTTTTAATCATTTATTAATATTCCTTTTTAACATGGTTACATGATTCATGCTCCTACTTTCCCCTTCACCCCCCGCTCACCCCCTACCCATGGCCAATGCACATTTCCACTGGTTTTAACATGTGTCATTGATCAAAACCTATTTCCAAATTGTTGATAGTTGCATTGGTGTGGTAGTTTCGAGTCTACATCCCCAATCATGTCCACCTCATCCCATGCGTTCAAGCAGTTGTTTTTCTTATATGTTTCCTCTCCTGCAGTTCTTCCTTTGAATGTGGGTAGCGTTCTTTACCATAAATCCCACAGAATTGTCCTGGGTCATTGCATTGCTGCTGGTACAGAAGTCCGTTGCATTCGATTTTACCATAGTATATCAGTCTCTGTGTACAATGTTCTTCTGGCTCTGCTCCTTTCGCTCTGCATCAGTTCCTGGAGGTCTTTCCAGTTCACCTGGAACTCCTCTAGTTTATTATTCCTTTTAGCACAATAGTATTCCATCACCAGCATATACCACAGTTTGTTCAGCCATTCTCCAATTGAAGGGCATGCCCTCCTTTTCCAGTTCTTTGCCACCACAAAAAGCGCAGCTATGAATATTTTCATACAAGTCTGTTTATTTATGATCTCTTTGGGGTACAAACCCAAAAATGGTATGGCTGGATCAAAGGGCAAGCATTCTTTTATAGCCCTTTGAGCATAGTTCCAAATTGCCAGCCAGAATGGTTGGATCAGTTCACAACTCCACCAGCAATGCATCAATGTCCCAATTTTGCCACATCCTCTACAGCATTCATTACTTTCCCCTTCTTTCATTTTAGCCAATCTGCTAGGTGTGAGGTGATACCTCAGAGTTGTTTTGATTTGCATTTCTCTAGTTATTAGAGATTTAGAACACTTTCTCATGTGCTTATTGATACTTTTGATTTCTTTACCTGGAAATTGCCTATTCATGTCTCTTGCCCATTTTTCAATTGGGGAATGGCTTGATTTTTTATACAATTGATTTAACTCCTTGTATATTTGAGTAATTAGACCCCTGTCAGAGTTTTTTGTTATAAAGATTTTTTCCCAATTTGTTGTTTCTCTTCTGATTTTGACTACATTGTTTTTGTTTGTACAAAAGCTTTTTAGTTTAATAAAATCAAAACCGTTTAATTTACATTTTGTAATTTTCTCTAACTCTTGCTTGGTTTTAAAGTCTTTCCTTTCCCAGAGATCTGATAGGTATATAATTTTGTGTTCACTTAACTTATTTATAGTTTCCCTGTTTATATTCAAGTCATTCACCCATTCTGAATTTATCTTGGTGTAGGGTGTGAGATGTTGATCTAAACCTAATCTCTCCCATATTGTTTTCCAAATTTCCCAGCAGTTTTTGTCAAATAGTGGATTCATGTCCCAAAAGTTGGGTTCTTTGGGTTTATCATACACTGTCTTGCTGATGTCATTAACCCCAAGTCTATTCCACTGATCCTCCCTTCTGTCTCTTAGCCAGTACCATATTGTTGTTGTTTTTTTTTTTAAACCCTTACCTTCCATCTTGAAGTCAATACTGTGTATTGGCTCCAAGGCAGAAGAGTGGTAAGGGTAGGCAATGGGGGTCAAGTGACTTGCCCAGGGTCACACAGCTGGGAAGTGTCTGAGACCAGATTTGAACCTAGGACCTCCCGTCTCTAGGTCTGGCTCTCAATCCACTGAGCTACCCAGCTGCCCCCTACCATATTGTTTTGATGACTGCTGCTTTATAGTATAGTTTAATATCTGGTACTGCTAGGCCCCCTTCCTTCACATTTTTCTTCATTATTTCCAAAAAGGGGGAAATTTAAATCTGTTACAAAGACTCAATTTTCTATTTGTATCTTATTTCAGAAAGAAAAAAAAAAATGCAATGGTACCTTTTAGGCATCTCACCAGCACACTGTAGGCTCACCCTTCCTGCCTGCCTTCCTCTGTCATTCTTTCTTTCCTTTTTTCTTTCTTTTCTTAAATGTTTACTGACTGGCTGCATGAAGAATCTTCTTAAAAATGATTTAAAGGCATCTGAAGAATTTCTCCCTCTGAAGAATAGTGGATTTTGCTTTTTCAGTCTTCCTTAAGTTTTACCAAAGCTAACAGTTGTAATCAGTACAACCAACCTTTTATGCCACTTTGCGGCAGAGTCAGAAGACCTATGTTCAAGTACTAATTCTGCCACTTAATGATTGAAAAACTAACAACTGCTTTGAGTTTTGTCTTTCCCATATGTAAAATGTAGAGAGTAAATTAAATGTTCTCTTACATCTTTTAAATCCAGCCTTTTCACTCAAATTCTGTAAAAAAGAATTCAAAGCTATCTGTATTGAGGTTTGGTGTCAGTTTAGGAGGAACAAATAGATTTCTTCAAGTGAATATAGATTTAAATTTTGGTGAACTAACTTTGAAGATTTTTACATTAGAAAAGCTATAAAATGCTAGACTATACAAACCAAAACAAATTTTTGTCCTCTAGAGTTTCTGATCCATTGACATGTCTGCCAAAGCTGCTTCCATGAAACAATAATTTACAAATGTCAATATCTTTATTGATTTCCTTCTTTGCTACAATATGACCTTTTTCCCCAGTCAAATATTTTATACCAATATACTCATATATTCAGACTTGAAGCATCTTTTAGGCAATCCTATGCCCATGAACTTACTCTAAGATTATATTAAAAAGGAAATGAAATCATCTGACAGGATGTATTTTAAATAAATTTTAATACTATCTTTTATGTTTTTTAAACTCTTACCTTAGGTCTCAGTATTGATCTTAAGACGGAAAGGCAAGGGCTAGACAAATGCAGTTGTGACGTTGCCAGAGTCACAGAGCTAGGAAGTGTCCAAGGTCAGATTTGAGCCTGGTGCTCTATTTACTGTGCTACAACTGCCCTGCTATCTTTTTATTTTTATATCACCTACATTTCCTACTTATATATCCCTAATGTTTTTCCAGGAGATAATCTTGATTCATCCCCAATAATAAAGGGGGAATAAAAAGGAAGGAAAAATTCAGCAGAATTACCAACATATAAAAAATATATAATATTATGTGCCATGTTCTCTACCCATAAGTCTTCTAATTTTCCAATTAAATGGAGGTATCTTTGGTAGGGTCAAGCTTAGTAAATATATTTTCATAGTATCTTTTTTTCTTTACTATACATATATTATTACTCAAATTCTATTTCCATATTATTCATTTTTTTTTTTACTCTTGTACTTCGGTGTATTGTCTCATAGGTGGAAGATTGGTAAGGGTGGGCAATGGGGGTCAAGTGACTTGCCCAGGGTCACACAGCTGGGAAGTGGCTGAGGCCGGGTTTGAACCTAGGATCTCCTGTCTCTAGGCCTGACTCTCACTCCACTGAGCTACCCAGCTGCCCCCATATTATTCATTTTTGTAATAGAATAATCTTTTAAAACCAAAACCCAAACTTAGTAAATATATTTTCATAGTATCTTTTTTTCCACATGACTAGGCATATATTATCACTCAAATCCTATTTCCATATTATTCATTTTTGTAATAGAATAATCTTAAAAACCAAAACCCCAAATCATACACCCATATAAACAAGTGATAAATCATGTTTTCTTCTGGATTTTAACTCCCATAGTTCTTTCTCTAGATGTGGGTAGCATTGTAAATCCCTGAGTTGTCCTGGATCATTGCTTTTAGTAGCAAAGTCTTTTATATTTGGTTGTCCCACAATGTTTCAGTTACACAGTATTTCCTAATTGCTTTATTATTGTTATTTCCATTTATATTGCTTAGACCTATGTTTTTCCTTGGTCCCACTTACTTTACATTGGGTTATATATCTTTCCCTGCTTCTCTGTTTGATACACACACACACACACACACACACACACACACACACACACACACGCTTCCATGAGGATTCTGCCAATTCACACTTCTACTAATAACACATTAGTGTGTCCAACTTTCTTCAACTTCCCCAAAACTGACAGGTTCCCTAAACCAATAGCAATTTTTCTAGAAAAAAAAATCTGTGATTTTAGTAGATTTCAAGCTTAATATGAATCATCAGTGGTATGTGACAATCAAAAAAGGTAATATTATCATAGGCTATATTAAGAGAAGCATATCTTCTAGGAAAAAGGAGATAATCCTTTTCTACTCATCATTTTTAAGATCTCATCTGGAGATAATTTTTATGATTCAATTTTTAAAAAATTTTATTAGTGTTTAATTCTGAAAAGCACAATTTAAGAACAATGATAAATTGGAAAGAATCCTAAGGAGGGCAACCAAGATATTTGGATATAAAAATCTGCTGAAGAAATTTGGGATATTAAACCTGAAGAAAATAAGGCTCAGGAGGGATATGATAGCTGTGCTCAAGTATTTAAAAGGTCATTATATGAAAGGATAAGGCTTGTTCTGTTTGTGTCCAGAGGGAAGAACCAAAATCAAAGGATAGAAATTGCAAAGTAAATTTGAAATTGGTAACAGGGAAAAACAAATAAGCAAAAACTTCCTATCAAGTAGAGCTGACCCTAAGTGGAATGGACTCTCCCTAGAAAAGTTAATTTTCCTTTCTTTTGAGATCTCCAAGTAGAGGAAAATGATCATTTATCAAGTTTATCATAATTGGGATTCTCTTTCAGTATACATTAGACTATATTGCTAAGGTGTCTTCATTCTCAAATTCTATTATTTTCTGTTTCTGTCTCTAAATTTGTCCATTGACTAGCAGTGCTTGAGTATATTATAACAAGAATTTAGGCTTATGGTTTATCACTACTTTCAAAGAGAAGAAAAAATGATGGTTTTATTGTTTAATCTTTTTGGACTCATTGAAAGAGTCAATTAGCTAGATATCATTTGATTTAATTTAATATTGAATTGATGAATTTGCACCTGCACATTTTAACTTACTAAAAATTTTACCTGGAAAAGAGGGGGAGAAGGGAAGACCCTAGCAAAATTTTAGATTCAAAGAAAAGGCATCATCATATTGAGTCAAATTCCAGTGACATTAATTATATTTTTCTATCAAATTATCTTGTTATTCTAATCTGATATTACAATAATCATCTTTTACTAATACTATTGACATGATTAGTGTCCAGATTTCAACCAGGGGGATTAGGTAAAATAATGACCTTTGAAGAAAAGACGCTCACCTTTCTCATCACAACCAGCAATAACTATTGGCCAACTGTCAATAGGCTGATGGGCCCAGGAGCCTTAAGAGTGACAGAAACTCCCAGATTACCAGGCCCACTTCTAATTCAGCCCTTATAGCCATCATCTGGAGAAGTACTTCCTGTGAAGAAAGGACCAGCCCATCTCCACTAAAAACAGCTAAATCCTTCCTCCTTCATTTTACCCTTTGTTTGCTTTTGTGGAAATACCTAATCTTTTCCTTATTAATGCCTAATACTACTGAATTCATGGTATGAAAAGGAACATAAGCACCAGGGTTGTTACTTTGAAATTAAGTTCATATTGCTGTAAGAAATATTACCTTTCCCAATGGCTACAAACATTAGGGTCTTCAAGATTCAATGATAATGTCATTCTAATCCAAAGGTAAAATAATATAAAAGGAAAGTCCAAGAAGGAATTCAAGTAAACATCCATTTTTCCCCAGAAAGATAATCTGTAAGAAAAAAAACACATACTCAAATTATTAAATTCAAAATGGCTAACATAGTGTTCTTTAAAGGACACTAACCAATAGGGATCTGTTGTCATTATAACTAACTAAAATAATAATAACAAGCTATAAATTTATTAAATATAAGTATAACCTGATTGTAAGGTTTAGTATAGTAACTGATTTCTCATATGAAGCTAGTAATCTAGGAGTTCATAGTTAATTAAAATATTTATATGTATGTATGTCATAAATGATTGTTATAATAACCACTAGTACTTATAATAAAGAAAATGGTAAGTAGTGGACCAAGAGTCAGCTTAGGAGCTGGGAAAACCAAAGTTCAAGTTGTACCACTGATACTGTCTCTATGACCCTGGTCAACTCACTTATGTGCTCTCTCAGTACTTTCAGGCTACTCTAAGTTATAACATAAAGAGCAGTTGTTGATCTATATTGGTAGAGGGAGTTTTAGTATCCATTAGACAAGTGGCATCAAACTCAAATAGAAATGTGGGCTGCATAAGGATCCCTGCAGACTGCATATTGACTGAATACTTAGTTTTAAAATGTAATTTTATTGTATTTTCATTTATTTTGTTAAATATTTCCTAACTATACTTAATCTGGTTCTCATTCCATTTGGGAGTGTAATGGGTCACATATAGCCTTTGTGTTTGACCCTTCTGCATTAGATTATGAATTCTTTTAGAGCAAAGACTTGTTTTTGCCTTTCTTTATATTTCCAGGACTTTATACAGTGTGTAGGAAGCCAGGCAAGCCAAATCAATTAGAACATTTAGAACAAATCACTGATCAAGAAACATAAACCTAAGAAAAGTGCATGACACATAAATCAACACACAACTGATTAACACAATTGATAAAGCAACACAATTAACAATAGTTCCAGATCTGGACTTGAGAGTCCATCCATCAAGATGTAATGCGGTGATAAGCACAAAAACATGTATTAACATCACATGATAGGGAAAAAATTGCATGCACATTATACAACTTCAAAAAGAATGAAACTGCAGTCAACACAAGAAAAAAAGACAACCTACAAGAAGCAAAGGTAAATATGTTGCATCCACAGTACATAAAAAGAACGCAAAACACAACAGAAAACTGATAATTAGCTGACACTTTGTGTAAATAAACAAGTGTCAGAAGATTGTATCATAAAAATGTACATAAATGTAAATAGTTAGCAAGTCTCATGAAGGTCTTAGCCAAACATAAAGCTGAAAAGCCTTGCATCCAGTTAACACTGGAATGCAGATTGCAAAAAGATGTACATAGTATAAAATCTTATAAATATCTGTAATAAGTTGGGAAAAAGTAGAGTAGGATGTAAATAGTCCCCAAACATGTAAATACTTGACATGCTAATAAATTACAGATAATTAGGAAATAGTCATTAGGGACAGAATAGAGAGCTGGGGAAATTCAAGATGTTAGCTAGTCAGAGTAGGGAAAGTATAAGAATAAAAAGTTAAGTGTTGTTAAAAAGATAAGTAGGATTATTAACAGACTAACACATATCTGCAATATAATAAATAGCATAGCAGTAAGAACATAGATAGCAAAAAGCATAATTAGACTAATAAGAAGAAATAAGATAAGAGTTATTGCATTAGTGCAACGGTCGGCAACCTTTTTGGCCGTGAGAGCCATAAACGTCTGCGGAAGGAGGAGGATGGAGGTGGAAGGCGCTGGAATATGGGGTGGGGGCTGAAGGGCCCCCTGGGGCTCTGCCTGGACTGGCTCATTGGGAGGAGGAGCCAGATAGGGCTCGAGAGCCATATGTTGCTGACCCTGCATTAGTGGATGGGATATGCATGCAAAGTAGAAACAAGTTAAAAGTATTGTTAATAAGCATAGACAAGGAAAGAATAACTTAGGAATCTGTAAGGAAAAAAAAATTATTGCATGATGAGTTAGACATGTGTTTGTGGGAAAAACTTTTCAGTCTGTTGTTACAAAATTGCTTTACTCCTGGAAATATTTTATGTACAGTACATACCCCTTTATTCCTTTACCTATCTTTCTTAACCCATCTTAGAGAAGATAGCAATAGCATAGAGACAAGACAAGATAAGGATTTGTTATTTTGGGGGGAGGAGGAATTAAGATAGGAATGGGATTATATAAGGTAGTGTAGATAGGATGCATGTGGATCTTGAGGTTAAAGATCCACGGAAAGCAAAAAGGGGGATATTGTAGGAAGCCAGGAAAGTAATATATTTTGACAGATGGAACACTGAGGAAGGGGAGAGAATGACCATTGGCCTGAGTGCAAGGACTTCTGGGAAGAGAACCAAAGGATTTCTCTCAAGCTTTGGGGACAACCAAGGTGGAAGGAGTGGATTTGGGGGCTACAGTACCTTCAAAGAGAATCTGAAGAGTTTTCTTGGGACCTTCAGTGAAGACTAACCCTTCTACTTGATCTCTATCAGTTTCTTAACACAGTGGAGAATATTGAACAACAGTTTCTTCACTTTGGGCGAGGGAGGTCTGAACTTCTGTGGGAAGCCAGCCCCTGAGGGCTCACAAATCTTGCCTTGAACATTGCCTTGAACATTGAATATTCCCTCATTAGTTAGCAATATTTCTAGGTGCAAGAGTAGTATTTGGGGATCAGGTCAGAGAAGCTGGGATTTTCAGGAATGCAGAAGAATCTCTGCTACTACCCTGCCCAGTGACAGAGTGAATAAGGGGATTTTAAGGAATCACCTGAACCCCTTTCCCTGACACCTTCATCATTCATTCCACCATTAGTTGTTCCTGAATAAACCCTCTTTAGTTTAATTCTAGTCAGATCTGTGTAATTGAACTGTGAGGGAGACAGAATGTGGGGGTTGAGGGAGGAAGGAAAGCAATCCTTCATTTTAAACCAGATCCAGCTGGGGATTGGGAAGGCTTCTGTGGGTACAGCCTGGCACGAACAACTTGTTGGGGTCCCACTTGTTTCCCCTTATTGAGAACACCATCTTCTAACTTCCTAACCCTGGCACAACCATCTAAGGGAACCCCAATTTTCTAGAAACTCCCATTTTGTCTCCCTAGTAAAGAGGGGTGGTTGTGGAGGAGTATTGGCCCTTATTCATCAACCAGGGGGTTACCATACCATACCCCATCTCTCTCTCATCCCCCTTCTTACAAGTGTCTGGTACATAGTAGATACTTTACAAATGCTTGTTGACTGACTGAATAAACATCCCTTTATTAATAAAATTATAGGCCCAGACAAAACTTGCATACAAAAAAATCCCCTACTATCCTGAAGTTCCATTTATCTATTCCCTTTTTAATATTATATTGCTACTAGAAAGATTCATAGATCTGTTTCCTAATAAAAACCTTATCTAGAAGGCAACTGAAGAAGAAGCTAAAGTTATTCATGAGGCAGTTCAATTTCAAAATAAGATATAAATTTTATCTCTGATATTGAAGATCACAGTACCATGTTTTTTCCTACCTCTGAAATCTTAGCCCTTGATAAATTAGAAAGAGATGTTTCTTTTTCATGGAATGTCAACAATTATACTTAATGGCAGAAACAAATAAAACTGTACTAGAAAAAGAAAGGCTTCATTCACTTGTCAGGGAAGTCTGTAGTTGGCTTGACTGGATAATGGAGCAAATCATATGAACTACATAAATATGTGAAAGGGAATTTTTTATTCCCTTTGTCTATTTTAAGTTAATCAATCAAGGACTTTGGAATCCCCTGCCTTTCACACTTATTTAGTCATTAACACCTAGTCCTAAAAGACCACAAGCACTCCCCTCACTGGGCATTGCTAGGCAAATTGGTAGACTTTGATTGGTTCCTGAGATGTGATAGACTAGCCCATAGTGAAAGGAAGGAGAAACAAGAGAGACAGGAAGTGATGTGGAGAAAACTGCTTATAAAAAAGACAGCTGAGGGCATTCTGATTCATCCTGCTGCCTTGGTGGCTCTTGCTGAGGGAGGACTTCCTTGTTGGTGTTTCTGCATTGGAGTACTTCTGTATTGGAGGGTTTTCTGCATTGGAGGGATTCTTCTGCCTTGGACTTCTGTGTTGGAGATTGATTCTGTGCTGGTAAGACTTGCTGAAAAGACTGCTGTGACTTCTGGTTGGAGATCGGGACTTGAGGGAGCCTTTGTTGGAGAGTGAGGTGAATTTCTTCAGATAGGAGCTCTAGGGTGGTAGGCTAGGAAATATTTTCTACTTCCCTCATACATTTCCTTCCTTTTGCTATATTTATATTAAATTAAATTATTAAAATTTACTAACAACTTTTTTACTTAAGGAGTTAATTTTATATATGGCGACCACAAACTCTTTTTAACTATTATTATTTTTGTCAAACCAAATTTTAATTATTACATTTGGCCACTCGATTTTAATTATTACATATGTATGCATATATATATATATATAGTTGATCCATGTAATAAACATATGACTGGCTCTCATCTGACAAGATACAATTTCTGATCTGGGACCCAGGCTACCCCATCTTAAAGGGAGACTAGGATTTCTGCTTTTGTGTGGAAAAAGAAGGTGGCCACTATCCACTATCTGGCTAGAAAAGGGATAAGAAAGACTGCCATGATCTGGGCAGTCTCTCCTATACTCTCATATCTCTAAGAGTGGTATAAGTAGTGGTATGCTGGAAATATATTGGACTGACTTACAAGAGTCAACTGTTAAATTTAATGTGATGACTTAGGCTCAGGCTTATTTTTGTTGATTATCTTAGACTTGAGATAATAATAAGGAAATATTAATAATGTAGATTAATTTTAGAAGTGTATTACAAGTACATTTTCTTTCCCAGAGAATCAGTTGTTAAACCTTTGTCAGCACACCTTTGGCATCATATGAGAATTACATCTATCTACCACACATCAAATATCTATAGTGTAGGATTACAATAGAAAGGTTAAGAAAAAAGCCTCTTTGTGCCTCTTAAGGGAAGGGTAATACTTAGCTTACTTAGACAGCTCACCATTCTCCCAGAAAATGCTAGTTACACAAAAGGCCATCACTAACAGCTAATAAAATTTCTTCTTAGAATCAATATTAAGTAAGAGCTAGGCAACTGGGATTAAGTGTCTTTCCCAGGGTCACACAGCTAAGAAGTGTCTGAGGCCAGTTTTGAACCCACGACTTCCGATCTTCAGGCCTGTCTCTCTATCCATCGAGCCACCTCACTACCTTTAAACTTTTTTTGTTAAAGTAAAGAGTGGGTAGGATTTGGAAGAGTTTTACAGATTCCAATCCCTTGAAGTCAATGACTCTATTGTGGGGCTGGTTTCCCCTACATTTTTATGGCTCTGAGGGCTCTTAGTAGCCATATAAAAGTTTATGCTTTGCATTCCTAGACTACCTTTCTTGAAGCCTCTTCCAAAATGTCTGCCCCTTACACAGAGTTTCTCCATCAGTCACTGGTCAACATCTACACACATATTCAGCAGGGAGCATTACATGGCTATCCCTCAGAAAAATTGCCTTCTGACTCAAGTAAGAGGAGGTATTACATATTTCCTAAGTATAAAGATGCTATTTTGAAAAGCTGCCTAGCCAATGAGACTTTTTTTTTTGCTGTATGGTAATAATATTGTACAAAATGAAGCTCTTGTTGTTTAAAATAGTTCATGCATTTTCTATGAAGTCAAACCAAAGGAGTAATCTAATATCATGTTTGCTAAACAGTAATCTAATATCATGATTGCTAAACAAAAGAATTAAAAAGGGAAAAACTAAAGTAACTTGAGTTGAAATCCCAGCTCTATATTTCCCTACTTGTGTGACCTTGGATAACACATTTGATCTGTCAGGAGTTTAGTTCACTTACTGATAAAATGAGGAAGAACATCGGAAGACCTGTAAGATACACTGCAGTTCAAAATCTAAGAGAATGTGATATTCTATGGATAAAAAGTAGTCAAAATATGACAGTATCATCATTCCTGGGAACATTTATAAATAGGATTTTTATTAAAACAGGTCAATTTATCAAGTATTTATTGAATATCTCCTATGTACAAATCACAATACTTGGTTTTGAAAATAATATTCTTTGACCTACATGAATTGTTTTTAAGGGCTGCAAAGCCATTTTAAGACATTATTTCAATGATTTACACAACAAACATATGAGGTAGTTATCACAGATATCTACCTTTTACAAATAAGAAAAATGACTTAGAGAGGCTATCCAGTCACAAGCAGAGCTTAAGATGAGATTTACTCCTACTTTTCCAGACCACAATGACAGCAATTGAACAATACTCCCTCCCTATATTAAAAGCAAAAATATGGACTAATTACATAGTCCAACATAGATTATAATTAATAGATTTGTTTTTATTACTTCCAAGTTTTAATATTTCCTTTTAATCCATTACAAAGCAAAAAGCATTAAAAATTATTCTTATATGATTAAAGAAACTATAAGCTACCAATGGCTTCTGAGTTTTTCCTTTTTACATAAAAAGAAGGGGAAAAAAGGAAAAAACAATTCACTAAAAATATGGGTGACGAAATAAATCCTCCTTTGTCTGACTGAACTGTCTATGGTAGAAGAGGCTGTAAATATTATTCTGTAAATTATACATTGGCAAAAAAATTTAAGACATGGGATTTGATTATTTTACACTGCTGGCAGGCAGTGATTTGCTGTCCATTCACAATCATCCCAAATTAAAAAGTTTATATGCCAAGTCACTAACTCAAACCCAAGCATTCCATTTACCAAGTAGAACCATTAAGACTACAAAATCAAAAATTATTGACAAACAAAAGACTATTTCCCTTTTTTAATGTAAAAATGTTTAATATTTAACAAACAGTTTCTCATGTAGCTTGTAAATCACCTCTTGAAATGCCTCGGTGCTCCAAGGAAGGTAAAAACTACAACTTAAACTCACCTTTGTTGCTCTCAAAAGCAAGGGACAATAAAAAAAAAAAAAGTGCATCTACACCAGGGGTCTGCAACCTTTTTGGCTGTGAGAGCCATAAACGCCACATTTTTTAAAATGTAATTTCGTGAGAGCCGTATAGTGCTCACAGTGCGCACTCCTGTAACAGTGCGCGCTCCTATAATAGCGCCTGAAAAAAAATTGACTTTATGGCTCCTGCAGAAAGAGCCATATCTGGCCCTCAAAAGAGCCAGATATGGCTCGAGAGCCATATGTTGCCGACCCCTGCTCTACACCCAAAAACCACAACTGAATTGTGCAGGAGGGTTTTGAATTCAGTAATAAAGAGGTGGGAAATTTTACAACATCAAAAACAGAAAAGAATTTTTTTATAGCAAATGAAGAGGAAATGTTAAGGCAACATTAGAAATTATTTTATACAACTATGCCAAATAAACTAATAATCTTTTTTTTAACCCTTACCTTCTGTTTTGGAATCATTACTGTGTATTGGTTCCAAGGCAGAAAAGTGGTAAGGGCTAGGCAATGGGGGTTAAGTGAATTGTCCAGGGGCACACTGCTGGGAAGTGTCAAAGGCCAGATTTGAACCTAGGACCTCCCATCTCTAGGTCTGGCTCTCAATCCACTGAACTACCCAGCTGTCACCTGATAATCTTTTTAAATGAATGAACATCCACAAAAATATAACAGAAAAAGATGTAGAGAAAGAGATATAGAGAACTTATGAGGAAGTTTAACAGAAAAAGATATAGAAAACTTCAATAGCTCTATTTTAGAAAAATTAATTTTAAAAAATAAGCTTACATGATAGAGATGAACAATTTCAAAAATCTTTTTTTCTGTTCTTTTTACATAGAAATGTTCATGTTTGCTCATTTTTGTCAACTTCAGAATAACAAAAATTATAAGTAAAGTTTAAAAAAAGAGGGAGAGAAAGAGGAGGGAGTTCTGCTAAGCCTAGAAAGTAGAACTAGAATAAAGGCTCTAAATGGCCAGATTTTAGTTTTGATAGTAGGAATGTAAAAAAAAAAATGGAACAGACTAATTTGAGAAATAGTGGGGGTTTTTCTTCACTGGAGGTCTTTAAGAGAAGAGCAGAGGGCCACTTGTTGGTTAATGCTGTAGAAGGGATTCTTGTTCAAGTGTAGATTGGATATCCTCTGAGACTATATGAATTCACATATTTAATGTAGTATACTTTGACTACTGTGTACTTTGACAGCTCCAGAGTGTGTGAGGGGTGAAGGAGGAAGAGGAAGGTAGGAGAGGAAGGAGGAATGGAAGAAAAGAGAGAGGAAGTTAGAGGAAGGGAAAGGAAGGTAGTGGTCCCCAGCCCCGGCAGGGGGAAATTGACCAGAGCCCTTCAGGGGCTCAAATCTCAAATAAAAGATCAGAGAGCAACTTTAGGGTTTTTAATAGCTAGGTTTTATTTAGATTACAAAGGGGAAGGTCTAGGAAAAACTAGGAGGTAGATAGAAAGGGGAAAAGGCACCAAGAGAGAGATCAGGGTCTCAGAGTAGAGAGAGTTCCAGGGTAGAGAGCAGAGCTTCCAGCATAGAGAGAAAAGATGCCAAACTTTCCCTTTTATACTCTCTCTGACACTTCCCACAAAGGAAGTGGGAGTTATCAGGGGAAGTTGTAGCAGAAAGAGTCCTGGGAGTTGTAGTCTTCCAGGGCTTATAACAATTTCAAATGACACATTCCCCCCTGTGATCCTTTGGGAGACCAATCTCCCCAATGAATCATAACAAACATAAATAAATTTAAAATTACAATAAACAAAGGGTATATACATCAATACAAGGGGAGAAAGGTAACAATTTCTTTGCAATATAAAGAAATCAAATGATGCTTCTTTTACAAAAATATTCAGGGAGCAGTCCCCTTTTTTCACAACAAAACATATAGATACATAAAACAAATTCATTTAAACAAAACAGATGAATTTAACAAAACAAATGAATTTTTAAAAAGACAAATGAATTTTAAAAACCAGACAAATGAATTTAAAACCTCCCAAAGTTAAAAAATTTTGTACATCTGATTGCTCTCTTAGGCTCCTGGATCAGCATGTGTTCTCCATGTGGTCTCCACTGGCATCTCCATTTGGATTCCAGGAGGCAGTAAACTTCTTTTCCTAAAACTATCCATATGAAATAAAAACACATTCCCCCCTGAAGAGGTTAGAAAGAAACAATGAAATCACAGAGGGATATATGGCTGAGGCAGGAGGCATATGAATTATTGCCAATCAAATTCATCAGAAAAATTAGCACAAAAAGGCCAAATGACTATTGGATGAAAAGTACTAAACATGCAATTCTAAATTTTATATGAAAAAAATTCTAAATAAGAAAAAACAAGTCACACTAGGTCTTTGAATAATGTCCAATTAAAGTAATCCATATCCAATATCATGCACTTACCCACTTAGTAGCCAGGACAACAGTCAACCACCATAGTAAGAAATTTAGAAAAAGGGCTAGATTTGTATTCATTGGTCTGATATTGGTTTGATATTACTTCGTGTCTTCTTTTCTTCTTTAGCCATTTCTTCTCAGGGATATAATATGGAGCCAGAACAGCCAATTGTTAGGTACTTGACATATAAATTTTCACAAAGAGTGTAGTTTGAGGAATCCTACATCTTAACATATGTTAAGCACCACAACCTCAATTCTCACACTAGGTTCAAGTACTTTTTATTGGCATAGAAGTCTGAGCAATCCTAGCAGGATTGGTTTCTCTTTTTGACCTGCGTGCTCTTTTGGCACCATGCAGGTTAGATATGTGTTTCTTTGGCATTATATAGATATCCATGCTTCTTTGGCACTGTATTGATGAAATCTGTGCTCCTTTGTTGATCCCATTTTGTCGATCAGTTTGATTTGTCAAATCAGACATATATACTAAGTCCTATAATAGCAAAATACCAATGGCAGTTCAATAGTCTAAGGCTTTTGGGCAGGCAGTTACAGTTAGAACAAATGGATATACTAAACCTACACTAATCAAATAATAAAAAACTCTTGCAATTAGATAGATGACATGTGCTTAGGAAAAATCAAATTGCACATACAATTATAAAAAATGTGCTAAAAATTCCAAAATATGTATATCTCCTATATGTCTCCTATAATTAGTGACAATGAGAAAAATATGCATATGTATGTTGTAATTCATGTCACTTAAGGAGGGGTAGAATATAAAGGTTCTTACCCAAGAATTTTGATACATTTCCTCTTATCTTAGCCATGATCCATAGTGTGAGTGCAAAAGAGGTAAAACAATGGAGTTACAAAAGCAATAATACATTTAAGAAAATACAAAAATTTCACAAAAAGCACAAAATACAAATCAATTCAAATTCAAATCAAGCCAATTCAATAGAGGTAATATATGTTCAAATATAGTGAAACAACAACAATAATAAAATGAGAAAAAAACAAAGTACTGATGTAGAAAGTCACAAATACAATTAATAGTCAATTTCAATACAGGTCAATTATTCATTATCAAGAGAAGGCACTCGTTTTACATGGCTACAATGAATCCATGAGTCCTTCTCCCCAATTTTAATAGCCATTGGTGTAGTCAATAGGACCTAGAATGGTCCATCATAAGTAGATTCAGTTGACTGAGTGTGTACACGCCATTACCTGGGTTTAGATCATGAAGTGAGAAGTCTATGGGACCTGCCTGAACAGCAGCTCCAGAATCGTGGACCTCTCGCAATTTGGTTTTTAATTCTTTGATGTACGTGGCAATGGTTGTATCAACAATGAAGTATAGGCAGGGGTAAATGGTTGAGCCTGAATAGGTGGATGTCTGTATAGCATCTCAGATGTGCAAATCACCTCTAGGTTGACTTCTGAGATAAAATAAAGCCAGAGGGAGAATTTCGGGCCATTTTAGATGAGTCTCTGTGCACAATTTGCCAATCATAGTTTTAAGTTCTTTATTCATCCTTTCAACTTAGCCGGAGTACTGGGGACGGTAAGATGTATGAAATTTAGGAGTTATCCCCAAAAATGAATATATTTCTGATGACTGAATCTGTAAAATGGGTTCCTCTATTCCAGTGATTCCCAAAGTGGGCGCTACCACCCCCTTTGTGGGTGCTGCAGTGATCCAGGGAGGCGGTGATGGCCGCAGGTGCATTTATCTTTCCTATTAATTGCTATTAAAATTTAAAAAAATTTAATTTCCAGGGGGCTATGTAATATTTTTTCTGGAAAGGGGGCGGTAGGCCAAAAAATGTTTGGGAACCACTGCTCTATTCAAATAAATCTGTGCTGGCATTCCAAAGTGAGGAATAATTTCTTTCAGGAGGACTTTGGCAACAAAAGCCGCTGTGGCCTGAGCAGTAGGAAAGGCTTCAGGCCACCTGGTCAGCTGATCAACTATGACCAGGCAAAATTTATATTGTCCAGCTTTCAGCATAGACAGAAAATCAATTTGTAAATGCTCAAATGGTGTGTAAGCAAGAGGACATCTACCAAAGGCTTTGTCATGAAAAGAATTTTGATTGGAGGCCTGACATGTAGGGCAAGCTGTACATATTTTGGAGGCAGGATAGAGAGACCTCCACGGTAGAGAGCAGAGCTTCCAGCATAGAGAGAAAAGGTGCCAAACTTTCCCTTTTATACTTTCTCTGATACCTCCCACAAAGGAAGTGGGAGTTGTCAGGGGAAGTTGTAGCAGAGAGAGTCTTGGGAGTTGTAGTCTTCCAGGGCTTATAACAATTTCAAATGACTCAAGAGGAAGAATAAGATGATAAAACATTTTTCAATACATTTAAAAAACTGGAGCCTACTTTTCAATCTGTGAAAACATTACATCAAACCTTTCATCTTATTGTCTATTTTTTTATAGGGACAAAAATAGTCTAGAAATGTGCCATTGTCTTTTTGCCAGCCAAAACAGGATTAAAATTCAATAAATATTCTACAAACAGGCTTTGTGGATCACATATGTTTCTCTGTCTTGAACCTCAATTTATAAGGAAAAAAGTAATTTCATTATATACATAACTGTATTATTAGCATTCTCCCTCCCCTAGTTTCAATAATCTTTTTGTATTCATTTAGCAAAAATGTAAGTGTTTGTGGGGGAAAAAATTGCCTGAACCCCCTACTGGAAAACTCGATTACATTCAAGATAATTCATTTAATAATTATGGAAAATCAAAATAGAAAATCAGCACAAATGATTAGCATTGCTAAAGTGTTTACATTTACAATAGAAAATGCAGCTGGAACATCTGACTCCTGTTATCTGTCTAATTGTATAGCTTTATTCGGAAACTCTGCTTTCAAAAATTTGTCACAACAGCCTTATTAATGAATCAATTTACAAGAGTATTTATAAACTATGACCTGGAAAGGAAGTTGGTGGATCATGAAGCAGGAATGAGACTGAATAGATTTAAAGCCAAAAGACAATGTCACGATCTGTGTAATATTCAAAAAACAAGAGGAAGGCTTGTTCATCCAAAGACTGAATCCACCACATGTAGTACTTACCTAAGATCATGGATTATGATGGATGAGAAGACATGCAGGAAGAATTCATATTGATGAGAATACAGATATACCTAAATATTTATAACTAGTTTTAGTTTTGCTAAGATATATTACTTTAGAAGCAACCAATAAGCAAATGAGTACTTAAAATATTAATTAGATTCCTCCAGAAATGAATGACTGAATTTAGATTATTCCTGGTGCCAATACTACTTTATAGAAATAAGTGAACATTTGCAAATGACTTCTAGACTTTCCTCTCTTATTCCCAAGTCCCTTTCCCCTTCAAAACCTCCACTTTTTGGCTGCTATCCTTTACTTTTTCTAAAAACTTTAACAAAAAAGTATACTTCAAATCTAGATCTTAGTTGTTAGGGATTTTTCCCCTTTCATCCTATAATAGCAAATAGATAATTACTAAATGGCAATAATTTTTAAAAAATATTTCTCTGATGAAAATTCTTATTTTCCCTGATCTAGTTGTATTTTTTTCTCAGTTGATGCCCAAAAAATTTTGCTCCAAAGTCTTACCTTTACTCTGTGTGTGTCTACCTGCCTCATGTGTGTTTCTTGTAGACAACACATGGTAGGATTTTGGTTTTTAATCCACTCTGCTATCTGCTTCCATTTTATAGGTGAGTTCATCCCATTCACATTCAGAGTTATGATTACCACCTGTGTACTCCCCATTATTTTGATTTCCTCTTTTAGTCCTGCCCTTTCTTCTTTCACTATTTCCTTCTAAACCAGCATTTTCTTTTTAATCAGTCCCCCTTTTCCCCACCCTTATTTTAGTTTTCTTACCACCCCTTCCTTTCTTATTCCCCTCTTATTTCTCTTTAAGGTCTATTAATCACTTTCTACAACCTTTTCCTCCCTTTTAATACACCCTGCCCCACTCCCCACCACTTTGTTATTCCCTCTCAACTTCCCTGTAGGGTAAGATGAATTTCATACCCCTATAGATCTGGCTGTTCGTCCCTCTCAGAACTGATTTCACTGAGAGTAAGGTTTAAGTATTACCTATTACCACTCTCTTCCTCCCCTTCTTATAACAGTATTTTCTCCCCACCCCATGTGCCTTTTTACGTGGTATAATTTATTCTGTTTTTCCTTCTTCCTTCAAGTTTCTCTTAGTTTCATCCTCTTCCTTCTTCCCCTTTTTTTACATATCATCTTAAACAACTTTGTACTATAGCCTCTGCCTACGAATAATTCTTCTATCTACCATGATAATGAAAACAATTTTTAAGAGTTACAGATATCATTTTTCCATATAAAAATATAATCAATTTAACCTTACTGAAGCCCTTAACATTTTTTTTGCCTTCTTTCTTGTTTACCTTTTTATGGTTCTCTTGAATTTTGTATTTGGACACCAAATTTTCCATTTAGTTCTGGTCTTTTCTTTAGGAATGCTTGGAAATCTTCTGTTTTGTTAAATGTCCGTACTTTTCCCCTGAAAGCATATAGTCAGTTTTGATGGATAGGTGATTCTTGGTTGTAAGACTCTATCTCTTGCCTTCCTGAATATCATATTCCAAGCCTTGTAGTCCTGTAGTGTGGAGGCTGCCAAATCCTGTGTAATCCTGACTGGGACTCCTTGATATCTGAATTCTCTTTTTGGCTGCTTGCAATATTTTCTCCTTGACCTGGAAGCTCTTGAATTTGGCTATTGCATTCCTGGGGGTTGTCTTTTGGGGATTTAATGTAGGAGGTGATCTATGGATTCTTTCAATGTGTATTTTGGTCTCTTGTTCAAGAATATCATGGTACTTTTCTTGGATAATTTCTTGTAATATGATGTCAGGGATTTTATTTTTTTCTAGGCTTTCAGGTAGTGTGTAAATGAAATTAACTCTAGCCCATTCATAGTAAAAAATCTACTTACCCTAGGCATCTAGATTATATCATCCCCACCTCCCTGAAAAAGGGGAGTGGAGATAAGTTAACCACACGTGACAATAAGTATCAAATCAAGAACAAGGGACTGCCCAAATCAGTGTAGAGGCTGCCATTGGTCCACTTGAATTAGAGGTGGTCCACAGTAAATGACGAGAGATGCTATCTCTTTAAATACGTGGGTTACAACCTAGTTCAGTTAGTTCAGGGAGTTGAGGAGTGGAAGGAGTTCAGGAGTTCGGGAGTTCAGGAGTTCCAGCTTTGGACTTGGTGCTGAAGGTGCTCGGCTGAGACTTCAGAATGCTTCTACTCTGAATTGTCACGTGGGTAAGTTAGGCTGACTTCCTTGGCCTACTTTGGTGTTTCCAAA
Source organism: Gracilinanus agilis (assembly GCF_016433145.1). Taxonomy (NCBI): domain Eukaryota; kingdom Metazoa; phylum Chordata; class Mammalia; order Didelphimorphia; family Didelphidae; genus Gracilinanus; species Gracilinanus agilis. Next base: position 286,095,710 of record NC_058130.1, on the reverse strand, counting down.
CTCTGCCTGAAGTAGGCTTATAGCCTCTCTGATTTCTAAAGTCTTGTGGCTTGTAACCTAGTTTAATTAGGCTTTTAAGCCTCTCTCTCCATCCAGGCCTCTCCAGGCCTGGACTGGCCTCTCCCTCTCTCTATTCACCTACATTTTACCTTCCTAATTGTAAATAAAGTACCTTAAACTGGATGCTGACTTGGGTCTATTTTAATTACGGAAGCAATCTGAATTGTTGATTCCTGGTGGCCACATTTTAAATACATATTTATAAAATACCTAAAATCTCCCTCTTACAGTAGACCAGTGGTTCCCAAACTTTTTTGGCCTACTGCCCCCTTTCCAGAAAAAGTATTACTTAGAGCCCCTGGAAATTAATTTTTTAAAATTTTAATAGCAATTAATAGGAAAGATAAATGCACCTGTGGCCATCATCACCTCCCTGGATCGCTGCAGCATCCACTAGGGGTTGGTGGCGCCCACTTTAGAATCACTAAGGTAGACCAATAATTCTTAAATTGTCTCTCCTGGATCTGTTTTCCAGTTCAGTTATCTTTTCAATGAAATATTTCATCTTTCCATCTATTTTTTAATTCTTTTGATTTTGTTTTACTAAGTCTTGTTGTCTCATTATCATTAGCTTCTACTTGCCCAATTCTAGTCCTCAAAGACTGATTTTTGGCTATAATCTTTTGATTTTCCTTTTTGATTTGGTCTATCCTGCTTTTTGAGGCTTCCAGTAGGTCAATTCTGATCTCCAATTTGTTTATTACTTCATTTTAATTTCTGTGCCTCTTTTTCCCTGTGAACAATTTTGTCTTTTAAGCTGTTATTTTCTTTTTGTATTACTTTCATTTCTTTTTCCCATTTTTCTTTCCATTTTTCTTCTATCTTTCTTGATTCTTGAACTCCTTTCTCAGTTCCTTGAGAGCTTGTGACCAATTTCCTTTTTTTTTTTTTTTTTAAGTTTGGATGTATTTGCTTGCTTTTCACTCTCTACTGTTGCTTCTGTATTTTGCTCTTTTTCTCCATAGAAATTATCCAAGGTAAAAAGCTTTTTTTGCTGCTGCTTATCCCTTTTGCTACTAGTGGACTGGGGCTCTTGCATGTTGGATGGACATTGCTTTCTTAACTTCTGTCTCACAGGGCTTTGCCTTGGTAGTATCTTCTCTTCCCAGTCAGACACCTGAGTGAGGAGGGCAGGCTTTGTGATGTTTTGTGTAGTGTGCTTTAAAGTGTTTTTCCCTGGGGCTATTTCTCAAGTCCCTACTGCCTCTCCTATGTCTAGCCTTGCTTCTGACCAATCTCTGTGTTCTGATGCCCAGGCTCCATTTTCTTCAGCTCTTAAGCCTCAGGTCCCAAGTCTTGTTGCTAAGGCCTTGCACTACCCTCAGGGGTAAGTATGTGTTGTCCTCAGCCAGCCCCTGAGAATTTAAAAATTGCCTGGCCCTCACTCTAACTCTGGAGAGATAGGTGATATGGGGGAGGGATGGTCAGCTTTGGCTTTGATAAGGGTAATGTCACCACCTTATACTGTCAAAATTCCCAAACACTGCCTACCTTTAAGGCTTCATTCAGTGGGAGAGCCCCTTTACTCATCTGATTTTGATTTTTGTCCTTTTGAGACTCTTTGTATTGATTGGTTGGAAGGAGATTCAGAAAGCTCCTGCTACTCGATCCCCATCTTAGCTCCACCTCTCCTCTAACTGTGTGTTTTTTAACAGATCTACACTTTAAACTTGACTTAATAACTTCTATTTTTCATTAATTAATTTTAACAAACCTTTAACTTCTCAAAAATTCTGACATTTGCTTGAATTTTCTCCATAAAGCAGGTTTCTATCTCCCTCCTAGCAATTTGTGATTGTTAACTTGGAAAAATTGGAATGGAAACTTGTAGATGTTGTTTCAGGCTATTCAAAATGTGGAAAGATCCATTTGCTGAATGTTCTGGGAAGAAGCTTAGGAAATGACTATTACTTCACTGAGAAAAGGAATTCCACAGCTCCAGCCCTTCCTCCAATAATTTTGTATTTATTTTATATGCATTTTATATTTACTTATCTGTGAGGAGCTTTGTCATGCTTACTAAGTGTTAATGTACCTCAAAGTTGAATACTAGCCCACTTCACTTTTTTCTTTAAATTCTCTCACTTGGTAAATGCACTCTCTATTCAGATGATTCCCAAATCTATATATTCAATCTTGTTTTCTCTCTTGTGCCCCAGTCCAGCATTTGTTGTTCAGTCATTTGGTCAGGTCAAACTCTTCATAACTCTATATGAGGTTTTCTTGGTAAAGATATTGGAGTGGTTTGCCATTTCCTATTCCAGTGGATTTAGGTAAATAGAGATTAAATGATTTGCCCAGGATTGCCCAGCTAGTGAATGTCTAAGGTTGGATGTGAATTTAAGTTTTCTTGAATCCAGCATTACCAATTACCAATAGAATAGTTTGGGTTGGCTGTCCTGTTGGCATTTCAAGTCAAATGAATCCAAAACAATCAACCAACCAATCCATCAATATTTTATTAAGTATTCACTCTGACCCAGGCACTAGACAAAGCACTGTGGATACAAGTGAAAAACAAATAAACAAAACAAAAAAAATACCAAAAAGAAGTTTCTGTCCTCAATTTGCTTCTGTTCAATCTGTACATAAATTGGTAGATACGAGATCTATACAGAGTACAGAGAAGTTAGAGAAGAAAGCACTGCCAATACTTTAATTAAAATACTCTTTCAAACTATGCCACACAAATGATCAAAACACTTCCTTTCAAGAAAAGCATTCACTACAGGGCCATTTCTACAAGTCCTGTTTTAATTACTAAAGTCAGTGTGTACCATTGTACCCTGCTCTGGCATACTGTGCTTTACTCATATGTTCTCCTCTCATGCTGTTAAATACAGAGATATTGGAGGTTCTTTCAGTGGACATCAGCTTCTCAGATGTAGACAAACTCTGACAGTGAGAACAATATTTGCTTTGTAGTTGGGAGAACAGTGATATTTACTTTGAGGTTGTCTAAATACTGTAAAGAACTAAAACTTCATTTTTATGCATTGGGTAAAACCACTTCCATGAAATACAAGGAAACTTATAGATATGTACTTTATTTCTGACTTAACACTCCCATTTAAAGCACTTTTTAAAAAGAATTACTTTTCTATTTCCTTTCAAAGCCATCCCTTTTCCAAACTTTCCTATTAACATCCTTTTATTAATTTTTTAATTACATGTAGAAACAATTTTTGACAATTATTTTCTGATATTTTGCAATTCAGATTCTCTCCTTCCCTCCCTCCCTTCCCCTACTCCCCAAGATGGTAAGTAGTCTTATACTCTATAGAGCCTTCATGCAATACATATTTCCATACTCCATGTCATGAATAAAAATACATATCATGTATACAGTGAAAAATTCAAGACTTTCTTATTAAAATTAAGAACACCACCACTTTCCAGCACCTATCTTTACAAGTGTCATCTTTGACTCATTAGGTTCCTGCACCACATATTCAATCAGTAGTCATATATTGATGTTTCTGTCTCTCCATTCACATAGCCATTTCCCTAGTTCAGAACTCATCATCTTTTAACTAAAGTACTGCAATAGTTTCCTCATTCCTGTGCCTTTACACTGGCTCTCTCTCATGCCTAGAAAGCTCTCTTTCTTCAGTTCTGCTTCTAAAATCCATGGCTTCCTTCAAGATTCATATTAAACAATTCCTACAGGAGACCTATTCTATGTTCCCTCATCAACTAGAGATTTTCTTTCTGAGGTTATCTTTCATTTACTTTCTATGTATTTTGTATACACAAAATTTAGGAACATGTTGACTCTCCTTTTAAAATGTAGTATCTTTAACATGAATAACCCAGTGGAATTGCTTGTCAGCTCCAGGAGAGAGGAGGGAAGAGGAGTGGGAAAAATTATGAATCATGTAACCATGGAAAAATATTCTAAATAAATAAATGATTTTTTTAATATAGTATCTTTGATCATGGACTGCTTTCTTTTACTTTATATGTCCTGTAATTTGCACAGTGTAGGTCACACTGTAAATACTTAATAACCCTTGTCTCAAAGGGTTAATTCTATGGGATTCTCTCCTCATTGGTGAAGATGTCCTATGCCTATGTAATGATGGGCAGAGCAGTTCAAATAGGAGAGAAGAGTTAGTACTTTTATATTCAACATAATTGAGAAGATATATGATTCCAATTTCTCTTCAGATTCATGAAGATTCTGGGAAGAAGCCAACAGTTAGAGAAACTAGAATTTCTATCATGTCCCTATTCCCAGATTACTATACTAGATATTTCAATTTCCCCTTGGGTGACATATGGGACTCTCTTATTTGAGCTGAGTTACTACCTCCCAATAGGAGATCTCATTTATACTCTGTATTGTCTGAATATACCTTCTCTTATTTTTGTCTTGTTATCAACTTGGATAAGTGGGTTTATTAGCAATTTGCTTTGTCTGTTTTATTGTAGAACTGGAACTTGATAGAAACAGAACTAAATCTTGGATATATACCTTTGGACTCTCCTTTCCCAAAAAGGAATAGTGATTAGGAGTGTTGTTTGTACCTAAAATTTACTTTCCCTAGAATAATATTTCCTTAAATAAAAACAGGTAGATATAACTCTAACATAATGCCCTCTCTCTCTAAGGAAAATAGAGTCATTAGTTCTGGCCCCAACTTCCTACTTTTCCTCCTAACAGGATTCAGGGTCTCCTCTGAAGACTTTCTGCCTTAAATAAAAGGAAAAAGGATAAAAATATAACTATTATTGCCTGCCTGTGGAGCACACCTAGTAATAAAACCCATGTGAATATCTATTAATCTACATGGTTGAAACCACGGCATGACTCCATAGTATTCATATGTAAAAAAATGACATTTGACAGTAACAGCATGTCATTCATAAACCAACAATTGATGATTAAATCATATTTATTATAATAGCAGCAACAATACAAATATTTTGCACATACAACTTTTGAGTTTTATAGGTTGCAACTATGAGTATATGCATGAGACAAAGGAGAAGGCAGATTATAGTCTGAGACACTAAAGAAAACCAAATTTTAAGTCAAGTATCAAAGCTTTGAAACCAAAAAATGAAATCTAAAGTATTTTTAAAGTGAATAAATCTTAAAAGATGTCAAATATGAGCATCTAAAAAATTAAATAAATACTCATTTTTAAATTTTAAAAAATCTTTGGCAAAAATAAGGTACACTTGGTTGGTTACTGCAACACAAGCCTTTTTTGTACTCTGAGACAAATGTGGAAAAAAATATTCCGGCTCCAAGATACAGATACCATGTGTAGGCAGCAGGTGGCTAGCAAGCTGTATGTGTATGAACTACTATTGTCCTGGGGGAATTGGAGAACACTCTCCTCCATTTAAGTAGGACTTCTTTTCCTTAAGGAGAGCAGCTTTCCATTCAAAATAAGACTGTCATGGATGATCATTGTTAAAAATGAATGAGCTTACCCCCGTATCACTTCCTTACAGTCTGCCACTCTTACTAGTTCATGATTTCTAGGACTCTGATTTGCAAATTCATTTGCCAGGCTTGTACATTCTAGTACTTATATCCTATGTCATCCTAGCAGCTCCCCATGTCAAGCCCTGAAAACCAACAGGGCTTCTTAGAACCAAAATGAAAGCAACAAGTATAAAATAGAAAAGCTGGCATACCTGGTTAATCAGAAGAGGGCAAAAAGGCTTTAAAAGGTAGTAGAAAAGATCTCCAGGTTAGTCCTAAACTTTGGGTAAGCTCTCACTATTCTGGAAATATACTGTCCTAATACTGCTGTTTCTTCTCCCACTCTATTAACACACAGGTATCCTGACAAACTCCCTGGCAGCTTATATTTCACTCAGCAGCTGCTAACTTCTATGTCTGGCTCAAAGTCCTTTGTTTTAGCTTGCCTGGCTCTGAGGTCTTTTCTTGCTTCTTGGGAGTCAGTCAGTCCTTATCCCCTAAGATAGATTACACAAATACTCTACTTTGGCAGATTAAGAAGGGGTGGAGAAGGGGCTCTGATACTAACTGGTGAACAGAAAAAAGCAGTCTCTTTGCTCTCTCCCTCTATGGGATTTTCTTCTCACTAGTGAAGATGCTCCATGTCTCTGTAAGAATGGGCAAAGTAGCTCAAGTGGTAAAGAAGAGAGATCAAAGTACTTTTAGGTTCCAACATCGAGAGAGTCTATAAACACCCAGCCTAGTTATTGTGGCTGCCTGCAGCCACAAATTAATATGTTTGTGGGTGGACACCTGAGAAGGAGAGTTAGAAACTGAGGGAAAATGGGTAAAGGGGATAAAGAGAGAGGGGGAACACAACAAAGGAAGAAAGACTCAGAGACAAGGCTTCAAGAACATGGGATCCAGCGTGCATGCTCCTCTGATGGTGAAAGGAGAGAGAGAGAGCTACATGTGTCCCCAATCTTTTATTGGAGAATCAAGGAATGGGAAATGGGGGGAGGCGGTAGTTAATGAACATGTGACATGGCATATTATTCAACATTGGCTCAATTGGCAACCACAAGATCAAAGAGGAGGAGGTTAATCAAATATGTGACCTGGTAGGGAATCTGGTCTGTCAAGGTAGGAGTTAGGACCCTGTGGCAGCTAATGTCCTGCCCAGGAATTCAGATGACCTTTGAACTATAGGTTTGGAGTGTGGTCAGAATTAGTAGAGTATCAATTAAATGCAATGATCAAGAAATAATATGACCATGAGTCCTGTACATGAACACATAGGTTATAATATTAACACATCAATAATACTTTCAAGAATATAAGAATATAGAATATAAGGGGGAAGCTGGGTAGCTCAGTGGACTGAGAGACAGGCCTAGAGACGGGAGGTCCTAGGTTCAAATCTGGCCTCAGATACTTCCCAGCTGTGTGACCCTGGGCAGGTCACTTGACCCCCCATTGTCCACCCTTACCACTCTTCCACCTAGGAACCAATACACAGAAGTTAAGGGTTTTAAAAAAAAAAGATTAGAATATACCTGGGATGCTACACTAGTCCCAAACTCTCTCTTCACATTTTCTCTTCACCTCCCTCTATTCCCACTTGGACAAGCCTTCTACTTGTTCTCTTCCCTCAAATAAGGATGCTTCCCCCTTCCAAGAATACGTAGTTGGTGATGCTTGACACAGGGCACTAAAATCTCTATGTAGATCCAGACCCATGGTCACAGTAGAGCAGAATACTAAATTTTATTTGCTTAGAGAGATACTGTGATTTCCATGTAGAACACAGTAATAAGGAAATTTTAAACTAGAAAGGAAAGTGTTTTCTACCTCAGTTCTTGAAAAAAAGGAACTGGTTTTCTGGGATCTTAAGTTCTCAGTAAATTTCTAGGTCTAATCCTGTACAAAAACAGAGGACTAACTACAATATGGGCCATTTTTTATTAACTCATAAGTCAAATACTATCTGGTCTTATATCTGGCTATTACTGAGATTGTTGAGAACAATTAAACAATAAAACAATTAGTTAAAGGAAAGACTGTTCTGAGTCACCAAAGTGTGACACAGTGGTGAGTGCTAAAAACTAGACAGTCCAAATCATTTTTCTTTCCTATATACTCTCATATAGAGAGCCAATAAGAGGAGCAAAGTTTATCATGAAGGAAGGTACATATTTTCCAACTATTCCAAACATAAAATCCAATTTTATCATTTAAAAAAAGAATCTTAATGAAGATATTTGCCTTAGAAACTGTTACAACTAAAGACCTTTTCAGATGTAATTTTTAAAAATATCTATAATAATTTCACTAATTAAAGCATGATAATTTCCAAGGGCTTCGGGTTACCTTTCTGAAGGTGAACATTGAAGCTATTTTTTTCTGTAGTCATGTATTTAAAGCTAAAAGAATCTAGAGAACATATTTATTCACATGAATACAAAAACTTAAACATTTTAAATTGCTTATTTTTCAGTCTGATATTTACAGTACCTATAACCCAGAAAGTTGCTTTTTCCTTTGATATTAGAGAGCAAAGGACAGACAGGCCTACGAAACTCTGATAGCCCAGTTGTAGATCCTCATGGAACCACCTCTCCTCTGTCTCCCAGCCTTTCCAGTCAACAGCATAAACACTTGGGATAATCAGCTTGCTTTCAGGCATGTCTGATAGAAGGATTCTCCACCCCATCCCACTTCAGAGCATGTGTAGATACCCTCTAATTGCTTCCTGTAAGCCACCATGACTACTACAGGATGACAAAAAAATATTTTAGTTTTATTGCCGAGCCAGAACTCTGTGGATATATTAAAAAGGAGATCACCACCTCTCAGATTTCCTTATCCTGATAACTTCAAAGCGTCAAAGCAAGAATGATGTGGCTGTTTGGAGGGTCAGATGGGAGGTGTACCCCCCTTCCCCAATCAGGCTGCAAGACAAGGCAATCCTAAACTTGGGAAGAGGTCTCCTTCTGTTTTGGTGTTCTTTCCTTTGGTATAGGTCCTTATGAAAAAGCACCTGTTGTCTTACCCTCTCCTGGGCAATGGCAGGCAAATGAAGAAACTTTGATTGATTCCTGAGATATGACAGGGAGGGGCTGATGGATGGAGAAAACTATGTATAAGCCAGAGCTTCTGGGACCCTTGATTTTTTTGTTTGTTTGTTTGTTTTTGTTTTTGTTTTTGTTTTGGTGGCTGAGTTTTGTGGCGGATCAGTCTTTTGGCCGCTAGGTCTTTTGGGGTTCAGTCTGCTTCAGCTCAGCTTGATCAGGCATTTAATTCTGCCCTGGATTCAGCATTGGTGGCTCTAGGAGTTTGGCTTCAGTGACTCGCTTGGGTTGAGTGTTATAAAAAAGTAAATAAGATAAACCGAGTAGGGTAAAACGAACGAAATTTGGGTGTGAGGAAAGATAATGGGGTATAGGGTGATTATAAGGTGATTGGAGGAGGAATGAAGGTAAGGGAAGATATATAGGAGATAAAGGAAATGGGGTATGTAATAGAAGGCAGCTCAAACAGGTTTATTCCCAGAGGCTTGAGACAGAGGATACAAGGAGGAAACTAGGCCAGTAAGAAAATGTCTAGGTTTGGCTGGAGAGGTTCTCTTGTTAGTTTCTCAAGTTTCTTGAGGGAGGAGTTGAGAGGACCCCTCCCTGCCAGTCAAACTGATGGCTGAGGAAGTCTTGAGGTAGGTACTTCCTGCCAAGATGGATGCGCCAAGTTCTTTCAAGAAATAAAATAAAAACGATTCCTTCCCCTTGAGCCCTTGTCTTAATTTTTGACACAATGATTCACCAGAGGGTTTGAATAGGTAACAAGGGGTTTTATTAATACCAGGGTCAGTCAGAAGGGGAGAGGGGTTCAGGGTTTCTAACTGCTGCTAAGGAGAGGGTGATGATGGGGAATGGGTCTTGGAGAGGTTTAGACAGAGAGAAGTCCGGCTCTCCCAGTCAGGAAGATTTGACTGCCTTTTAAGTAAAGTCTTTATCAAATCATTAAAACTAGGGGTAACTTATTTAAAGATACTCTACTAGCCTATAGAAACTAAACCCACAATGACTAATCACCAAGCCCTCCCTTCCACCAGGACCCAAAGGAAATTCAGGGAAGGGGAGGGATGGAGAAGGGAGATAAGGGAGAGGTGCAGAGAAATGAGATAGGTCAAAATTTCCCCAAGACAAAATAAGCACAGGCCAAGGCGAAAGGCCAAAGCAAAAGCCTCCAGCCACAGTGAAAGCCAGAAGGCAAAAGCCTCCTCAGTTGGAACTTCACCTCTATTTATAGCTTTAAGTTCTAACTGACTTTCTGAAGATTCTAAGATGTTTAGCTGACTTTTTGTGACTGTTAGAAATCACAGAAGCAAAAAGTTTCTGTTAGCCACCTTGCATTACATGAGGAACCCTGGCCAGAGACACTAGCTCTTTGGCTCTTCTTCTGTCTTATGTGGGACACTCTCTTTGGTCTGGAGGTACTCAGATCCAGACTTAGGGTATTTAGATAGGCAATATTTTCTACATCCTTCCTATATTTCCCCCTTTACTATTTCTACCTTGCTGTAATAAAGCTACTAAAGCTACTAACAGCCTCGTGACTTAAAAGTTAATTTTTATAAATGGCAATCACAATTTTTAAAATTCTTATATTTGCCAAACCCATTTAAAATATTACAATGGTTAAAAGAAAAATAATATTAATGTAAAATGTAAAAGAAAGAGAAACTAGGAAAACTTGTAAAGTGGCAAGTGTCAATGAAGAAACAAAAAGAAGGATAACATCGGAAATGCAAAGACATGGAACTGAAGGACAATTTGGAAGAAGAGAAATGAAAAGCAATAACATTAAAAGGAAATATGATCCATATATGAGCAAAACATATTGATCTTGAGGACAGAATATAACAATAACAATAAGAATATAACAACTTAAGGATTATAGGTCTCCAAGAAGAAGATGACAAGACAAAAGCCCTACTGCTGGAAAAGTGTCAGCTGAAAGAATACACAGATCAAAGAATTAGATCCAGTAAAGGATCATGGAAAGACAGATTAAAGCTATCAGTGAACTCTAAGGAAAAAATCTCCAAAGCTAAATGGATTCACAAGTGAATTCTACCAAAAATTTAACAATACTTTATAAATCAGATGGAAAAATATGTGGAAGAGTCTTACCAAATTTTATGATGCAAATATGGTGTTGACACCTAAATCAAGAAGAGTGGAAAAAAAGAGAAAGAAAACCAAAGATCAATTTCCCTAAGGAGAGGGGGCAGCTGGGTAGCTCAGTGGGTTGAGAGCAAGGCCTAGAGTCAAGCAGTCCTAGGTTCAAATCTGACCTCAGACACTTTCCGACTGTGTGACCCTGGGCACTTAACCCCCATTGCCTAGCCCTTACTGCTCTTCTGCCTTAGAACCAATACAAAATATTGATTCTACAATGGAAGGTAAGGGTTTAAAAAAATCACTAAAGAGTGTAGGAATAGATGGAGCTTTTCTTAAAATGATAAGTAGCATCTAACTAAAACTATTAGCAAAAATTACCTTTAATGGGAATAAATGAGAAGCTTTCCCAATGAGATCAAGGCAAAGAAGCCCTTTATCACCATTACTATTCAACACTGTATTAAAAATGCCAACCATAGCAATAAAAGAAGAAAAAGAAATTGAAGGAATTCGAATAGACAATAAGGAAACAAAACTATCACTCTTTGTAGATAATAAGATAGCATATTTAGAGAATTCTAGAGAAGCAACTAAAAATCTAATTGAAATAATTAACTTTCTGGAAGTTATATAATATAAAATAAGCCCACATAAATCATCAAGCATTTCTACATTTTACCAACAAATCCAGCAGCAAGTGATAGAAAAAGAAATTCTATTTAAATTAACTGTAAACAATATAAAATACTTGGAAATCTACCTGCCAAGACAAATATGAACATAATTAGAAAACATTTTTTCAGATCTAAACAACTGGAAAGATACTAATCGCTCATGAGCCAGAATAATAAAATGACCATTCCTACTTAAATCTACTTATTCAGTGTCATACCAATCAAGATACTAAAAAATTATTTTAAAGAGCTATAAAAAATAACAAAATTCACCTGGAAGAACAAAAAAATCAAGAACATTAAAAGAATCAATTAAAAAATGTGAAGGAAGATGGCCTAGCTGTACCAAATCATAAACTGTATTATAAAATAGTAATCATCAAAACAATTTGGTGGGGCAGCTGGGTAGCTCAGTGGATTGAGAGCCAGGCCTAAAGACGGGAGGTCCTAGGTTCAAATCCAGCCTCAGACACTTCCCAGCTGTGTGACCCTGGGCAAGTCACTTGACCCCCATTGCCCACCCTTACCATTCTTCCACCTAGGAGCCAATACACAGAAGTTAAGGGTTTTAAAAAAAAAACACAACAATTCGGAACCAGCTAAGAAATAGTCATAGATCAGTGAAATAGATTAGGTACAAAATAAACAGTAGTAAGTGACCATAGTATTCTAATGTTTGATAAATCCAAAAATCCAAGCTTTGGGAACCTTAAGAACTGTAATGGGGATAATTTGAGGAAAGATGTGTGGGATAAGGGAATTTTGGAAGGAGGTTGTCAGAGACTTGCTAATTGAGTAATCTAGGTTACAGGTAGGCTGGGCTTAAGGAGATTCAGGATAAAATAGGACTGAAGTCAGGAGTATAACACAGAAGGGAAACAGAGATCTTCAGGGAGAGGAGAAATTAAACTAAACAGATAAACAGCAGGCTTTACAGACTGGGACTTAGACTCAAACACAGGCTGAGGGAAATAGACTAAACTGAAATTAACAAACACGGTTTAGTTAATTTCACAGGAAGGGACTTGTTTTGAAGTTACACCTTCCTCCAAGATGGATACCCCGGCTTCCTTTCAAGCCCAGAGTATGTTGGTTCTTTTCCTCTTCTTCCCTCTCTTAATAACTAACAGACAAATTATACTAATAGGTCTGTTGAAACACAAAAGGGTTTATTATCTTTAAAGGATGATTTGTCAGGAAAATGGATTGAGGAAAGCCCTAACAGTTGTCTCAGGAACCTCAGGTGGGGAAGGGAGGCAAAGATGGAGTCTGAGTAAGGACCTGCCTTTAACTCAGCTTACAAAATGCTCCTGATATCTAAAGGGAATAAATGATGACTGACTAGGTTCTCTATATCTAATATTGTCAATATAATTAACCCTTCACAAATTTGAACTCCTCTCTAATTACTCTCCTTATTAACTCCACAGACATATAAGGTAAGGGAGGGTAGGTAGGAAATAATATTGGGAAGGAAGATATAAAGGGTTTATCCAAAATAACAATTTCTTAAATAAATATTTCAAAGCTAGGCTAAATTTCAATACTACAGATAGGTAAGGAAGCCCTCAGCTGATCTCAGTCCTCTGTCCACCAGAGACCCAAACCAACTGTCTCACTCCCTCAAGATTCCAAACCCCTAACTGCTTTTAGAACTCAGCCAAAGCTTGAAAAAACTATATGACCCCCTCTCTCTATACTACAGAACTCACTACTTAAAAAACAAAACAAAACAAAACAAAACAAAACCTTAGAATGAATACTAAGTATCCATTCCAAGGTAGAAGGGAAGTAAGGGCTAGGCAGTTGGGGTTGTGATTTGCCCATGGTCACATAGCTAGTAAGTATTTGGGGTCAAATTTGAACTCAGGCCTTCCCATCTCTAGGCTTCGTTCTCTGTCTAATGGGTCATCTAGCTGCTCTAAGAATTTAATTTTTGAGAAAAACTGTTGGGAAAACTGGAAAACAATTTGGTAAAAACTAGGTATAGAGCAATATCTCATATAGTATAACAAAATAAGGTCAAAATGGGTATATAATATAGACTTAAAGGATGACAACATAAGCAAATTAGGGGAGCATGGAATAGTTTACCAGTCAGATTTAAGGAAAAAGGAAGAATTAATAACCCAACAAAATAAAGAAGATTATATTGTGTAAAATAGATAATTTTGATTATATTAAATTAAAAGGCTTTTGTACAAACAAAACGAATGCAACCAAAATTAGAAGGAAAGCACAAAGCTGGAGGAAATTGTTTTCTATAGTAAGGCACACTCAGAGTTCCCAAAATTTACATTGCAAGCAATTCTACATAATAAAAATAAATAATAAATCTACATAATACACATTTTTCATAGCAAGACAAGGACACTATAGATAAGATACATTTTGAGGAAGCTCAGTGATGTCCACAGACTTCCCTCACAGGTTAAGAACCTAAATTCTTATGTTGTGCCGGTTGCAACACAAACCCAAAGGGTTAATAATGTAAAATGCCATTTGCCTCAAAAGAAAGAACTGATGGAATTTGAATGTGAAATGAAACATACTATCACTTTCTTATCTTGTTTTGTTAGTTTTCTTCCACAAAATTACTAATATGGAAACGTTTTACATGGTTGTACAAGTATAATCTATATCAGATTGCTTACCATCTCAGGGAAGGGGTGTGATAATTAAATTAAGTCTACACTACCCATCTTTAGATTTAATCACCAAAGGTGAGAGCACTTTCCAATTCTGGGAGATCCTAACTCACGTGTGCTAGAGTGAGTAACCAATCAGAATCAACGCATCACCCCCTATGCTTTCTATGAGAAAGCGTCTATTGTGATTGGACATGCAGGCTAAGGAAAGGCACTGGAAGTGATATATATGTGACCCCTTCAAAAGAGGAGTGAGTGAGGCTGTGGCTGGTTTGGTGAAGGGGACCTGAGGGAGCTTCACTGGTTCGTGACCGAGACTGTTCCACATGGGTAAGTTAGGCCAACTCTCTTTCTCCTCCCTTGGCATTTCTGGAGGCTCTACCCTCAGGGAGGCCTCTCTTGCCTCTCTAATTGTAAAAGGCCTTGTGGCTAGAAGCCTTGTTTAATTAACCTCTGTGCCCCTCTGCTGGGGCCTCTAAATTCTTACCTGATCCGAGCCTCTGGTTGGGGCCAGAGTTTCTCTCTCTTGATTTCCCTACCTTCAAACTTCCTAATTGTAAATAAATCACTATAAAAGTCAATTTTGACTTGAGGTTATTCCTTAATTGGGGAAATTTCCCCTGGCGACCACCTTTTAATATATTGAACCCATGAAACCCTTACTTCCCCCTTACAGGGGAAAGAGAGGGAAGAAGGGAAGAGAAGGTAGGAGAGAATTCAAAACTCAAAAAATTTAAAAACAAATATTAAAAATTCTTTTTTACTTGCAATTAGATGAAAAAATAAAATATTATTTAAAAACAAGAAGGATCCACAGAATGCCTCAAGAAAAAAACATTATGCTGAAAAGTAAAAATTTCATAGTGATTAAATTGAACTATTCCATTTAACAATGAATTCTGAAAGTGACCAGGAAAAAGACCTAAAAATACAAAGAAAAAGAAATTTTAATAACTCAAGACTATTCTGTACCCAGAAAATACAGTAGGTGTGGAATAATGTATTCTGAATAGCAAAGGAGTTTAAGTTGAAGAGCAAAGTGACTTAACTGACAGATTTGAGCCTAAAGATAAATGAAAAAACATGTATATTCAACAAAAAGAGTCATTTAAATTATTTCTAGAAAGAATATTAGACCTAAAGAAATAATTTGTTCCTCAAACCCCCCAAGAAATACAAGAATAAATGAATATGACAACCAAAGGCAACAACCACAAAGTAACAAAAGAGAGATCATTAAGAAATTTCTGTCTAAATGTACATGATATAAAGATGAAAGCAGAAGTAAAATACAAATGATAGTGGAGAAACAGGCCTGAAACATCTTAGACTGAAACTTACAACACAACAACAAACTTACAAGTATCACTTTGGAGGATTAAATTTCAGAATTAGAAGGCATATAAAAGGAGATGGGAAAAAGACTATATAGGCAAATAGGCTAGATACTCTAATCCAGTCTAAGGCTAACAGTGAAGAGAAAACAACTCCTGCCATCTCCCAGGAAAATGACAGCCTATAGGAGAATAGGTGAGGAGGCTAAGGCAAGGATTAAAAAGGTAGGGGGACGGGGTAAGAAAGAAACCTTGTTTTAGGGGTAGGAGTGGGTACCACCAATAAATGGAGAGAGATATTCTATAAAGGGAAATGGATACACTGGGTATGATCTATAGCAGTGATTTCCAAAGCAGGCGCCACTGACCCCTAGTGGGTGCTGCAGCAATCCAGGGAGTGGTGATGGCCACAGGTGCATTTGGGGGCGGTGAATAACTGTAAGGGGACGGTGATAGTATGTGACAGGGGGCGCTAAGTAATATTTTTTCTGGAAAGGGGGTGGTAGGTCAAAAAAGTTTGGGAACCACTGATCTATAGGGATTAGATGTTTAGAGAAACCATTCATCCTACCTCAGAAGAAGGGTAATGAGAGCTCTTAAGGATAAGTGACACCCAGAAAAGTGGGAAAGCATGGTTCCAGAAAGAGATTTTGAAGCAAATATATCAAGGGACAAAATGAACTAGGGTAGGACAAAGGTCAATAATGACCTTTAAGGTCATTAATTGGTTATTAGGGATATAGGGAAATTCTTTAGAACCATACATATCCTTTCTGTCACCCACAATAATTGGTTCTCCTAAGAGTAAGTACAACAGAAAAAAAAGGAGTTCAAGAGGAAATATCTTTAAGACAATAACATGAAGTGTTTTGAAGGAAAACTCAAAAGAGGTACCTCAAAAGCTTAATTTCATGAAAAATATAGAGAATAAAGAAGTACAAAATAGGTATAATCATGATGAATCAAATGATAAAGCTAGAATATTAAGGGAATATAGACCATGAAGAGAATGAAGGATAGAAAACCTTTATAGAAGAAGTATATGGGCAGCTAGGTGGCTCAGTAGATAGAGAGTAAGGTCTAGAAATGAGATATTCTGGGTTCAAATCTGGCCTCAGACACATCTTAGTTGTGTGACCCTGGGCAAGTCACTTGACTCCAATTATCTAGCCTTTACTGCTCTTCTGTTTTGGGACTGATTCTTGGTATCAATTCTAAGAAAGAAGGTAAGAGTTAAGTACATATAGGCATCATACTCTGAATGTAATTTTGAAACCCTGAGGGGTTGTGGCACTGGAACAAAGTTCCACTAGCTATGATCAATTTGTAAAGACTTATTTTGGAAAGAGCACAGTCCTGGCAAAAGATTGTGTTTGCTGCCTAAGAACCAATCTAGCAAAATATGGTCCTGGTAACTGGGAATCATATGGGCTACACTGACCAAATTAAATGCTGATAGGAACATGGAAAAACAAGCCTAATATTACATTGTTAGAGCAGTTGTAAAAAAAAAAAAACACTTTTTTTTTTAGAAAACAAGATAGAATTATACATTAAGAGCTATAAAGCTATTCATACTCATTGACCTAGAGATCTCATTATTAAGGGTAGGTGGCCCCAATAACATTACTGGTTTATTACCCCGAGGGCAAAAAGTTGTATTTTATGAAAATATTCCTGGAAACTTTGTTTATTATGACAAAATAACTGGAAAGAAATCAAACAGAATGAATGGTAAAAATGACTGGATAAATTGTATTTGAATGTAATGTATTGTTATTGAGTGTATGTAATGTGTATGTAAAGTGAACATAATATAGTAGTTTGAATACTTGGCAATTCTGTTCAAGAAAGCACCTTAAGGTAAATAAGCTACCTTGTCTTGCCAAGTGATCTTCAGAATCTTCCTAAGATAATTTAAATGGAAGTAATCAATTTCCTGACATGGTGCTGGAACTGGTATACTGTCACAAGCATACAACAACGTGGTCAAGGACACTCTGAAGATCTCTTTGAAAAACTTTGGTATTGATTGTGAGACATGGGAGACACCGGCTCAAGACCATCCAGTATGGCATGCCTGGATCAAAGAGGCTGCTGTGCTCTATGAACAAAGTAGAATCACAATAGCTCAAAAAGAAAAAAAAAAGTGGAATTTATGAATTTAGAGACATCGCCAACTCAAATATTCATCTGGAATATTTGTGCTGACCTATGATCTAACCCTCCTAATTCCTATCTGGCTGATCAGCCACAGTCAGACACGTTGACTCCAACATATGATGTCATTTTGATCCTCTTCAAATACTGTATCCAGAACAACCACCAATCAATGCATTTTCATAATGTTTGACATGAGCATATTAGCATTCTAACATTATCTTTCTATCTTGTTGTTTCCTTAGGGAAACTATTTCTTTTCAGCAGATAAAATATTTTTTATTTGTCAAAAGAGAAAGGGAGGGAAAGTCCTCTCCCTTCTTACTTCCTCACAATCTCTTCTGAGTGGTAGGTGTGATCTTTCTAGGTTCTAGTATTATTCTCCAAAGAGAATATTATTCTCCCTTTCCTAAACCACAGCCACTGTAAATAGAAATAAGAACATTTACTTTTCTCTTACCTATTTGACATGAGAAAACCCATGAGAGATCAATTTTAGATGTGCCTGTGAAATGTTTAGATTAATTCTCTTTTTTCATTCCTCCAATTTTTCTCAGTTTTTAAATTATTTTGCTTTGCTTTGCTTTTTTTGTGAAACATCTTTTCATTGCTGATAAACAGCTAAGTGTTGCAGGCCCTTAAGTCTTGGATTAGGATTCAGAAATTCCTGAATGTAAAAAACCAGTCTTGGACATTTGCTATCACTGTGACCCTAGAAAATTCACCTAATGTCCCCAAGCCTCAGTTTCCTTATTTGTAAAACTGGGATAATAATAGCACCTATCCCTCAGAATTGTTGCATGGATTAAATAATATATATATGTATATATATATAGTACTTTGAAAACCTTATTGTATTAAAGTACTATTAAAGTGCTAGGCATTATTAGTATTATATCTATTCTTACTTCCTCAGAGAAGTTCTGAGGGATTCAGGGTTCAACAGAACTTTTATTTCCTTGATAATTGTTCTTCAACTCTTCAACATGGAATCTTTAGTTACTATTAAATAGCTTTATTTTCCAGTCTTTTGTTGTTATTGTTATTATTCCTAACTGCTATTTTTTTTAGGCCAAGTAAAAAATATTTGGCATAGAGATTTCAATTCTGTCTGACAGGTACTTCCAGTGAACAGTTATTATTTTATAACATGGGGGATTGTGGGTATGTGGTGGGATGGCAGAGAAAGGAGATTAAAAGATCAAGTTGCTCTGCACTTCCCAATAAGCCAGGCCACAGCTGTAAATCTGAATTTTAGCAACTGTTTCTCCTGGATACAACAAAGCTTCTGTCCTCCTTCAGGGTTTGCTCCGGTCATCCACATGTGGTAAGGATTAAAGAAGTACTAAAAGTCCATTACAAACTAGAGGTTAAACTGTTAATTTATATACCAAAGTCTTATGTCCTTTCTACATTGCATCACCTGACCCACTATTTTGAAAAATCTTCTTAGGGGTTAGAAGCAGATACAGTGTCTTAGGAAGTGTAAACAGATTTAATAAGATTTTTTTTTCATTTTAATAAGCAAACTATGAGAAAGACCAATACATTTCAATAATTTTTATTTTATTTTAAAAAGTGTTACCAATACTTTTTGTTTTTTAAACTTTGTCTACTCTTGATAAATTGAACCTTCTCTCATAATAAAGAAAACAGAAGCAAATATACAGCAATTTGCACCCCTCTGATGAGAGGAGAGTAATATGAGAAACCATCTGTTCTCTGGGAACAAGATTGTTAATGGCAATTTCAGTTCAGCTGCCTTTTAGTATTTTGTTTTTATCTGCGTTGTCACTGTAAGCACTGGTTTTTTTTAAAAATCTTTTCACAAAAGGAAAATAAACATCTTTATAAGATGATATGAGAAATAGAGTGTTTGTCTTGGAATCAGGAAGACCTGAATACAACTCTTGCCTCAGACAAATACTAATTTTGTGACACTGAGCAAATTACTTAATCTCTCTTAAACCCAGTTTCATCAGTAAAATGGGAATAATAATAAAACTACCCAGGGTTGTTGCAAAGATCAAATAAGATAATATGAGTATATAAGATATTAAGTGATAAATGCTGGCTGTTATGGAAGCAATAGCTATTCCATCACAGAACTGTGTCCTGCTGTAAATTTCATTGGATTCTAGAGAGATAAAGTAAAATCAAATCAAGTATGGTTGTTCTCTATTACTAAAGAGAAGAAAAATAAAAAGGAAAGGGAATTTCCTTTAAGCATATTTTTCTTAAAAGTCAATAACTATTCCAGTTCACATCATGCCATTTCTTGCAAATTCTCATATCTATCTACTTTACAGTCAGAACAATAAAGTCAGAAATATGAGGCTAAACTGTGCTCTTTCTCTCTGGAATCATCTTTTCTTTTCATCTGAAGACAGAATAACTTCAACAACAAAACAGTTTCAATAGATTGGCATCATGGTTACAGATCTATTAATTTCTACATAGAATATGTATAACTAAAAAAAACAAGCAACTTAAACTTGTTCATTATTTCATGTTGTTGTTGAATGGTTTTAGTTATGTTCAATTTTTCATGATCCTATTTAGTTATGTTCAATTTTTCATGATATGGAGTGGTTTGTTATTTCCTTCTCCAGCTCATTTTACAGATGAGAAACTGAGGCAAACAAAATTAAGTGACTTGCCTAGGATGACACAACTATTAAGTGTCTTAAGGCCAGATTTTAACTCAGGAATCTGATTCTTCCTATCTCCAGACCTAATACTTTATCCACTTCACCCCCTGGCTACTCTATAATGTCATAGATGATGGAATGCCAAAGTCACGTGAGTGCCTGAATCTTAAAATACACCTGAGAAAGGAACTTTGTGCCAGATCAGTGGCAGATTTCTAGAAATAAGTTCCTCCTTAGGATAATAAGATCATAGATCTAGTGTGGGAAGCCAATAAGAGAATAGATAAAAATCTGAGACTCCTCTTTTGACCCCTTTTGTGATCCTTGTGATTTCTTGTTGAAAAGTATTGTGGTCTTATTGAAAAGCTTTAAGTTCCTAGCAAACCTGAATTTAAGAGGTTAACACTCTTCCCCTTTGGCCAGGAATGCTGCTACCTGGTACAGCCAAGGCCAAAACCTTAGCAGGGGCATTTCAACCCTGAGAAAATATTCCCCTACTTGGCTTTCTGATAAGAACCCAGTCAAAATTCAGCCTTGGCCTTGTTCTATTCTGAAGCCAATGAGGAGACCTTTTGTGTTTTTATATGACATAATTTGTAACGTCTGCGCATCTGCGAAATTTTGGGGGGGTTCTTTTGTGTGAAATGAATCTTGAAATATATATAATAAACTCCATGCTCCTAGAGACAGAGCTGGAAGCATGAGCTAAAAGATCTTCGTGTCCGTTATTTCCTTAACAACTAAGCTGTCCTTATAAGATTATTGGAGATGATAGATAGATCTCGAGAATCTAGTACTTGAAAGAACTTGATAGAGCATCATAACCATTTCTTATTTTACAGATAAGAAAACTGAAGCTGAGAGAAAGGTTAAGGATTACACTACTACTTAGTGTTTGCGGTGGGATTTGAAGAGAGATCTTCCTGACTCTAAGTCTAGAGATCTATCCATGGTTTCATTTTACACTTGGTTACTGGAATTTGAGGGGAAAAAAGAAGGGAAAAATTTTTTTCTCTTTCTTAGCCCTGCAATGCTGATTAAGAGACTCATACATTATCTTCCCACAAGGACTCTTGCTACCAAATCCAGCAAAATGAATTTTTATAGGACAAATGGCACAACCACAGAAAACTACTGTGCTAAATGAACAGACTAGTAGTTTCTCCATATCACAGAGATTTCTGCTCTCCAGAAAAATCCATATGCAGCTCTGAATCATCAATGGAAACTTTCACTCTCTGTGGTTTTACCTGTTTAAATGTCTAGATCCTAGAAAGAAATGGAATACTGTCTTCTTTTTAAAAAACAAGATATTTTTACTTTTTTTTTACTCTTTTTCCAAATAACACTTTATTAGTATTGTAAAGTCCTGAAATAAATCAAACTCTCATATAAATGAAAAAGGTGTCTTTAATCAATGAATTAAGTCTTGCACAAGCCTAGGGCATGGTCATGCACCTGAATACATGGGTGTCCACTGAGAAAAATGACATAAGATTTTTATGGGCTCGTAAGGGGAAAGGGGGGCAGGGGGAGGCTGTCATGTGATGAGTGAAACCTACTCATGAGGTTCTAGCCATCTCTGGCCATCTTTTCACCTTTATAATTCAATATGCTCCTAATTAAAGTAAGAGTACTTCAGTCACTGGTTCTATCCCAACTTAGTTCTTTTTATATGATAAACATAAAAACATAAAAAACAAAAACAAACAAAAAAACCCTCAGATTTCCAGGGTGGGGCCCAATCACACCTGATTAAGATCACGATCACCTTAAGACAAGGAATACAATCATATTCCTAGGAGTAAAGGGTGATAGAGTTTTTTACTGTCCAGATGTCCTTTAGACAGAAAAGGTACTATTACAAACAAATAAATACAATATTAAAATTAATCTCCTCAGTATGCTAATACAGTTTAGTGAACTGCCATTTCAGTTTTGGCTATCAGTACTGTCTCAGCAATGCTGGAGCTCAGCCATATTTGTTGTAAAAGGAAATGGACAAATTAGTGTTGTTCATCATTAGCTTATTTAATCAAGATACAGTAACTTTCAGCATAAATGAATGTGCATAGAAACTGGAGATGGATGTTGTGGGTCAGGAAAGAATTTCCCTTGAAAAGTCTCTCTTCCTAATTCTAAAAGAGAAGAAAAAATTGAAATCTTATAAGAGACAGGAAACAAAAACACCAAGGAGAAAATGCCAGGAACTTTAGCAGTATCAAGATAAAAACCTTTAGCACAGGATGATGAGAAATTGTGGGAAGCCAATAAGAGAATAGATAAAAATCTGAGACCCCTCTTTTGACACCTCTTATGATCCATACCTTTTCTTATTGGAAAAACATTATAGACTTATTGGAAAAACATTATAGACTTATTGAAAAGCTTTGAGTCCTTAGCAGACCAGCAACTAATGAGTTAAAAATTTCTCTCCTTGATAATTAAGAAGCCTGAATTCTAAAAAATATAGTCAAGGCTGGGCACAGACAAAGATAGAGATAAGACTGCATTACTTAGATAAGACTGAAGCCTGACAATTTAGTCCGGACTTTATTTGACCAGGTGTAAAACCTGTAATTCAGGAAGACAGGTCTCAATTAGTGAACATCTCCATAAAATATATTTCTACTCCCAGAATTATCCCCTACTAATTGGTGGTTGGAATTTGGCCAACCTTGTACCTATATCTTTACTTTTTAGACTTTTATGGATTGTGTATGATTTGTAACCCCTTCACAGCTGTGACTCTTTGTGTTCTTTGTTTGAAATCAGTATATAATAAACTCCAAAGCCCACAGAGTTTAGATCAACATGGGCTAACCACTAGTCTGGTTGTTCTCATTTTCTTTTTCCTGTCTTAACAATCTGATGCCACAAAACGCCACTCAGAACCCCTACCTACCATATAGGTAGCTGGCTCTCTATAAGAAATCATGTCAAGAGGCAGAGAGGCACTGCTTCAGCCATAGTGCTAAAGAGAGAAAGAAAGACCTTGTGATTTTGAAATTGGCACTCTATGGCTTCAGAGATGGAACTTAGTGAATTTAATCCTTCTGTATTATGCCTATATTTCTTTTCTCCTCTTCTATGAAGGGATATATGCTTTATGAATTGTTTCTTTTTTAAGTTTATTTTTCTTTTTGTCTTTCCATTTGTTCTCAAAGAAACCAGTTTCTCTATGGCCACTTGGCTATTCAGTACTATACAATTCTTGGGGCAAATGCTGCCTAGAAGAGGAGGGTGGAAGAGGATAAAGTATCTCTGGAGATGGGAGGGAGATGGACAGAAACAGACAGAGAGAAATTTTCAAATTGTTGGAAACATTCTCAGCATGGAGGTTTGCAATTAAAGACTTTTTAAGAGAAAAGAGGCTTAAATTTTTTTTCTTTATAGCTTTCTCAAGGCAGAGGGAACAAATTAATGTAGAATAATACTTAAACCCTATGAACCTATAGTCATCCTGGTTGAAGGAAGGTTGTAAGCAGACTGGAGTTAGTTTTTTTAAGGCAGTTGCACCAAAAATGGTGCATAAACCTGGAATTATTTTCATGACAAACTTTTTTAAATTTATTTTTTCCCCAGTTACATGTAAAACAGTTTCCAACATTTTAAAAAGAATCTTGAGCCTTGAAATCTCTTTCTCCTTCCTCTCTCCCAACTGGTAAGCAATGTCAAATATATTTTACATATGTAATCATGTAAAACACTTCCATGATTAATCATTTTGTGGAAGGAAGCTCACACCAAAAAAATTAAGAAAGTCAAAAAATTTGCTTTGGCCTGGATTCAGACTCCATCACTTCTTTCTCTGAGAGCAGATGGCATTTTATTTCATGAGTCCTTTGGGATTTGGGGAACCACTGTATTGCTGATAATAGTTAAATCATTCAGAGTTGTTCACTGTAAAGTATTCCTGTCACTGTGTACAGTGTTCTCCTGGTACTGCTCAATTCACTCTGCTTCAGTTTGAGTAAGTCTTTCCAGATTTTTCTGAGCTCTGCCTGCTTGTCATTCTTACAGCACAAAGATAGTTAATTAGAATTATATACTATAACTTTCTCAGCCATTCCCCAATTTTGGGGTATCCCTTGTCCACATAGAATCTAGAAACCCCCAAATACATAGCCTTGTGAGGTCTGATAACCCCTCAGGTTAGTTAGCTTGAAGGTGAAGACCTCAAGTTTGACCTTGTCACAACAGTTTCCCCCTGAAGAAAAAAGCCCAATTTCACAAGTTCAGATTAACAATAGAACTTAAATTAGTTTAGGTGCCTGTGTGTTTTGAAATGGACCTAAGCCTGGGAGACTACATCTTCCAGGACTCTCTCTGCAACTTCCTCTGACACCTCCCACTTCCTCGTGGGAGGTGTCAGAGGGAGAATAAAAGGAAGAGAGAAGCATGGGTTTTGGCACCTCCTTCCCCAAACTGAGGTGGAGAGCTTTGGTCCCTGCAGAGCTGATGAAGATAAAACTTTCTCTTACTTTCCCAAACTTTCCTTTTTCTAACCCAAATAAACCTATCTAACTATCCCTAGAGTCTGGCTTGATTTAATTTAATTCCCTAGCCTGCCGACAAGAAGACTTTGGTCAATCTCCTTACTGCTAGCCAGCCTAGCCAGCAGGAGTGGGAGGAAGACCCCCCCCCCTTCCTTCCCTTCCTTTCCTTACTTTTCTCTCCTTAATTTTCCAAACACATGGGGTTGGCAAATCCCCAAGTACTCTTTTGGTCCCAATGGCTTCTCCCCATAGGCCAAAGTCCTTCATCAAGGTAGCCCTGCCTTTGGCTGGATAGTTCCCTTTTGTGTCCATTGTAAAGCATCAGCCTCTCACAGGCTCCTCATTTTCTTTGTAGCCATTGTAAATTCAATCAACTATACTCTCCCATCCTCGTCTCCAGTTCCCCTAAAAGGGTATATACTTCCTGATTTTCATGGCTCTTTGGAATTGTCCAATCTAGCGCAGTTGGAGTTCCCAGGGGTAAGTGACCTGAGCAACCAGAGTCTCAGGGCTCTGTGTGGGTGTGTAGCACACAGCTAGGTGTGGAGGCCCAAGAGGAAAGCACTGAACCCCTCTCCTTAATTAAAATGTGGCTTTTCTAAATTTAATAGCTCTTAACACCCTTCACTTACCAATTCTTTGCTCCCACAAAGAGAGCTGTTTTAAATATTTTTGTACATACAAGTCCTTCTCCTCCCTCCCCATTTAAAAATCTCTTTGGGATACAAAACTAGTAATGGTATTGCTAGGTCCAAGGGCATGTTTGTTTTATAGCCCTTTAAACATAGGTCCAAATTGCTTTCCAGAATAGATGAATCAGTTCATAACCCCCCAAACTTTTTGAAAATATTGAAAAATACTACTTCTATATAGGACTAGAGAAAGAGAGACATTTTCATAACTGCTAGAAACATTTTCAATGTCTTGGAGCAAGATAAAATTTTTTTTGTTTCACATATTATAAATTCTCAAAGATGGAGAAAGGCAGAGTTAATAACTTATGAAGCAGGTTGCATTAGGAAACGCCTCCTCCTTAAGAGTAGTGATAGTAAGAGTCAAGACCAATAGGTAGGTGTCATCTATGAGAGAGTGACAAGTTCTCCTGTTGACCAATCCTTTACCTTTATGCCCCACACATTACTATAAGCACATATACTCACTTTGCTCCTGGAAAGTACATTTTATAACTTTCTTGTCATAAACAACACATCTAGGACCAGAAACAAGAAATCTTACAAAAGTATTCCAGGTTAAATATATATGCTGACCAAATTTAAAACAGTTCAAAAAGAATTGTTCCTTTCAGAGGTCCTTAGGGTTTTGTAATACATCTTTGATGTGAGGTGATGGCTTTTTGGAGACACAAATGGTGAATTTCAGAAGTTTAAGCTTATAAAATGGGTGATGGTTAATTAAAATCCCCTGCAGTGAAAATTGCACTGAGGCTCACAGAGCATTCCTTCTCAGTAGCAAATAAAAAGTCCTGGGGCATCATTTACATATTACTTGTAAAGAAAGGTCAAAGCCTTTCCCACCGCCACCCCCTTCCACATTCCAGCAGGGTTCCACATCAAAAGCTGTTTTTGATAAACAGAAAAGGAAAATGTGTTAGCCTCAGCCAGTCTGCTTCAGCTGCACACTTGGGAAACTTGTTTACCTAAATCTTTCAATTGGACTCTGTCACAATGATACTCCTTCTAAAGGAGGGTTTCTTCTTTTCTGAAGCAATCACCAGGGCTGATACTTTGAACTTTTGTGGTCTTAGGGTTATACTGAAAATATTCCATATTTTCTTCCTTTGAAGGACACCTCCAACCTCTGACTTGATTTTGTAACATAGAACGAAGAGTTTAATAGTTGTTCCAAGGCTGACAATCTATTAAGTAAGCTATTGAGGCCTTTGGGGCCCTTAATCTTCCTTTCTGACTCATTATGTTAATTGTGTTCCTAATGTATTCTTGGTATAAATCTAATATAATTTGGCAAAATTAAAAAATATATATTGCTATATTAATTTTTTGGATTTTATTTTAAATTATTGCAACAATATTTATCTTTATCAGTCTGTACTTCATTTTTTGTTGTTGTTTTATCCTTCCTGGGCTTGGTATTAGGACTATATTTTCTCATTAAAAGAGTTTAGAGGAATATTTTCTTTCTCAATTGTTGAGAATAAGTTATATAATATAGGTATCAGTTTCTCTTTGAAAGTTTGCTAATTCACCTTCAAATCCATTTGGATAAGGAGAATTTTTAAAAAGTCTTTTTTAATGAATAAAATCAATTCTGTAATTTAGTATGGCTTCCAATTTAGCAATTTCTCCTCTGCTTTAAAAAAATCTTTCTTTGAGAATATTTTGGTTTTCTAATTTTTTTAAATTTCTAATATATTTTTCCACGTTTACATAATTTTATTTTCTTTTCCTCCCCTCCCCACTCCCAGATCCAATAAGCATTTCTACTGGGTTATACAAATGTTATCACATACCTATTTCCATATTATTCATTTTTGCAATAGAACAATCTTTTAAAACTAAACCTCCAACTCATATATCCATATAAACAGATGATAAGCCATTTGTTTTTCTTCTGTGTTTCTGCTCTTGCAGTTTTTCCTCTCTATGTGGATAGTATTTTTTTCTCACAAGTCCCCTGGGATTGTCTTGTATTAGCAAAGTCCAGTACATTGTATTGTTCCACAATGTTTCACTTTCTGTGTATAATGTTCTCTTGGTTCTGCTCATTTTCACTCTGCATCAGTTTCTGGAGGTTTTTCCAGTTCATATAGAAATCCTCCAGTTCATCATTTCTTAACAGCACAATAGTATTCCATCACCATCATATACCACAATTTGTTCAGCCATTCCTCAATTGAGGGACACCCCCTCATTTTCCAATTTTTTGCCACCACAAAGAGTATGATTATAAAAATTTTTGTACAATTTTTTTCATTATTATATCTTTGGGGGTACAAACCTAACAATGGTATTACTGGATTTAAAGGTATGCATTATTTTAAAGCCCTTTGGGCATAGTTCCAAATTGCCTTCCAGAATGGTTGGATCAATTCACAACTCCACCAGCAATATATTAGTGTCCTGATTTTGCCACAACCCCTCCAACATTTATTATTTTCCTTTATTGTCATATTGGTCAATCTGTGAGGTGGTACTGTGATTTGATTTGCATTTCTCTAATTATGAGAAATTTAAAGCACTTTTTCATGTGTTTATTGGTAGTTTTGATTTCTTTATCTGAAAACTGCCTGCTCATGTCCTTTGACCATTTGTCAATTGTGGAATGGCTTGATTTTTTGTACAATTGACTTAGATCCTTATAAATTTGAGAAATTAGACCTCTTGTCAGAAGTTTATATTATCAAATTTTTTTCCAATTTGTTGCTTCCCTTCTAATTTTGGTTGCATTGAAAAAACCTTTTAATTTAATATAACCCAAATTATTCATTTTACATTTTGTAATGTTCTTTATCTCTTATTTGGTCTTAAATTCTTTCCTTTACCCCAAATCTATTCCACTGATCCACCCTTCTATCTCTTAGCAAGCACTACGTTGTTTTGATGATCATAGTTTTATGATTTTGTTTAAGATTTAGTTTAAGATTTTGTGCCGCTAGGCCTCCATCCTTCACATTTTTTTCATTAGTTCCCTTGATATTCATGATCTTTTGTTCTTCCAAATTAACTCTGCTATAATTTTTTCTAATTCTATAAAAAAAAGTTTTTTGGTAGTTTGATAGGCATGGCACTGAATAAGTAAATTAGTTTAGGTAGGATTGTTATTTTTATTATATTAGCTCATCCTATCCATGAACAATTAATGTTTTTCCAATTGTTTTGATCTCGTTTTATTTGTGTGAAAAGTGTTTTATAGTTGTGTTCATATAATTTCTGAGTTTGTCTTGGCAGATAGATTCCCAAATATTTTATATTATCTAGAGTGATTTTAAATGGAGTTTCAAATGCTGATGATTTAGGTGGATTTATTTTGTATCCTACAACTTTGCCAAAATTATTAATTATTTTCCACTAGCTTTTTAGTTTATTTTCTTGGGTTCTCTAAGTAAACCATCATATCATCTGCAAAGAGTGATAGTTTAATTTAATCACTGCCTACTTTAATCCTTTTTATTTCTTTTTCTTCTCTAATTGCTAAAGATACTATTTTTTCTAATACAATATTAAATAATAGAGGTGATAATGGCTATCCTAGCTTCACTCCTGAACTTATTGCGAAGGCTCCTAATATCACCATTGCAGATGATACTTGCTGATGGCTTTAAATAAATACTGTTTATTATTTTGAGGAAAGGCCCTTCTATTCCTTTACTTTCTAGTGTTTTTAACAGGAATGGATGTTGTATTTTGTCAAAGGCTTTTTCTGCATCTATTGAGATGATCATGTGATTTCCATTAGTTTGGTCATTGATATGGTCAGTTATGTGGATGGTTTTCCTAATGTTAAACCAGCCTTGCATTCCTTGTATAAATCCCACCTGATCCTTATTGTTATTTTGTCTTAGAATAGATACTTATCAAGTCTCAGACAGAAGGTAAAGGATTAAAAAAAAGAATTGATTGATGCAGACTATGTCAAGTACCAAATAACACTGCAAAAGTGAAATATATCACTTTTTAACAGTCAGGAAAAGATTTCTTATTGATAAGAGTTATCCCTGAACAAGTCAGCTTGTCAATACTAAGATCAGAACTAGTAAACAACAAGAAGAAAGAATAATAATGAGAAAATATACATAATTATTAAAACACTTTCTAAAACTAAAAAGGCTAATTACAATGAAAACTGGAATCTGTCAACAAAAATGATTGGCATTGATTATAATAATTTTGTATAAAAGTTTAACCAAAACAAATTAATTGCTATAATATGGAAAAAAGACAAGTCCAGAAAGCACATTTGACTTACTACCAAATAGAGAGTTATAGATGTCAGATATGATACCACTAGTGCTAGTTAGAAATGCAGTTAAACAAGAGGAAGATGTGCTGGATTGCTTTTAAGCTCCTTTATCCCAAGTTTTTCATAAAGCAAAAGCTCATATTTTATTATTAACATTAAGCTGGCATTGCAGCAGACAGGATATAAAATAGTCTCTAAGGAATTTGTTAGGGACCAAGACTTTAAGATAAGATAGTCACTCTTCTAAGAATAGATATCATTCACTCTTCTAAGATAAGATATTGATCATAGGCCCAGCCATGCTTGGAGACAGTAAGACGCCACCAGAGATTTTCTATGCTCCCTTTCCGCGTTCCTTTCCCCCTTAATATCTGCCGACCCCCTTCTGCCCTCAACCTATATATTCTTGTCATAGATCTGCAATAAACGAGCCTTGCTTCCATCAAAACGATTCTGTGTCTTGCACGCGAGGTCTCCCCTCTTCTTCCCCTATGGGTTTTTAGGTTGCCGTTTCCCCGGACCCCTCGGTTGTGTCCGGCTGGACCCGGACAGGAATTAAAAATGAAATATTACATAGAGGGCAACAAAAGTATGTTTGAGTAGGCTATGACAGCTAACCAATAAAAATTTCTAAAGAATAGGAATAAAATTATTATCAAGGAACTGAGTGATAGGAAGAAAATCTGGACTAGTCATGTAATTAGACCAAGAAATAACAGATAGCAGTCAGCATGATATGTTTCACTAGTACCTTTATAATATCTGGGGAAATTAAGTAAGATCTCCAACACACTGGGTGGCCTTTTGTACTAAACTTTTGGGAGAATAATGTCAAGAACTACAAAGGATTTGAAAACTATATGGTGCTGAGAAATATGTAAAATCTTTAATGTTTCTATATGAAAGAGGCCATAAGTCTTTCAGTTGTAAATTTCCTACCTATTTGTTTAGTTGTATATTTTCCTTTGTATTTAGCTATCTTAAAATTATCTTAAATTTGCAAAATTGTCCAGTTCAGAGAGGAACAATAAAATTTCCTATGATTACTATGCTATTGTCCTTTTGTTTTTAAAATTCAGGTAACGTTTTCCTTTATGAATTAGATGGTGCAAATAAAAGATAACAAACTTTTAATTAGGATATATTTGTTGTTTTAGTAATATTTTGCATGTTTAACTTCTGCATGTAATCCTTTTAGATGGCCAATATTGTAATAAAAAGTTGTAATCATAATACAATTAATGATTAGGAATATACCCAATTATTAATTAGTTAAATAATTGTGTATGAGAATCAGTAATAAAAAATCATTATGACTAAAAACCACAAAGAAAATCCTCTGAAATGCCTTAGCAGGATATTCTTGTTAAGGGGAGCTCTGTGCTGGTGTTCAGCCTCCTGGAAGTTGTCCAGATAGTATACCTCAGTTGACCTTGAAGCTACTGGAAGTGACCTTGACTTTTGTCATCTATGGAATTGATCATTACTTCACAGAATATGCCTTCTAAAAAAGAGATCTTCTCTGGTCACTCCCTCTGAGAAGATTTGGTCTGAAGAACACTCTCCTTTTAAAGGAGAAAGGGGAGTGTCTGTGTAATTTGACTGTATATATGCTGTCTGCAAAAGCACTGCATCTTTGGCCAAGCTGGGATGGTTCTGGGCAATGACAGTTTGTAAGTTACAACTTTCTTCAATAAATGTCAGTATTTATTTTTCATTTTTACAGATGCTAGTTAACACAGATTGTAAAAGTGAAATTTGGGAAATGCCATCTAAAAGTATATATATTTTCTATGGACATGGGAAATGTATCAAACCACATTTCCCGTGGTCCAACGGGTTTCTGGTTCCGGTTCTTTGGGCGTAGCGAGGCCTACGTCTCCAGGCAGAGAAGAGTTTATATCTCCTGGGTTAGGAGGGAGTGGCCTCTTGGCCAGCAGACTGAGGAAGAGGTAACAAAATGGAGGCGGCAGTTTTGAATTCTTACAAGCGCGTGGTCTAATAACTTTATCTATCAGCATGGCTTTAATTTAAATTACTAATATATATTATTATTTCAGTCATAATTATTTTTCATATTTATAATTTGGCGAACCACACGGGAGTAATTCGAACTTTCAATTTTCTGGATAGTCTAAGAGGAAAAAGCCATGCGGCTTTGGGACCCCAGTCTCAGAAGCAATTTTTTTCCTCGCCCAGTCCTCTCCCGATTTTCCCTAGCCTAGAAGCTGTTTTACAGGGAAGAGAGACAATGGCTTTAATGGCTGCAGGGCTGCGAATTATTTTGCTCAATGCCCCGGGCCTGGTGACCCTTGCGGATGCTAAAACGCCAGAGAGCCCAGCCAGTTTCGTCTGCTGTTGATCTCCATTCCTGCTGCTGATCTCCTGACTACAAGCCTGCCAGCGTTCCAGTCCCTGTGATCTCTGATCCTGACTGCTAATCTTGCTAGTTCCAGAACCCCGAGCCCCAACAGCGATGACCTGCCGTTTTTGCCGAGATCTTCGGAGACTTCCGCCACTGCTTCTTAGGATTTGGTATTGTCCCCGCTACCCCCTCTCTTGGCTTGGTAATGGCCTGCATTCTAGCCTTCCATGTGTTTCTCTAAAGACCTAAATTAGGCAACCCACACAGACTCTACATGTGGGTATTTTCCTGAGCTTTTCTCCACTAACCCCGAGCCCACGTGGACGCTAGCGTCTGGACCTAGCAACTAGCGTTTACCTTTAATGGGGCCGAATGGCCTATTCAGACTTGCTTGTGATTAAAAACTGAACTCAGGGGAAGAAATTTCACCCCATACCTGCTCAGAACTTTGAGCAAAGACTGATTATAAAAAAAAAAAAAACCTTTCAGAACTGAATGACTTTTAAAGAGACTGTATCTTACTGTATTTTGCTAATTAATTTTGTAAATTAATCTTGCTTATTTTGTTGATTTTCCTGTTGCACTGAATCATTTTATGCTAATGAAGTTACTGCTTATGATGTTATTATATTTCCTAATTTACTTAAAGCTTACTGTATCAGAAACAATGCGGTTATATGTACCATCTATGAACATCTTATAGAAGCACATGTCTTTTAAAATTTACTCTGTCTTGGTAATTGCAAAGAACCTTGAAAGTTTCCATGCTTTGAATATTACCTTGTAATTTTACAAGAGGTATTTTTAACTTTTACTTTAAATCCTTAAGAATTGTTGTCTAAAAGGATAAGCCTTTATGTATTTTATTATAAGAAAAATTGTTGCCTTAAATGGGTAGAAGCATTTCCTACTCAGGATTCTTTAAAACAGGAAGCCAAGGAGCTCCTGTATATTCTTATCTGAGGATGATTATACCAGAAGGTTTTTTTTTTAAATATCACATTTTGCTATGGAAGCAATAACAGGGTTTGTTGAGAAACTCTTAGCCAAGATTAAAAGTTGTAACAAGTAAATGATTTTAAACATCATTGTTTTAAAATGTGCTATTGGAAATAATGGTACTCTATTTGAATGTGCACTGTAATCTGCTATTTTGTAAAACCCACTTTCTCTCACAGAAAACCTCATTTTGGGTAACAAAACCCTTCTAGTTCTAAGCTATATATATTTTTTTGATTTTTAAAACATTTTTAATGGAGAGCAATTGATTTTCCTTTTTCTCATCTTGTACTGGAAGTACATATATAATCATTATTTATCCTTTTTCTGATTCTACAGCAAATACCTGAGCCTATAGGACTGTGATTAAATGCCTCTCTGATTCCAGAAGGGAATATGAAAAGCCGTTAATAGTGCTAAAGAAAGCACATGGTCAGAGACTTGACTAAGATCTGCATAATTGCAGCAGTTCTATGCCAATACTTTAGGGCTTGGAAATTGGGATTTGAGTCTTGGAGTCCCAGTCTTTTCTAAAACTTTAGAGGACGTGGGTCCCCTCGACTTAGATTCCTAGAAAGCACCTAAGATTGGTTATTTATTTGGCTCACTTCCCTAAAAAGCTGATGATAAGTCAGATCAGAGAGAGACATTTTCCTTAAGTCCTGGCCCTGAATGGGTAATTGCACACTGCGGAATTCACTTTAATTAGACCTTCATTCAAAGGTCTAAGTTTATTTTCCCCAGATTTTTTGCACATTTTACATTTCATTCACAAGTTAATTTTTTCTTCTTTTTTCTTGAATTCTATTCTTTGTATTTTGCCATCCTTAGCTGACCTGAGGTACCTTTTTTTTTAGAAAAAAAGGTGTGTTTAAGATTTACCTCATGGGGATATCTGTTAAGTTTTTTAAAATTCGATAATGTAAAAATATATGTATATTTAACTCTTTTAGGAGTAATTTCACGGGGAATTGTATAAATCTTAGAAGAAAATGTATGTTTTGTAATCTATAATGTAAAGTTTAAATTCTTTTGAGAATAATTTCAGGATAAGGATTTTGCCATCTCCCCAGAATCCAGACGACGAACTCGTTTGGTGAAGACACCACGAAGATGTCTGAAAAGCCTTCACTGTACCATGAAGACCAAACTTTGAACTTTAGGGTGCAGTTGATTGAACTATGGGGAGTTGAAATTGAGTTGTATGTATTGTTTTAATTGTACACTGTTATACCAATAGGGGACTGCCCCCAAATTGGTTTTTTGTCAATGCGGCTAATTTTAACCATTTGTTCATCTATTTCTTTTATCCCCAAATTCCTGGAAATTTTAGAAGTTGTCTATTTTTACAGATCCAGCGAAGAAAAAGGACTAACCTTAAATTTGGGAAATGCCATCTAAAAGTATATATATTTTCTATGGACATGGGAAATGTATCAAACTACATTTCCCATGGTCCAACAGGTTTCCGGTTCCAGTTCTTTGGGCGTGGGGAGGCCTACGTCTCCAGGCAGAGAAGAGTTTATATCTCCTGGGTTAGGAGGGAGTGGCCTCTTGGCCAGCAGACTGAGGAAGAGGTAACAAAATGGAGGCAGCAGTTTTGAATTCTTACAAGCGCGTGGTCTAATAACTTTATCTATCAGCATGGCTTTAATTTAAATTACTAATATATATTATTATTTCAGTCATAATTATTTTTCATATTTATAAGATACAGTAAGTTGCACTGTTTATATTATCATTCAATTTTCTGTTTATGTCTCTTGATATAATGAATTTTGATATTTTATATGATAACATGGCAGGATGATGTAGTGGATAAAAACCACTGAGGAAGACCTAGGTTCAGATTACTGCCTCAAACACCAACTGGTTGTGTGACTGATTAAGTAATGTAAGCACTCAGTGCTCTTAGCAACTATATTACAGAGAAAGGTGCTGACTAGCCTTGGTAAAGGGAATTCCTTTATCCAGGAATTCCTTATACCAAATAAATGTCAAGTCCAGTCTCTGCTACACTTAAATTTATTTATTTGTTTATTTTTACCAATTATACATAATAACAAATTTCCACATTAGTTTTCCAAAGTTATCTGCTATTTTTTGATAGTCTGATTACAACCTTTGCTTTCTTGGATTGACCTAATATATCACAAATTTTGTTCGAGATTAATTTTAATTCTATACATTTCTTTATTTTTTAAATGTCTTTGTGTGTGTGTGTATTATATCCTTCAAAGAAGTGGATTTTTGTAGGTAAAATAACACCTGGAAAATAATTGGCATTAAGCTGAATGGGAAGGAGTTTTAAGGTTAAAATTAGAGAAGTCTGATGGAGTTTGTGATGGGAATGGAACCTTCATATTTGCTGCTGTGCTTCCCAGCTTCCTCTCCCCACCATCGCCTTGCCCTTTCTAAATTTCCGCCTGGTTCCAACAGATAGCTTTGACATTCATTTCAGGAAGAGGCCCTTTTCAATGAATTATATAGCAAAAAAACACAATATGTAGCTATTCCCTAGATGCCTCCTACTTTGACTGCAAAAAATCACTATACGTGTATTCTCTTTTCTTCAAATTGTAATTGTTTATCAATATACTTTGGTTTATTTTTGCAAATTTGCTCGTTTTTTATTCTATTCTTAGGATTTTCTCTATTGGTCTGTTTGTTAGCTAAGCTTTTATTGCAACTTTCTCAATAGCTTTGGTTTTTTGGTCTTTTAGTTATTTTCTTAGTCATCCCAAGTCTGGTTCTTTCCTCTTCATGGATGGTGAGATCCCTGAGTCCTTCAAGACTTGTCAGGCTATGTTTGGAGGATTCACTGGGCCCAGTTCCTGCCCTAACCTCCAGGATTGGAGGATTGGTCCCAGCTGAGTTTCTCTTCCTTTCCCTCAGGTCCAATGCAACAGCTTAGGCGGCCTATTTTCCTTCTTCTATTCTCCTTACCTTCATTTGGATAGTCAGAATCTGCATCTTCTGCTTCTTCTGGGATGGGAGAGGCAAGGATATTCATTTTGTGCTAGGAACTCTGTTGACATTTATTTTCTGGATGTGGAGAGAAGGAGGTATGGTACAGATCTCAGCACTATCACACCTTGGCCTAACAGGAATAGGAATCAAACAGGGTCATATGCAACAAATTTGTACTAATGGGGCCCCAGAAGTCACAGAAACCTAGAGCTGGAAAGGACTTTAGAGATCAACTGGCCCAGAAATGCCTAATACTGCTCAGACAACAACACTCCCCAGTGTACAGGAATGCAAACTGAGGCCCTGTGGAGCTTAGATCTCTCTTTCCCCCAAGGGGTAGCAAGCACCCTGGGCTGCCAAGGCCCCCTAGAGACATCTGTCCCAGTTTTCCAGAACAGGAATATAACTGAGAGATATGATGTCTTTAAAACAAAATAATCTTAATTTAAAAGCAAGGACATACATGTGCATGGGAGCAAATTGTTCAAAAAGCACTCAAAGTATATAGTTGACTAGCAGCTACTGTTAGAATTCTCAGTGAAGGGAGATCAGAAAGGGGCTGGAAAGGGCCAATCCATGGAGTGATCTGGGGTGGTATAGGCAGAGAATTCCCAGGAACAGGGTGATGTTTTCCAAGGTACAATGGGGAACAACTTAGTGGCTGAGTGGATAGTCAGGTCTGGAGATAGATCCTGGCCTCAGATACTGCCTAACTGTATGACCTTGGGCAAATCACCTAATTCCAGTTACCTAGATCTTACCACTCTTCTGCCTTAGAATGGATGCTTAGTATGGATTCTAAGATAAAGAGAAGGGTTTTTTAGAAGTCTAGTTGGGGAATATTTAACAAAATAAAACAAAATACAATAGAATCTAGACAATGTTAAGATGTAGTTTTTTTAAGTCAATCTGTGACTTATAGAGATCTTTATGTCCTAGTTTAGTGGTTTCCATTTCTATTTGAGTTTTACAATACTGATCTAGACCAGTGATGGGCAAACTATGGCCAGCGGGCCCCTGAAATGTTCTATCTGACCAGGTGACATTATTCCTAATGTGACGAATACAATGAGTAGGATACAATACAATGAAACTTTCAAAGAGTTGCCTTAGAAACAGACTGACAGATGAACATTTCCTTCCCTTTGGCCCCCTCTTTAAAAAGTTTGCCCATCACTGATCTAGACCAATCCTCCTACCTAACAACACTGTGATTGGAGAACTCATTACTTTTCATTTCGGCTTCACTCCATTTTCTGCCAATTATAATCTGAAATATCCTTTCCATAACTTTTTGTTCCTAATTCTAGCCTCTGGAACTAAGGAGAATAAGCCTAATCCTTGATTTAAGAAAGACATCTACAATGTCCCCTATAAGCTTTCTCTTACATAAATATAGCCAGTTTCTTTAACTGATTTGATGATCATAATTGACCATGATTTTAAGTTCCTTACCATCATGCATATCCTTCTTTGAATGCATTTCAGTTCATCATTATTCTTCCAGTCCTAGAACTAAACTCAGAAGTTCAAAATTTGATCTGCCCAATAGAAAACACAATAGGATTTTCAATACCTTTCTCATTTTGAAGACTGTCAATTGTATAATTGGAATTTGGGAGATGCCATTTAAAAGTATATTATATATTTCCTATGGACATGTGAGGGACTTTGAAACTACATTTCCCATGATTCCTCATGGCAAACAGGAAGTATGATGATGTAAGAGAGGGGTTAAATCTCCTGGGTGAGGAGGAAGTTGCTCTTTTTAGCTAGCAGGCATGGGAAGGTACAAAAGGTAAAAAAATGGCTGAGGTGGCAATTTGAATTACTTACAGGTGTGTGGTCTAATGATTTTATCCCTATCAGCATGGCTTTAATTAAAATACTAATTTCTCTTATTATATCAGTATTTATCATTTTTAATTGTAACAATTATGGCAACCAGAAGTTTGGAGTTCGAATTCTCAATTTTCCAGATAGCCTAAAGAGAGCCATGCCTGTTTTTTGGCCATCTTGCTCAGCTTTTTGGGGCAATTTTTAAAAAAAGGAAAGTGGCTTTCCTCACCATGCTTTTGCTAAAAGCAACAGCACATTTTTGCCTCAGGTGGGACTCAGCCAGCCAGTCCAGCCCAAACTACCTTGGGAGGTCAGGCCAGCCGATTCTGGCTTTTGGCTTTAAAACCAAAATGGCGGTACCCAGCCAGTGTGCCTCTGCCACCTCTTCTGACTCCTGACCTGGACTTCATCCCTTCTGGGCCCACCAGTACAGACCACTGCCTCACGTTCCTACCTACTCTGACCTCCGCTGCTTTTCCTGACTCACCGGAGCAGACCACTTCTTCGATCCTGCTTCCCTGGTGCTGGTGCTGCCGCTTCCACTACAATCCTGCCCTGATGTGGAGACTGCTGGAGCTGCCGCCACTTTCACTACCACCTGGTTCTGACTTGCCGAGATCTTCAGAGACTTCTGCCTCTGCTGCTTAGGATTTGGTATTGTCCTACCCACCCCCACTCTCTTGGTAATGGCCTGCATTCTAGCCCTCCACGTGTTTCTCTAAAGACCTAATTTAGGTACCCCCCACCTCCATAAGCTCTACACGTGGGATTTTCTACAAAACTGACCTAAGCTTTTCTCTAGCCCCGAGCCCACGACCTGACCCCAGGTGGACCTAGCGTCTGAACCTTGAACTAGAGTTTACCCTTAATCAGGCCGCATGGCCTATTCACCCCCATACCTACTCAGAACTTTGAACTTTAAATAACCCCTTAAACTCAGCAGAACTTAATCAAAAGAACCTTAAATTGAACCAGGGGTGGACTTTTAAGCCTCGGAACTGAATGAGTTTTATTTCTGTTTTTTAAGAGACTGTATCTTACTGTATTTTGCTAATTAGTTTTGTAAATTAATCTTGCTTATTTCGTTGATTTTCCTGTTACGCTGAATCATTTTAAGTTAATGAAGTCTGTGGCTGCTAGATTAATTCTGTTTGTGATTTTATTGTAACTCCCAAATAATGAGAGAAATCTATTAGAACTGGTAAGAGGTTTTGACCAGCTTGTTAATCTGATACT
Organism: Gracilinanus agilis; assembly: GCF_016433145.1. Classification (NCBI taxonomy): domain Eukaryota; kingdom Metazoa; phylum Chordata; class Mammalia; order Didelphimorphia; family Didelphidae; genus Gracilinanus; species Gracilinanus agilis. Next base: position 286,056,738 of record NC_058130.1, on the reverse strand, counting down.
CACATTATATTTCCTACACATTTTTAAAGTTGTAAATTGCCTTATGTATACTGGATTTATAGAGCACATGTCTTTTAAAATTTATTCTGTCTTGGTAATTGTATAGAACCTTGGAAGTTTCCGTGCCTTGAGAATTAACTTGTAATTTTTTATGAGAGATCTTTTTAACTTTTACTTTGAATCCTAGAGAATTGTTGTCTTAAAGGATAAGCTTTTATATATTTTATTATAAGAGAAATTATTGCCTTAAATGGGTAGAAGCATAAAATTTCCTACCTGGGATTGTTTTTTAAAACAGGAAGCCAAGGAGCTCCTGTATATTCTTATCTGAGGATAATTCAGACCAGAAGGTTTCTTTTTTTAAATATCAGATTTTGCTATGGAAGCAATAACACAATTTGTTGAGAAACTCTTAGCTAAGATTTACAAGTTGTAACAAGTATATGATTTTTTTTAACATCATTGTTTATTGTTTTAAAATGTGCTATTGGAAATTATGGTACTCTATTTGAATGTGCATTGTGAATCTGCTATTTGTAAGATCCATTTTCTCTCACAGAAAATCTCATTTTTGGGTAACAAAACCCTTCTAGTTCTAAGCTGCATATATATATATATATATATATATTTTTTTTTTTAACCCTTAACTTCCGTGTATTGTCTCATAGGTGGAAGATTGGTAAGGGTGGGCAATGGGGGTCAAGTGACTTGCCCAGGGTCACACAGCTGGGAAGTGGTTGAGGCCGGGTTTGAACCTAGGACCTCCTGTCTCTAGGCCTGACTCTCACTCTACTGAGCTACCCAGCTGCCCCTCTATATATATATTTTTGATTTTAAAATATTCTTTTTTTTCCGAGCATTGATTTTTCCTTTTTCTCATCTTGTACTGGAAGTACATATATAATCATTATTTATCCTTTTTTTGATTCTACAGCGATATAAGCTTAATGCAAATACCTGAGCCTATAGGACTGTGATTTAATGCCTTTCTGTCTGATTCTAGGAAGAGGGAACATGAGAGCTGTTAATAGTGCTAAGAAAGCACATGGTCAGAGACTTGACTAAAAAATCTGCAGGATTGCAGAGTTCTATGCCAATACTTTAGGGCTTGGAAATTGGGGTTTGAGTCCTGGAGTCCAAGTCTTTTCTAAAACTTTAGAGGATGTGGGTCCCCTCAACTTAAATTCCTAGGCCAGCACCTAAGATTGGTTATTTATTTGGCTCACTTCCCTAAAAGGTTGATGGCAGATCAGATCAGAGAGAGACATTTCCCTTGGGTCCTGGCCCTGAATGGGTAATTGCAAACTGCTGAATTCACTTTAATTAGGCCTTCATTCAAAGGTCTAAGTTTATTTTCCCTACATTTTTTGCGCATTTTACATTTCATTCACAAGTTAATTTTTTCTTCTTTTTTCTTGAATTTTATTCTTGTTATTTATTTATTTTTTTGCCAATTGATTTCATACAACCCCTGCGACTCAGCCACTCATTCTTAGCTGACCTGAGGTACCCATTTTTATGAAAAAAAGGTGTGTTTAGAATTTACCTCAGGGGGATGTGTGTCAAGTTTTTTAAAATTCGATAATGTCAAAATATATGTATATTTAACTCTTTTAGGAGGAATTTCAGGGGGAATTGTATAATTCTCAGAAGAAAATGTATGTTTTGTAATCTATAATGTTAACTTTAAATTCTTTTGAGAATAATTTCAGGATAAGGATTTTGCCATCTCCCCAGAATCCAGACGATGGACCTGTTTGATGAAGGCACCAAAAGATGCCTAAAGACCCTTCACTGGACCATGAAGATCAAAAGTGAATTTGCGGTGCAGTTAATTGAATTATGGGGAGTTGAAATTGAATTGAATGTATTGTTTTAATTGTACATGTTATGCCAATAGGGGACTGCCCCCAAATTGTTTTTTTTTTTTTTGTCAATGCGGCTAGTTTTATCCATTCATTCATCTATTTCTTTTATTCCACAAATTCCTAAAATTTAGAAGTTGTCTATGTTTACAGATCCAGTGAAGAAAAAGGACCAACCTTTTTTTTGCTGGATCTCAGGGGGAACTGTATAATTGGAATTTGGGAGATGCCATTTAAAAGTATTTTATATATTTCCTATGGACATGTGAGGGACTTTTAAACTACATTTCCCATGATTCCTCATGGCAAACAGGAAGTATGATGATATAAGAGAGGGGTTAAATCTCCTGGGTGAGGAGGAAGTTGCTCTTTTTAGCTAGCAGGCATGGGAAGGTACGAAAGGTAAAAAAATGGCTGAGGCGGCAGTTTGAATTACTTACAGGTGCGTGGTCTAATGATTTTATCCCTATCAGCATGGCTTTAATTAAAATACTAATTTCTATATTTATATCAGTTTTTATCATTTTTAATCGTAACACAATTGAACATCATTATCTATTAATTGTATTAAGCCTGCTTGCTGTTTCTTGCATACAATACTCCAATTTCCAGGTCCACACCTGGATTGCTTGCCTTCCTCACTCACTGGCTTCCTTCACCCACTGGAAACTTCTGAGGCTTCCCAGGTTTCCTCAAAACTTAGCTCACATTTCACTTCCTTTTCTAGTTCTTTACCCCTCTTTCCACCTCATTGTCCAGTAGTGTCTTCCTTCTGAGATTATCTCCCATCAATTCTGTATATTTCTTGTATGTACACAGTTGTTTACCTATTGTCTATCCCATTAGAAAGTGAACTCCTTGAGCTCTGATATTGTTTTTGCATTCTCCATTTTTCCAGTACATGCTTAGCATAATGTCTAGCATATAGTAAATGTTTAATAAATTCTTATCAACTTATTGAATTACCTAAGAATTTGTCTTCAAACACTTCCTTTGTAAAGGCTTCAATTCTAAATAGATATCTTTTAAATGGAAATATTGGAAATATCTCAGAGAGAGGTAGAGTACAGAGAAAGAGGGACAGAGACAAAACCAGCAACAGAGAGAGCACAGTAAATGTTTACTGTGGGCCAGCAACTATACAAGCTGCACAAATATAAGCAAGATGGTTCATCCCAGTCCTTGGGTATTTACATTCTTTAAAAAAAAAAGTTCAAACCCAGCCTCAGCCACTTCCCAGCTGTGTGACCTGGGCAAGTCACTTGACCCCCATTGCCCACCCTTACCAATCTTCCACCTATGAGACAATACACCAAAGTACAAGGGTTTAAAAAAAAAAAATCTTTACCTTGTGTATTGGTTCCAAGGCACAGGAATGGAAGGGGTTAGGTAGTGGGAGTTAAGTGATTTGCCCAGAGTCACAAAGCTAGGAAGTATGTGAGGCCACATTTGAACCCAGGACCTCCTGTCTCTAGGACTGGTCTTCAATACACTGGTCCAGTTGCCCAGTAAGGATTATACATTCTAATAGGTGTAGACAAAACATAAGAAAGAACTTCAAGCAAGGTGGCTAAAAAACTGGATGAAGGCCTGATTTTAGGGCAGGTTGGATGAAATCTAAAATGTTTCCAGGAACAGATTCCTGAGGGGAAGAAGTCAGGATGATGGCATGGTATAGAGGTGTAAGATAAATGATATTCTGAGAGCCAGATACATATCTTCGTCTGATTACAGATCTTCACCTAGATCTGTCAGTAGCACCTTAAACTCAAATGTTGAAAATTAAGCTATCATTTGCCCCCTGAGGGAGGATTAATATTTCTTTCCTCTCATAGATAACAGGCAGAGGATTAGGCTCCTCCTTCCCTAACCCTTAGAGAGTAGCTTTCCTTAAAGGTGAAAAAGTTCCTTTGTCCTCAGTACCAGACTGGCTCAGGCTTCCCTAATGCAATTCTTGGTCACTCGAAGGTATAAAAGTTTCAGGCAGTTGGATTCCTTTCAGACTTAGTGGATTTCTGAAGACCATATGAGTCACAATGCCCTACACTATATCCTTTCCTGATGTTCAATGCCAGACAAGTTTTCACAGGGAGATGAGGGGGGAGTGCTCCACAGAAATTCTGAATAGGAAACAACTGTGTGGAATGTAATCCCTACAGCTCTACCAAAAAACAGTGAATGGTGAGGAAATGTTCTTTCTTCTTCATCAGCCATGGTATCTTATATCAGAGCTATTGAACCAGTAGCAGACACTATCTAAAAGTGAGCATAGACACACACTGTTTAACCAGACATAGTCACAGAAAAGACACCATTCAAAGCAGGAGACAATTTCAAGATGCATAGACCTCTAGCAACAGAGAAGAGATCCAGACATGGATTTGAGGAAGAATTAGCCCTCGTAATTAAGAGTTGAGCTATGGAGGGGAGTAAACACAAAAAATCCAATTGAAGTATCTGTCCAGGATAATTTTGTCCAGAAGAAGAGTGTAGGAGGAATCCATGGTATGAATTACTTTAGCCACATTTATTCCTAATTTATTAAGTCTTTTTTTTAAACCCTTAACTTCTGTGTATTGGCTCCTTGGTGGAAGAGTGGTAAGGGTGGGCAATGGGGGTCAAGTGACTTGCCCAGGGTCACACAGCTGGGAAGTGTCTGAGGCCAGATTTGAACCTAGGACCTCCTGTCTCTAGGCCTGACTCTCAATCCACTGAGCTACCCAGCTGCCCCAATTTATTAAGTCTTAATATTAGCATACTATAAGTCTGTGGCCACTCTTTCCACAAAGGCTGTTTAATTAAGTGAGAGGTTCCTGGTGAATATTTTTAGCCACTTTATAGGTCTCTGCTTGGAGCTAATTGTTTCTACTGACTGACTTGGATTTAAATGCATTTGTGGAGGTCTAAGGACTATAATTTTAAGACCACAGACCCACAGAGTAGCTTTGAATCTGTGTTTAGCATCTGCCTATCCCAGTCCATCCCGAAGTCAGATGTCTATAGACTTTATAGACTTATAAGCTACAGAGGAGCTGAGCTGAATTAGTAAAAGGAGTTTTCTAAACAGTAGCTATGAAATCATAGATCCAGTCCACATCCCGATAATGCATATGGGGACATTTGGAAGGATGGAGAAATGACATGAATCAGAGGCAGAACCAAGCTAGTGGAAGAACAGAAAGTTATACAACAAACTTTCCCCTTTTCTTCTCTCCCAAAACTTCTTCCCAACAGATATAGAAAACACACCAGGCAGAATCTTAATAGAAAAATTCAATAAAAAGTCACAGTGAGTTATTTTTCCAACCCAAGTCAGCACAAGGAGATGAGCAAAGAAATCTATGAACCCTTAGGACAATGTCTAGCAAAGAGTGATACAAGTATGGAGCCCTCCAGCACCCAGGAAAGACTGGGTAAGAGGTCCTAGACCCATATCAGGGCACTGTAATAGGAATAGGTGCTATGTGACATCTTCATTGCCCATTTTGTTACCCAATTCAAAGGCATGGATTCAGGGCAAAATGAGGAAGTGCCCTGTGAACCCGAGAGTATAACATTATTTGTAAGAAGTGGAAGGAGGCCCTGAGTGATATTTCAAGGAAGGAACAAGGTTCAGAAGCAAATAGAGTTGGTATGGCTCAAAGCCCAAGAGCAAATGAGGATCTCAGCTCCAGCTTCTAGCACAGTCTTAAGCCTGTAAAGAGGAATAATTGCCAGGAATCCCAGACCAAAGGGGAATCTGTAGTTCTGTCACTCTGAATATGTGCAGTTTACTAACTGGCTGATAATAGCTAAATCCAACAGCAGTCTAATAATTGCCGATATTGAAACCCAGGTCAGAAACTTAAGGAGTTCAGATGAGGTTGGGAAAGAATCAGACTTTGCCCTGGATCAGACCATTTTGGGGATCACTGAAAGTTTCAGGTCCCTATTCTGAGCTGTTCCTGATATTCTGAGATCAATTTACCCTCCCCCGCCCCCCAAAAAACAACAAAGGGCTAGTTCAGACCTTCTCTCTAAAAGTATTTAAAGCTCAGTCCTAACATTATGTACAAGGTCAGAAAGTAGGCTGGAACGATGGGCAAATGAACAAAATATTAAAAAAAGAATCCCACCATAAAATGCTATTAAAGAGAAAGTAACAGCTAAGACATAAACCCTGAAGAAGACTATGACTTTAAAACATCTATAAGAATTAGAGAAATGCAAATCAAAACAACTCTGAGGTACCACCTCACACCTTGCAGACTCGCTAACATAACAGCAAAGGAAAGTAATAAATGTTGGAGGGGATGTGGCAAAATTCGGATATTAATGCATTGTTGGTGGAGTTGTGAATTGATCCAGCCAATCTGGATGGCAATTTGGAACTATGCCCAAAGGGCTTTAAAAGACTGTCTGCCTTTTGATCCAGCCATACCACTGCTGGGATTATACCCCAAAGAGATAATAAGGGAAAAGGCATGTACAAAAATATTTATAGCCACACTCTTTGTAGTGGCAAAAAACTGGAAAATGAGGATATGCCCTTCAATTGGGGAATGGCTGAACAAATTTTGGTATCTGCTGGTGATGGAATACTATTTGCTCAAAGGAATAATAAACTGGAGGAATTCCATGTGAACTGGAATGACCTCCAGGAATTGATGCAGAGTGAAAGAAGCAGAACCAGGAGAACATTATACACAGAGACTGACACACTATGGTAAAAATCAAATGTAATGGATTTTTCTACTAGCAGCAATGCAATGATCCAGGACAATTCTGAGGGATTTATGAAAAAGAATGCTATTCACATTCAGAGGAAGAACTATGAGAGTAGACACAGAAGAAAAACAACTGCTTGAATACATGGGTTGATGCAGATATGATTTGGGATGTAGACTCTAAACAACCAACGTAGTGCAACTATCAATAATATGGAAATAGGTCTTGATCAATGACACAGGTAAAACCCAGTGGAAATAGGAGTTGGCTACGGGGGTGGGGGATGGGGGTGAGAGTGGAGGGGAGAGAGAGAACATGAATCATGTAAGCATAGAAAATTTTTCTATTAAAAAAAATAAAGGGGCAGCTGGGTAGCTCAGTGGAGTGAGAGTCAGGCCTAGAGACAGGAGGTCCTAGGTTCAAACCCGGCCTCAGCCACTTCCCAGCTGTGTGACCCTGGGCAAGTCACTTGACCCCCATTGCCAATCTTCCACCTATGAGACAATACACCAAAGTACAAGGGTTTAAAAAAAAAATAAAGGTGAGGAAACTAAAATAATAATAAAATAAAATAAAACATCTATAAGCAAAGTTTCAAAGGAAAACATAGCTTGGAGATATAAATTGAATTGGAATTTCTGAAAGAGATGAAACAAGAGTTAAAATGTTTTTATAATGCTATAAGAGTAATAAAGGAGAAAATTGGAAAAGAAATGAGAACTGTGGAAGAATTGGAAAGGGAATTAATAGTTTGGTAAAAGAGGTAAAAATTTTTGCCTAACAACAAATTCTCTGAAAACTAGAATGTGCCAATAGAAGCCAAAGATTCTATGAGATAAAAAATACTAAAACAAAATCAAAAGTCTGAAAAAAAAAAAAAGAAGAAAATGCCTATATTTTAAGTTATCTTAAAAGAAAGCAGTGAGGGCCAAGTGGAAATAGGAGTAATCCACCAGTCACTTCCTAAAAAAAAAAAAAAAAAAAAAAAAAAAAGATGAAAACTTCCAGGAACCAAAAATTTTTGACTCCCAGGAGCCAAATCTAGAGCTTCTAGGTCAAGAATAAATACCACAGAAAGAAAGAATTCAAGTACGAAGGCTAGCCACAATCAGGATCACACATGTTTCAACAGGTACCATTATAAAGGAACAGAGAGGATGAAATAAAATATTCTAGAAGGAAAAGAATATAGACAATAACAATAGCCAACACTAACTTATTCAGAAAAACTGAGTATGATCCTAGGTGGGGGGGAGATGAATTTTTAATGAAATAAGAGTACTTCAAAGCATTGTTAATGATAAGAGCAAAGCTAGAAACTTTGAAGTTCAAACACTTCTGAGAATTCAGAGAAACATATTTTTAAAAAGTAAACATCAGTAAACAGTGATAAAAGACTAAACAAGATAACTGCTTACATTCTAACATGAGGAAAGTATATTTGTCTCCTCTGAATCCTAGTGCCATAAGTGGTCCAAGAACCAGTCTAATTAGCCAAGGCCTGAAGTGGTTCTTATTATGTCTTGATGATCTTAACTGAAGAATAAAAAGAGAGGATTACATGAGGAAGAGGAGGAAGATAAAAGGTTAGGTAAAATTATCTCACAAGCTCCAAGGAAGAAGAGTGGTAAGGGTAGGCAATGGGGGTCAAGTGACTTGCCCAGGGTCACACAGCTGGGAAGTGTCTGAGGCCAGATTTGAACCTAGGACCTCCTGTCTCTAGACCTGGCTCTCAATCCACTGAGCTACCCAGCTGCCCCCAATATATATATTTTTTAACATTTTATTTATTTTTATTTTTATTTTTAACATTTAATATTTTTTAACAAGGAATTTTTATTTATTTAATGATTCATATTTCTAACGTTATTGTTGTTCTTGTCAATAGAAGGGTTAGGTTGTGAGGGAGAGAAGGCAGATTTTACTGATTAAAAATATATCTATATAAATTTTTAAAAATCTTTGATGGACATGCACATAGAGAAAAACACTTTTTTTAAGCTAAGAAGCTATTCAGTCATTCTAGTGAACAATTTTTCTATTAATAAAGAAAAATTAGGTGGCCTAAAAATTAATCTACCTTTAAAAGTTGTACACATAGTAATAGTGGTGAATGAAAATTTCACAGAATTACTTTTTTTTCCCCAGATAAACTTATGCCAGGTTAAATTTACAATATATTGACATATAAACAGATTATATAAGAGAGATGTTGATCTTTATTTTCCATTCCCTCTTCCTTTTTTTGACATGTATCTAAAACCAATGTTTCCATTTCCCTAAGACTACCTAAGACTTCTGGCTGAAGCTGAATGGAATGTCAGCCAACCCCACACAGTGAACCCTTTTGTCCAGCTATCACATGAGCAGTTTTGCGTTTCAACTATTGTCACTTGAAACCAAGACAGAGAAGCATATATTCACACAAACCAGATATTCTAAATGGTTCTCTCTAGGTCATTTAATACAATTTTCAAAATCTCTTTCTTTCAAGTCAGTCCATTTAATCAGAGCCCTTGAACTCAAAACATTTATCTCCAAATCTCTCATTCCATAAAATGTCTAATTTTGCCCACTTATTCCAGAAGAGGGAAAAGGAAAAAGAAAGAAAGAATAGGAGGAAATAAAAAAGAAATGTACTATATTTTAAATCCCACTTCAAAGAAGTTTTAAGAACCAATTCACATATTAATAGCAATCACCATTACCAAAATTCTAGATTATAAAAGGTTCCGCATTATACCAATTCTGGATTATAATAGAGAATGAAAAAAATTCACAGATAACCATTATAACTCATTTTCACAAATCTTCTCCACTTCTCAAACAGAAACTACTATAATCAAAATGAAGTGCAGAGAATCCTGGACTAGGAATAAACACATCTAATTACAGCTTTGGACATATCATCTCTTAGGCCCTGAATTTCCTACTCTCTAAAATGAGTGTTAGGCTTAAGGTCTTATCCAGATTCTAAGCAGATAACCCCAAGCTACTACCAAGTTGCATAATTGAATTTAAATATTTTCTTTCTGCTCCAATTGTCATCCTTTTTAGCACCCATTCAAATAATCAAAATGTGAGCAGCAGAAAAGAGAAGAAAGGAAGCAAAGATGTAAAATCTGTATAAATGATAGTTGCTTGAATACCTGACATTGGCATTAGGAACCTAATACCCAAATAAAATTAAATTTGAAATTAATTCATCAATATTGCTGTGATTACAAATACACCAACCCATGTCCTAACATACCTAAAAGTGCTTTAAAAAAAAAAGGCTTAATAAAATGTGTAAAATTGAAAGCTATTCTCTAATGGATTATTCTGTAAAAAAAAAGTGTGAGAGGGAATAATTATGAACTCAAAAGAGAACTAGCTCTTGTAATTTAAGTCAAAACTGTGGAGAGAATTGGACCCTGGGCATCTAGTTGAGCAAACATGCAATGGGTACACTGTGCTGGGGCTGGATTTGGGGGAGACATGGGACAAAGTGAAGAGGAAAATTAAGAAGACTCAAAGAGGAAAGGATATTAAAGCGCTAGTGTACTGGAGGCATAAGGTGATCTGGCCTTATATTTACCTCACTACCTCTGTATTTTAAATTTGTGCTCACCCTTTACACAGATGCTGTGCATATCTGTAGGAGAATATATAGCAGGTTTATAGAAGGAAAGATCTTTAGTTATTGTTCTTACTCCATCCTAATAAATTTGCTTTGAGTAAATTGTGTTTATATACAATTAAACCATGAAAAGAAAGCTCTTAAGTGGGGAGTGATGAGTTTTAGGAGTACAGACTCACAGGTATCCTAGAAGCTCGGAGAAGACTACAAGGTGTGCAACATATGAATTTAATGTAATATTATAGCACAATGTGAAAATTCAAATACAAAGAATTCAGAGAAATGCATGAGATCTATATGAATAGATACAAAGTTTAGAATGAAAGGGGCAGCTAGATAGCTCAGGGGATAGAAAGCCAGGTCTGAAGATGGGAGGTACAGGGTTCAAATGTGGCGTCATGCATTTCCTAGTTCTGTGACTCTGGGCAAGTCAGTCACTTAACTACAACTAAGTCTTCACCACTCTTCTGCCCTGGAGTGGATACTTTAGTACTGGATCTAATATAGAAAGAGTTTTGTTTGTTTGTTTGTTTTTAAATATAGAGGGTAAAAGCAAAAACTCCATTAAAAGGCAACAAAACCCAGATTAAATACAAAGGACACAGGGTATTATCACGTGTCTTGCCTGTCATACAGATTCTCAACTGATTTTACAGATGATTTTACTTGCTTGAAATCATATTACATAATCTATAGGCATTTTACAAGTTAAAAGGTACATTTATTTCTTTTTCCAGAAATTGAAACAAATGTAATACAGTGTTGTATTTGACCACAGGATGGTACATTTAGCCACAATGTTTTGTTCAAAGAATTCATTAAGAGTGAAGTTTAAAAGGGTTGTACTCTGCATCTGTATGGGTCATAGAGGGAATCATGGATCTTTAAAGAGATGATATATTTAATTTGTTGACTCTAAAGTACCACTGTAAGCTCCAAAATGTAGAGAGAGAGAGAAATGGAGATAAACAGATAATCGAAATAGAGAGCGACAGACAGGCACAAATAGAGCTAGTGCTAGTAAGTAGGCACAGGGCTTCATTCAAAAAAGTTATCAATAAGAAATTATTGAAAATATCATACGAATTTAGGATAGATGATTAAAAAAAAAAACCTTGGCAATATTCACAAAGAATCAAGTAAATTCCACAGAGGAGGAATGGAGACCCACAGGAACAAACATCCTAGGACAACTGTATTTACACTTGAAAGCTAAGTCTGACATCTTCTCTACCTATTGCTAAAAAGGTATTTTTGCTGCCCACTACCAGCACATCCTTAATATATTAAGCAAGTAAAGGAAGAAAGAGATAGAGAATAATACTAAATTTTCAAGGAGAAAAGTTAACTGACAAAAAGATGTTAGGTAAGGAAAATACATCCTAACAGAGAAAGCCAGCACTTCCTCTTCCATCTTTCCAAGTATTGATATATTTATTATACACAATAAAAATAACTGCACGATTAAGAGTGTGGAAAAGAGAGTACTGTCTGTCCAAATGAAACACTTTCGAAAATTTTGGCTAAGCCCCAAATAATAACAAAAAACTTTGGAAGATAAATTGAAACAATACTCATCACCAACATCCCCTTCTCCCTGGTTTCCCATATAACTTGGGAGCAGCTTACTAATGATACCATTGTTTTTCTTTCCAGACATACCTCCTTGGCAAAGGTCCAGGAGCAAGGTATACCGGGTCAAAAGAGGATGAGTTTTTCCAACTCCATAAACTTCACGACATGAATTCCTTCTTGGGTATCTTCACTCTTAGCCTCCAAGGCAATTTCTGATTTTAAAAATAGACTTATTCTATAACCAGTATCTTTGTTGACCAAAAAACATTTTGGGAGTGCTCCATTTAAACAAAAAGAAGGGAAGTGGGGAAACGCCAGCAGTTGGAGAGAGGAGAAGGGGAGAAGTACACAAAGTTTAAGTGGTTTATTTCTTCTTCTAGTTCTTGTTTCCGACAATTTCACATTTTCCTTTGTATATTCCGAGATGCTAAGATGAGCAAGAACCAGGATACTTTGCTTGTTCGGTAAGCAGTTTTGTCTGCAGCTGCTCCCGCAGTTGGGCCAGTCCTAGAGGTTGTTGCTAAACAACCGCAGCTCCTCCAATTCTCCCACCCCCCTCCTCAGGATCCTTACAAATAACAATCGCGAATCCCCTTCCCTCCAGGCCTGGGCATAAATTACGAGCCACTGGCCTTCGGAACTCCCATTTAACACCACAACTGGAACCAGTGAATAGACAAATCCGGTAGTCCAGCGTGGTAGGATAGCAAAATTTGTGAACAATAAGGCTGCCAGTGGTAAAAGGGAGGGTACAGTATGTTTATCCGGGAACAAAGTAACAGGAACAAGTTTCCTAGCTCTGAGTAGTCCGCACAGGTGCTAGACAGAACGACGGGGCGGGTGAGCGAGTTAAAGCCTCGGACTTCATGCTATATCAACAACAGCTCAAGCATGGGACACTGGACTCCGACCAACTCTGGATATATCGACTCTAACAGCCGCTCAGCCACGCCAGCTGCCAGCTGCCAGCTGCCAGCTGCCAGCTGCTTGGGCTCTTGCAAACGCAGAGACTAAGCTGAGGGGAAAGGCAGGAAGACAGTATCTAACCTCTGAACAAGTACTTGAGTTGGAAAGGCATAGTAGAAGTGAGGAGAAAAGGAAAACTGAAAGTTGAGTAATAAATAAGAAAACTCTTAGAAAGTGAAAAGAAAAATGCTTTTCAGCAGAGCTGAGGGGAAAGGAAGATTTTCAGGGTAATGGCATCCTGCCCCTGAAGTTTGCCTAGAGCTGAGACACAGCTCATGTAAGAGAAAGGAGGGCAAGATAGGATAAGCCAAGAAAGCCAAGTCAGAGGGTGGAGACCCACCTGTCCTTCAGCCTCTGTACCACCTCAGTTTACAATAGTGGAAAAGGGCTGTCCCTCACCCCTAAATTGCAATTAATGTTAACTACAAGACACCGGGCACCTTTATCAAGTGAGATAACGTCTTTGGGTTATAGAAGCTACCAAAATTGTAAACAAGGTCGTTAGAAGTCTTTTAGTTTGGAAAGACTAAAGTGCTGTTTATTGATCAAAAGACACACAAGAAATTTGTTGGGATTTGTTAAAAGAATTTGAACTACTTCTAGGGCTCTGAGTTAAACTGCCAAACACTTTGAGGAGCCAGACCCCTGGGCCTGTAAAGGAGGGAGAGGTAGGATGAGGAAGAGTGGGATTGGTTTTGGATCTTCCCTTCTTGTCCTCTTTACCTATTGAGTTTCCTAGATCCTATTTGGAAAGACTAACTCAACTCTTCAATTGTATAATCTAACTGAATAAAAGCTCCCAAAGGCCACATTGTTTAGAAGGTGGTGAAATTTTCAGCCACAGCAATTATTTATCTACTAAGTGGTAAGGGGATTATAACCTTTATTCACCATAAATCTTTGGAGTATGTACAAATTTTATCATTTATCTTAAAATGTTTATATTTTAAGTGGGAGAAAAGTGATATCACAGAGGACCTTGCCAGAGTGAATCATTTAATCCCTTCTATCAATGTCCACAATAAAAGTAAAATAAAAATGGGAAAACCATAACTTTGATGGAATAAAAAAGTGATTAAAAAGTGATTAGAGTGAATAAACAATATTTTATTATTATTATTACATTTTTGTTTTAAAAATATTTTTCCATGTTTATATGATTCATTTTCTTTCCCTCCCCTCTTCTTTTCCCTCTCCCAGAGCCTATAAGCAATTCCACTGGATTATACAAATGTTATCACACTATTTCCATATTATTCATTTTTGCAATAGAGCAATCTTCTAAAACCCACACCCCAAATCAGAGACCCATATAAACAAGTGATAAATCATATGTTTTTCTTCTATGTAAGAAAATATTTTAAAATTTATATCTGAAAATGTAAGGAACAAAAACACTTGAATACAACTACAAAGTTGGACTAATTTACTCAAATTGGAGAATATATAAGGAAAAAAAAAGCAAAAACAGCTTTTAGAGTGATGGTTGTGGGGTATGCCTCTTTCTACAATAATTTCTAGTCATTTCAATAGCAAATATGAAACTAATATCTAGTCTCTGTAGTTTCAATTCCAAAGTTCCCAGCCCTCCTCTCAAGTGAGACATTCTTTCAAGTTGTTCCAATTTGACTCACAGAGTTTTCGAATTTAACTGGGATTGGGGGTGGGTTGATTATGGGATTTTAAAAATTTGTCTGGGGGGCAGCTAGATGGCTCAGAGGATTTAGAACCAGGCCTAGAGCCAGGCCAGAGATAGGAATTCTTGGGATCAAATCAGGTCTTAAACACTTCTTACCTCTGTGACCCTGGGCAAGTCACTTGCCTAGCCATTACTGCTTTTCTCTGCCTTGGTACTAAAACACAGTATTGAGTCTAAGATGGAAGGTAAGGGGAGGGAAAAAGGGCTCCCACTGGGCTGTTGGGCAGAGGGGCAGGTGAAGTGAGGAATGTCCTCAGCAAGTAAAGAGAGGGGGAGAAGAGTGGTTCCAGCACTCTACTCCTCTCCCCCTCTCTGCCATTGGCTAGCTGCCCACCTTACCCACTGTGCACTCCCATTGGGCTGCTGGGCAGAAGGTGGATGATGTGAAAAAAATGTCATCATCTGTGGTGGAGAGGGAGAGGGGAGCAGTTCTGCCTGAGTCCCACTGCTTTTCTAGTAATGAACTCTGTTTGGGAAGGGCAGCTAAGTGCCCACAGAGAGTGTTCTGTGTGCCATCATTGGTCTATGATATGGTTTTCAGGTTCAAGCTAATTTCTGATTTGCTGTTCAGAGAAATGAACCCAAGATTTATATCTAAGGCCTGATCTCTTTTTCAACAAATACCAGTTCTACAGTGAACATACCCAGCAGGTAGTCAAAGATTTAACCAAATAATTTTGTTGTTGTTCAGGCATCATTTGGGGTTTTATTAGGAAAGATACTGGAGTGGTTTGCATTTTCTTCTCCAGCTCATTTTATAAATTAAGAAACTGAGGCAAATAGGGTTAAGTGACTTGCCCGAGGTCACACAGCCAGTAAGTGTCTGTGGCTAGATTTGAACTCAGGAAAATGAGTCTTTCTGACTGAAGATACAGCACTCTATTCATAGTATCTGTCCTATGCAAACTGAAACAGAAACCATGGAAAATGAGTGCTTATGGATGCGAATATAAACCAGACAATACAGGAGCTCTCTCTTTGGGAAACTCAATTCAGCTAAGAGTCCTAGATCTCACCTGATAGATTCAATGATGTTTCTGATGTTGTAAGCTGGGGATAAGGACATAATCAAGAATTCCATTTCCTCTCATGTCTTCTCAGGCTTTTCCTTCAGCAACCTAAAACGGGGTTGACCTCATTTATTTTCTCTTTTGAAGCTGGAAATAGAAGTACCTGAAGAGACCAGAAGAAACTCAACTTTGAAGAGATCTGAAGAACTCACCTCTTTCCTGCTCTCATCAACAACTTCCCTTTCCTCAAACAGGCACAGGGCATTGATCTCCACAAATTAGGAAAGAATCCCTTACCAATGGATTTAGGGAACAAGATTACATTCTTCCTGTAGGCCAGTGATGACCTTTTAGAGACCTAGTGCCCAAACTGCAACCCTCACACCACATGTGAGCCTCCCCCTTACTCCAGATAGGGAGGGAGGAAGTGCTGCCATTGGGCTGTTGGGCAGAGGGGTGGGTGATGGGAGAAATGCCCTTAGTGAGTGTAAAGAGGGGGAGGGGAACAGCCCCTTCCCAATGGCAGTTGTGCCATAAGTTCATCAACAAAACAATTTGTAGTCCCTTGATAAAATCTACAGGGAGCAAGCCCAATACCTGTAAGTAAATAGTATAAACACCAGCATATTAAAACAACAAAGATGATACCCAGAGAAAATGTCAGTTTGGGGCTTATTATATCTTTTTCCACAGGGGTTATAGCTTTCGCTCTAGTTACTGTTGGGGCCCTATGGCAAAGTTATAGACTCTAAATTTTACTTTTCTGTTTTACTGGAGATTCATGACTGAGATTATTTTTATTGAGTGGCCCAGATTTTTTTTAGTGATATTGAATGATTTTATTTCATTGAGTGGCTACAGTGAGCTAGGATGGAACATATTTAGGACAGAATCACAGAATATTAAAGATGGAAGTAACTTGAGATCATCTAGTCTCCTAGGTAAGAAGGGGAGGTGGATATAAAATTTAAATTCATTGAGGTTGCACTAAAAAGATTTCAATCAGATATATTGGGAATTAAGAAAGGAAGATGTGAGTCAGGCTTCTAAGGATGGGTGTGACCTAGAGTAAGTCACTTAATCTTTTTCAAACTCAGTTTACTCATAGATAAATAGGAGTAACCTCTCAGTTCCCTTTCAGCTCCAGATTTGTGATTCTAAGATAAGGGGGAGAGGGATTAAATTCTTTGAATAGGGTACAGTATGTGAGCAAAGACAGAGATTAGAAATCAAAGGTTATGTGTTGAATTGGGTAAAGAAAACCTTCTAGAGCAACTGTCATATTGTCACACATATAAGGATATCTCTATCCTGTGATTTCACTAGCCTAGAGAACTCCCAAATAAAGAAATTCCTTATACTAATGCTTCTCAGTACTTCTTGACAACTTATGGTCTTAAGATTTGCCTAGACAAAAATGAATAATATGGAAATAGGTTTTGAGTGATAATACATGTATAATCCAGTGGAATTGCTTGTCAACACTGGGAAGGGGAGGGGGACAACATGTGTCCGGGTCCAGCCGGACACAACCGAGGGGTCCGGGGAGACGGCAACCTAAAAACCCATAGGGGAAGAAGAGGGGAGACCTCGCGTGCAAGACAGAGTCGCTTGGATGGAAGCAAGGCTCGTTTATTGCAGATCTATGACAAGAATATATAGGCTGAGGGCAGAAGGGGGTCAGCAGATACTAAGGGGAAAGGAACGCGGAAAGGGGGCATAGAAAATCTCTGGTGGCGTCTTACTGTCTCCAAGCATGGCTGGGCCTATGATCAATATCT
Source organism: Gracilinanus agilis (assembly GCF_016433145.1). Taxonomy (NCBI): domain Eukaryota; kingdom Metazoa; phylum Chordata; class Mammalia; order Didelphimorphia; family Didelphidae; genus Gracilinanus; species Gracilinanus agilis. The sequence goes on along the minus strand of NC_058130.1, from coordinate 286,039,513 downwards.
TATCTTAGAAGAGTGAATGATATCTATTCTTAGAAGAGTGACTATCTTATCTTAAAGTCTTGGTCCCTAACAAACATGAATCATGTAATCTTGGAAAACTTACGTGTAAATTTGTCACTGGAATAAAATAAGGGGAAAAAAAGAGTTGTCTAGGGTGTGTTAGAGGTGGACTTTGAACACAGATAGGTCTTCTTGGTTCCCATGCCTGTCTTCATCCACTACACTAGGTTGCCTCATGTGTTTTATATATGTACATACTTGTGGCCTTAAAATTACTAGTAGATGTATATTCTGTATTCAGACCTTTAATTTATAGATCAGTCATCCAGACAGTCAGTAATAATATAATAACAATAATAGCAGTTAGTATTTGTGTAGTACTTTAAAGTTTGCAAAGAGCTTTATATACATTATTCTCATTTGATCCTCAAAAATAGCTTTATGGAAATTCAAACCTAGGTCTTCTGGCTCAAAGTCTTGTGCTCCATCTTTTATCTTTGCTTGCTTAGTGTCTGCTTTTATATTCTCAAAGAAGGCAAAAACTCACAAATATCAATCAAAACAGAGAGGAATTACCATTCATTAGTCAATATTATAATTTTAGTTTGGTTTAGAGCTTTTACATCTTAAGTGAAAAATCTGAAACCAAAACCATGGTCAAGAGGAGAGATGAGAAACAGGTGAAAGGAGATGTGATTTTTTTTTCCTGCTGAATCAATAACATTAGGTAACTAAGAATAAAACTGAAATCCCAGGAACAACAATGAATGGGAGTCAGCGAGTGCCCCGACTCGCTTTATGAAGTGCACCACTTCATCAGGTCCCTTTTATCTCTAAAACCTCACAGGTTGAAATATTTTGTCCTTCCAGGTGGCTTGAGTCCAAGAATACTTCATTTCCTAAGAGTGACCACTAGGGGCGGCAACCAGAGAGAGAGCAGAACAGGCTAGCTCTGAAATCCGAAGACAGAGGTTACTTGTGCTTTGGAGAAGTTGCGGCAGCGTAGGTGGGGCGCTTCCCCCCCCGCATATGAGTATTCCAAGACTGCTTGGTGCGCATTTTTCCTTGTCTTTGAGTTTGGGGCTTTTCTTTTACCTTTTCTGATTGCTGCCCAGGAGGAAGTCCAGTGCATTCCCTGCTCTCTTCCGGCCACCCCCGGCGCTCTGGAAGTACTTCTCGTTTTGTGCAGTCCCGCGGTCTCTTCCGCACTGTCTCCAGGCTACGGATTCCGAGCAGTAAGTGACTGAGATGAGAAGGGTAAGAAAGGTCCCTCTCTAAATCTTCCCACCGCCCTTTCTGCCCATTTTGATTAGGTACCGTGGAGAAACTAATTAAAGTGAGAACCATAAGTTCATTAATCATTTTAAAATGGGAACAGGTTAATATATGTGTGTATGATATATGTTGTGACTCATTGTGACCTTGTTTGGGATTTTCCTAGCGAAGATTTTGGATGGTTTGACATTTTTCAGGTGAACTGAGGCCAACAGGGTTAAGGGACTTACTTGCTCGGGGTCACACAGCCAGTGTCAGAGACCAGATTTGAACTCAGGAAGATGAATTTTACTGTCTGGACGCTGACAGTTCTCTACATTGTACCGCCTAGATACCCATATATGTATATAAAGGTATTTAGATTTAGAAATGCTCTAAAAAATAAACAAAGGACAGGTGGAAAAACCTTTTAAATCATGGTAGAAATCATTGTTTTCTTGTTCATCCTATGGTTACTGGTCATCCATCAGTGATTTAGCTGTATTATAAAATTCTAACTTTCTAACTTTATTTAAATTTTTAAAATTTCTTTTATTATATTTAAAAAAAATTTTCCCCATGGTTACATAGTTCCCGTTGCCTCCCTCCCCCCTTTCCCCCCTCCCGGAGTTGACAAGCAATTTCACTAGGTTATACATTAAATTTCTATAAAGTGGAAATATACGATCAAAATGGGATGATTGCTTGGAAAAAAAAGAAGAAAACTTTCATTTGGTTGGCTGACTACACCAAAAAATTAAGGTTTAATTTTTTTTTAAACCCTTACTTCTGCCTTAAAATTGATTGGAAGGCAGAAGAGTAGGAAGGGCTAGGCAATGGGGTTTAAGTGACTTGTCCAGAATCATACAGCTAGAAAGTGCCTGAGTCCAGATTTGAACCTAGGGCCTCCCTGTCTCTGGGCCAGGCTCTCAATGCACAGAACTACTCAGTTGCCCCCTCAGATTTAAATTTAAGGAACTTCTATCAAAATTATTTCAAATACTTGCTTTGAGGAAGAACCCCATCCTTGAACTATATTCTCCTTGACTGAGTTGCCTACTCCTCTAATTTCCCATCCCATGCCAAAAAGCACGGAGGAAAATATAGAACCAGTTCAAAAGGCTTTTTTTAAAAAATTACAACTATATACCAATATTAACAAACATTTTTACAAATTATTTTTATTTATATTTTTCTAGATTAAATGTAGATACAGTTTTGAATAATGATTTTCTGACATTTTACAATCCATGTTTTCCTTCCTCTCTCCCTCAACTCCCTCTCTCTCAAGATGTCAGAAAATATATAAGTTATACATGTGCTGTCATACAATACATATTTCCATGTTTATAATGTTGTAAGAAGACACATGTAGTTAATACTAGAAAAACACTTGAAGGAAATGAAATAAAAAGTGGTATGCTTTAATTTGCATTCAGATTCCATCACTTTCTTCTAGTGGATAGCTTTTTTTCTTTTTCTTTTTTTAGAAACCCTTACCTCCCAACTTATAATAGACTTTAAAGCAGAAGAGTGGTAAGCGCTAGGAGACTGGGGTTAAGTGACTTGCTCAGGATCACATAGCAAGGAAGTGCCAGAGTTGAGATTTGAACCCAGGTCTTTCTAACTCCAGGCCTGGCACTCTGCCCATAGGATAGCCTCATCCATCATGGAGTTGTCTTGGATCTTTGCCCTGCTGATAATAGTTGTCATTCACAGTTAATCATCATTTTTTATTTCTGTTACTATGTATTCTCTTGATTCTCCTCACTTCACTTTGTGTCACTTCATATATGTCTTTATGGGTTTTTTTGGTGATTGTGTTATTCATTATTTCTTATGGCTCGCTGGTATTCCATTATAATCATATACCAACAACTCCTTCAATCATTCCCCAATTGATGGACATCACTTCAATTTCCAATTCTTTGCCACCACAAAAAGGACTGAAGTAAATATTTCTGAACAAGAACATCTTTTTCCCTTACCTTTGATTTCTTTCAGATTCAGAACTAGTAGTATTGCTAGATCAAAGGAAGGTATGCACAGTTTTATGGTCCTTTGGGCATATTTCCAAATTGCTCTTCATATGATTTTATCATTTCATAACTCCAATTTTCCCTCGCTTCTCCAACCTTTATAATTTTCCTTTTTTTGCCATGATAGCCAGTTGTTTTAATGGCATTTCTCTAATTAATAATGGTTTAGAGCAGTGATGGGCAAACTTTTTAAAGAGGGGGACAAAGAAAAGGAAATGCTTATCTATCAGTCTGTTTCTAAGGCAACTCTTTGGAAGTTTCATTGTATTGTATCCTAGTCGTATTCGTCAGATTAGGAATAATGTCACCAGGCGGGATAGAACATTTCAGGCCCTCCCCCCCCCCACCACATCTGACCTGCAGTAGTTTGCCCATCATTGGTTTAGAGCATTTTTTTGTATGACTACAGATAGTTTTAATTTCTTCATCTGAGAACTGCCTGTTAATATAAATTTGACTCTGTTCTCTATATATTTGAGAAATTAGGCTTTCGTCATACATTTGCTATAAAAAATTTCCCTAGTTTATTGTTTCCCTTCTAATCCCAGTTTTATTGGTTTTGTTTGTCCAAAAACTTTGAAATGGAAAACATTTATTTTCTGCCCCTTCTATTTCCTCATGGATCAATAAAAGTAAGAGGAAACTCTTATTAAAAAAATAGGCATACGTGCTCTTTGTGGTGGCAAAAAATGGGAAAATGAGAGGATGCCCTTCAGTTGGGGAATGGCTGAAGAAATTGTGGTATCTGTTGGTGATGGAATACTCTTGTGCTGAAAGGAATAATGAACTGGAGGAATTCCACATGAACTGGAAAAACTTCCAGGAATTGATGTAGAGTGAAAGGAGCAGAACCAGGAGAACCTTATACACAGAGACGGATACACTGTGGCACAATCAAATCTAATGGACTTCTCTACTAGCAGCAGTGCAATGATCCAGGACAATTCTGAGGGACTTATGAGAAAGAACACTATCCACAATCAGAGAAAGAAGTGTGGGAGTAGAAACACAGTAGAAAAACAACTGCTTGATCACATGGGTCGATGTGGATATGATTTGGGATGCAGACTCTAAGTGATCACCGTAATGCAATTATTAATAATTTGGAAATAGGTCTTGATCAATGACACATGTAAAACCCAGTGGAATTGCTTGTTGGCTATGAGAGGGGTGTGGGAGGAAGGGAGGAAAAGAACATGAATCATGTAACCATGGGAAAATCTTTGAAATTAATTAATTAAATGAAAAATTTCAAGATTAAAAAAATAGGCATAGTCAAGCAAAACAAATTTCCACATTGGCCATGTCCAATAATATTTCTCATTCTACATTTTAAATCTACCACCTTTTATGTGAGGAGGTAGGTAGCATACTCTTTTGATTCTCTGGAATCATGATTTGCTCTTGCATTTCTCAGTTCTTGAGTCTTTCAAAGTTATTCTCCTTTATAATGTTATTTTATAAGTTGTTTTCTCAGATCTGCTCTCTTCACTCTGCATTAGTTTGTAGAGTGAGAGGAAAGGAAATTAAAGACCTTTATTGCACATAGCCCTCTCTAGGAGTTTATCCTCAAGGGGAGGAAAGATGACAACTACTGGAGATGGACAGATCAAGTGAGAGATTTTTGAGGATAAGGGGTACATGAGAATGTTTGTAGGCAGTAAGGAAATAAATAATTTCTCCTAAACAGGGAAAGATTGGTGGTAAGTGAGAGAGATGATAAAGGAGGCCATCAGTTGAAAAAGATGGAATGGAATGGAAACACTTATATGTTTAGATGGCTTTGTATTGGCAAAGGCCACCTATCAATGTGAAAGAATAAAGGAGGAGATAGTGGCAGAAGGCATCTGAGTGATGTAATGAGATTTAGGAGAGAAGAGGAAGCTCTTTAATTACTTTGAGAATAGTCTGTTCATATCCCTTGACTATTTATCAGTTGGGGAATGACTTGTATTCTTATATATTCAACTCATTTCTTTATGCATTTGAGAAATAAGGCCTTTATTAGAGAGACTTTGAATGTTTGAAAGTCTTCTATTTCATTGAATTTTTTTCCCTTATACGATTATGTTCAGTTTTTGCTAGGTAAGTGACTTTTGGTTGAAGTCCTAGCATTGTTGCCCTCTGTAATACTCTTTCAGGCCCTCTGTTCCTTTAATGTAGAAGCTACTAGGTCTTGTGTTATCCTGACTGTGGCTCTATGATTTTTAAATTGTTTCTTTTTTAGCTGCTTGCAATATTTTCTCCTTGACCCAGGAGTTTTGGAATTTGACTTTCGTATTCCTGAAAGTTAACCTTTGGGGATCTCTTTCAGCAAGTGGACTCTTTTCAATTTCTATTTTTGTCCTTTGGTTGAGGGCATCAGGACAATTTTCCTTGATGATTTCTTGAAATATGATGTCTAAGCTCTTTTTTTGATCATGGCTTTCAGGTAGTTCAGTAATTTAAAAATTATCTTTTCAGGGTTAATTTTCCAGATCAGTTGTTCTTCCCATGAGATATTTCTTCTGTTTTTTCATTCTTTTGGCTTTGTTTGATTGTTTCTTAATATCTCAGGGAATCATTAACTTCCATTTGTCCAATTCTATTTTTAAAGGTTTTTGTACTTCCTTTTCCATTTGGACAATTCTACTTTGTAAAGAGTTCTTTTCCTCAGGGAATTTTTGAACCTCTTTTTCCAAAGGACCAATTCTGCTTTTTAAAAATCTCTTCTCTTCATTGGATTTTGCGCCTCTTTTATTAATTGGCCTATTCTGTTTTTTTTTTAAATATTCATTTCTTCAGTGGTTTTTTTGTGCCTTCTTTAAAGCTATTGACTCTTTTTTTTTTCATGATTTTCATGTATCACTCTCATTTCCTTTCCCAGTTTTTCTTTTACTTTTCTTATTTCATTTTAAAATCCTTTTTGAGCTCCTCCATTAATTCTTTTTGGACTTGAAAGCAATTTATATTTTTCTTGGGAGCTTTGGATACAACAGTATTGAATTTGTTATCATCTTCTGCATTCTCTCACCAAAAACAGCTTTCTGTTTTGAGTTTCTTTTTTTGTTGTTGTTTGCTGATCTTCCTACCTTTTTCTTTTCTTTTAGTTTAAAAAAGTTGGGCTCTGTAACTGTGGTGGAGGGAATATTGTTTCATGTTTCAGGTTCTTTGTGCATCTGCCTTCAGAGCTAGCACTGGGGATTATCTGCTTTCAGTTCTTCTAAGTTGGTATGATGTAAATACAGTTTTGTTTAATACCCTTCTAGACCTGTGTTCTGGTCCAAATAACCCCAAGCACTCTTTATCTCCTTGGAACTAACTGTGACCAGGGTCCCCTGCTCCACTGTGGTTGCAAGTGCTGGTATATGCTGGTGCTCCTCCTTACCCTGGGACTGTGCCCTAGGATTGTGATCTAGTTCTGTGTATAGGCAATGTGACAAGAGTCTTGTACTCAGAGCCAACAAAGGGACCCCTCAAATCTCTTTCTGAACAGTAGTCTAATCCTACTTAATCATCTGTGGCTCAGAGTTCCAAAAGTCCTGGCTATATTTCAATTATGCCCAAGGCCTCATGTCTTCATGAGGCCTGCTCTGGCGTATGGTGCTTCACCTCCACCCTGGTGTACTTGATCCTTTGTGCTGGCCTTGTAAGTTGTTTGGGGCTGAAAAATTACTTCACCTTTTCACTTTGTGAATTATGCTGTTTCAGAATTCGTTTTGAGGCATTATATCATTTTTTTTTGGATGGTTATTTGGTAGAAATTAGGTCCCTGTATCTTCTTTGCCGTCTTGGCTCTGACCCTCTATAGCTTAAAATGTAACCCTTCCCAATGAAATATATTTAACATATAGTTAAACTGTGTACTTTTCAGTATCTTAAAAATATGCATTTGAAAAGTTGCACATGGAGATACATTTATAGAAATACAAATATAACATTATCAAATGGTTTAAAAAGCATAAAAATTCTAACTGAGAAAGTGCTAGGCCATTGTTCAGCCATATTCTCTTCGTGACCCCTTTTGGGTTTTCTTAGAGTAGTTTGCCATTTCCTTCTCCAACTCATTTTACAGATAAGGAATTAAGGCAGAAAGGGTTAGATTTATCCAGGCACATCATAGGTATCTGAAGTCCAATTTGAACTTGGAAAGATTAGTCTTCTTGACTCCAGGTCTTGCACTTTATCCACTGTACCACCTAGCTGCCCATGTCAGTTAATAGAATGCCTACGCCATCATTAAAAACTTAAATTTGGTTTTCTAGGTTGGCAAAGGTAATATTGCAACAAACTAGAATGAATAGCAGTTTTCTTTACTATTTGTCTTACATGAAACCAAGAGTATGTGTTGTGTTTTTTCATAGTGAAAATGCTAAAAACAAATTTCCATTGTGAATAGGGATTTTAAAATCCTTGGTTTAAATATCTGGTAAAGGCAAACCCAATATCTTCCATCATTATCCAAAAAAACTTCTTTGTGCTTTTATTAGTTAGTCCTAAATGCTTTTGAGAAAGTCATATTCCTCCCATACAGAGACATCCTGTTCTTTCAAATAAAAATTACAACCAGTGCTTCATTCTTTCTCAAAAATGCATCCTGGGGGCAGCTGGGTAGCTCAGTGGAGTGAGAGTCAGGCCTAGAGACAGGAGGTCCTGGGTTCAAACCCGGCCTCAGCCACTTCCCAGCTGTGTGACCCTGGGCAAGTCACTTGACCCCCATTGCCCACCCTTACCAATCTTCCACCTATGAGACAATACACCGAAGTACAAGGGTTAAAAAAAAAAAAAGATTAAAAAAATATATTAAAAAAATGCATCCTAATTTATTGCCTTGTAGGCTGTATCCTTTATTCTCATTTTTGTTTAGTTTTGTCCCTTCCAGATACTTCAAGTAAATTATCCCCTATTTCTACCTTGATTAGCTTTTCCAAACTCTAGACTTTGTAGTACTTTGGAACGTTAGAACTAGAGAAGACTTGGAGATCCTTGGGAAACAAGTCTATGGACCAACTATGGCCTGCTGCCTGCTTCTGTACAGCCTGTGAGCTAAGAATGGTTTTTATATGTTTAAAGTGTTGAAAATTTAATTAAAAGAATAATATTTCATGACATGTGAAAATTATATGAAACTTAAAACTTCAGTGTCCACTAATCTTTTATAGGGAAACATAGGAGCACTCCTTAGTTTACATATTGCTATTTTTTGTGTTGTAAAAAGTAGAGTTGAAAAATTGCAACAGTGACTGTAACAACAGCATTTCAAGTGCCATGAGGGCCACTGTCTTGTGACATTTAAAGAACTTAAGTACATATCTATCATGTTGAAGCAAGAAAATAAGAGAAAAACATTTTTTTAAGTTTAGGGTCAAGATTCAATTTTTCCTGAACAAACTATCTTTTCTGAAAACCATGTTTTCTAAATACCCTTCTAATCACTATTATAAAAAAAAAGAATGACTTTGGAAATTTGCTTTTGCTGTAGACCTGATAATGTTTCTTAATAAATTCTTATTAAAATCAAAAGGCAAAGTAGCAAACATGAAATAGACTGAGGTAAAATCAATTTAATAACAATTAATGTTGTTTGATAATGTCAAACTGCTTTATGTGCTTTCTGTCCAGTCAAAAATTGAAATAATAAATGAGATGCTCATTTCCACACAAATTTGCAATAAATAAATTTTCTGAGTTCAAATACATGTTTTTCAGATCTCAATTCAAGTGTAAAAGGAGTTCATATTTCACAATACTGTTTAATTGTAGGACTTCTCTGTACCTTTCAATCAAAGGTGCTTAATCTGCAATGTAATGTTATATTAAAAGATGACTGCCAAGGAAATAATCTAATAGAATTCTATAAATGCCTTCCAGATAATGTATATGTTAAATTAAAATCATATACTTGTGGTTTGATATCAATATTTGACAGTACCTTTATTTATTTATTATTGACAGTGTGAAAAGGTATTTTCAAAGATGAAATAGGTAAAATCTCATTATAGATGAATAACACAGTTCAACATTTGTAATCAATTTTGATGATAGGGAACACTTACTTTGTATTCCCATTAAGCAAAATGTTATCCTCCAAAAAGAATTTGTCTTCTCGTTTAGAGACCTGTATTATAAAAAAAATTATATTCAAATTATCATTATATTTTGAATTTCATCAATAAAAATTTGTGGAAGTTTATCGTATAAGAAACTACATCATATCCTCAATTTTGCCTCTTGACAATCTAGATGATCATAACCATTGGTTGGATAAGCTGATATACAAACTCTCTCGAACTTAAGGCTCTCTTTCCCCAAGGGAGAGCAAATGTCCTGTGAAACTGTGACAAACACAGACCCCTAGGGACCTTGGTCCCACTTTCCCAGAACAGGAGGAAGACCAAGAGATACACTGCCTGTAAAATTAAGAAAAAGCTTTATTAAGCAAGGACACACATGTCCCTGTGAGGGAAATTAGCCTATTGCCAAAGAGCTCAAAGTCTAACTAGTCAGTGGCTACATATAAAATTCTAGCCAAGGAGAGGCAGGAAAAGGAGTTGGAAGTGTTAATCCAGGGAGGGATCTGCAATGGTATAGATGGAGAATTCCCAGGAATGGCAGCTGCTGGGTGGGGGGTGAGGTGTTATATGTGATGGATTCCCAGGTATAAGAAACAAAGAATCTTTAGTACATGTAAAAATAAAATACTGGGAGACTCTTTTGGGTAAAGATATTGCTTTATTGTGATTGAAATAATAGGGTCACAGGTCTGAAGATTCCCTTGCTGAGTCTGCAGCCCTAATCATTGACATTGACAGGTTTTTAAAGGCAAAAAGAACTTACAGAGTGGGGGGTGAAGACTTAGAAAGACCACTCTTGATTTGAGCAATAGTGACTTATAGGTCATGGACAGATCAGAACACTTTTGGCCTGGGCTTTTTTATAGATCATTCTTAACAAAGTACATCCCAAACCCCCAAAGCCCTCAGAGAGCCCCAGGCCTCTGAGGCTGCAGCCCTCTAAGGCCATGATGGCAAACCTATGGGACACATGCCAGAGATGGCATGAGAGACCTCTCTGTGGGCACATGCCAAGGACCCACTGCCCCCTTCCCTGCAGCACAGAGTTCTCCAGAGTTGCTAACTAGAAAGCCAGAGGGAGGTGCAACTGGGCTGCTCACTGGCCCCCTGCCCAGCAGTCCAGTGGGAGTGCTTCCTCCCCTGGATGGAGTAAGGTCACAGTGCATCGTAGGTACAGACAGCAGATTCCCATGGTGGAGTCTCTGTGGAGTGAGAAATTAGTGTGTTATTCTCAAGCAATATTAATATCTCCAAAATGAATACTCTGAGGACCCCAGTAGGAGTTAGTAAGCAGGTCTCTTCAAGACAGCCTCCCTTGCTGGACAAGATTGCCCCATCCCATTCAGAATACAATCGCCTCTTATTTACCTTTAGCCTGAGTGAGACAGAAACGACTTGGGACTTTATTATCCGAAGCAACCAGTGTCTTTACTATACAAAATATTTTGGGGATTTGGGGATGTCTTTTGAGTTTGTACTTTAAGAATGTTTAAAACTGTAGTCAGTGATATAGGAATAAGTTTTATGAACCTGAGGCTAGTAATAGCCTCTTCCCTGTTTTACAGCTCCCTTCTCCAGTTTCTTTCACAAGCATCCTTGGGCTGCTTTAATTTGCATCCTTAGTCCCTTCACCTCTTACTAGCCCAGGCTGTTCAATTTGCATTCAAAGGGGTGCCTACTTGAGGAGAATAGATGGGCTAGAACAGGGGTCAGCAACATATGGCTCTTTCTGCAGGAGCCATAAAGTCAACCACAGCACAGTAACTAACAGTTTACGCATGACATCGTGCATCACGTGATACGTCATGTGATCCTTTCGGTACCACGACTATCTTCTAAGATAGAAGGCTTCCTCATTGATATTGCCACGCGAGAGGAATCCTGGTCTTCAGTTCAGCTTGGTAGGTGTGCTGTGTGTTCCTCCTTCTGCCCTCCTTTTACTCTTTCCGCACCTGTTACTGACATCTTGGGGTTCTGTATAGTGATTGATCACTTTTGTCTACATTCTCTACCCCTCTGCCTCTGATTTACATGGCTTTATCTCAGTGCATTCATGGGGTCTGCACTCTCTATTCATGGGATTGTTATTGTTTTTAACTTTTCTACCTGCTCTTAAAGGGGAACTATAGTCAGATTACATCTTTACATATGCTTCATTAGAGAGAAGCATTTCTTCCCAGTGGTTTTTTCATTTGATGCAGAATGATTGAGTAGGTAGCACTGATAAATACCTGTACCAGGAAATGTGTATGTTGTGTCCTGGCCAGTTTTCCATGAAAAGGTACCCTCCTCCCCCACTACTTACTAATGCCTGCACACAAGTCATGTTATTTTCTGTAATCTCCTGATCTCCTACTTAATTTATGTGGCCAAATGGCTTAACCAGCAGGCCGGCAGCTTTTTCTTCTCCTGTTGTTTGACTTGAGAGAGGGAGAGGAAAAAGTATTCTTCCCTGAATTTTTCTCTCTCTTTATTTCAGCAATTTTCTTAGTGTAAAGGAGTTTTATATGTATGTGTGCAGTTATATCAGTACTATAGTGCCCCATTAAGTCTTGTTTTTTGATTAATAATCAAAATAATTTTGATTAATAATCAGCAAAACCAAGCAGCACCAGAAGTCACATTAATGTACTTTATTCATCATTGGTTAGCACATAATAATGTTATTAAAAATAGTTCAGAGACTTATTGTACTTTAAAAGTGTTCTTACATAAAATGCACATATTTACTTGTATTCCGTGTTAAACACATTATAAGGCTCTCACGAAATTACATTTCAAAAAATGTGGCATTTATAGCTCTCACGGCCAAAAAGGTTGCAGACCCCTGAGCAGATTAAAACCCATCTCTGACCCATGACCATTTGCTAAAAAGGTGTTAGTTTTGAGGATACCCCCTTCAGGAAGGCAGGAACATGATGGGATGAATGTCTCAGGATGATGTCATTTAATCTGAGGAGTATATTTTCCTATAATAAGGGATTTTCCTGTAAGCTGGGGCTTTTTTGCTTTTTTTTTTTTCTAGCTGCCTTTTTCTTTCTCTCTTTTGTCTTAATAAAGCATTGCATTTGAAATGTTTTTCCAGTTCCTTGAATAGTGGCTAAAGAGGGTGTGCTTTGAAATTTTTAAGGTTACATCAATTTCCACTTTACACAGGTTGAAGAGAAGTTAGGTTTGAGAAGATCATAGCTCATAGTGGAGCACATAACTAGAGGGGAGGAAATTGCTTGCTCCCCTTGCCTCTCCCTCTCACCAAGCCTGACTACATCACCTACCCCCTGCTCAGCAGTTCAATGGGAGTCCTTCCTCCCTCCCCTGGGTGGAGTAAGGGGGGAAGCAGGGTGCACCCAGCACCCTGGGGGGAGGAGTACAGAATGTGGTCTCTGAGGGGGGCATGGGCACTTGGTCTGGGGGGTGGGGGATGCATGGAACCTGACACTCCATCTCTAAAAGGTTCCCCATCACTACTTTAAGGGCTTCTGTCCTCCATGACCTTTGGGTGACCATCTGCTCCCTGTAGCCTCTTATATGATTTAGTTTGATATAAAGTACATTATAAAATAAGTTCATATACCCAGGATTAACATAGTAATTTATGATTAATTTGGTAACACATGCTTAAAGTTACTATAACAATTTGCATATATTGTAACAACACACATATTTGAGATTATAACTCAGATTACCCTAGGACTATATTCTTAATCTGGTTACCTACATAGACTCTTGTCTGGGACTATATTCTTACTAAAATAACACATTTACAAAATATCAAAGAAAAAGAATTCTTAAGCTAATACAAATGAGGGGCAGCTTAATTAAGTTTTCATTTATATACATTTTGGGGGGTGCAATAACATTATCTAGAATGATAAAAAATTGTGTGAAATAATCATGTTTCCAGGCCTTAGAACACAAAAAGTGTACAGAATCAATACTAGCAGGTACTTCAACAAGGTTAAATGATAACAGTAAACAGTTCCAATATGACTCACATTAACAGAGAGATGAAATCAGATGTTTTGTGAGAAATGCAAGGACATTTGGTTATCTCATCATCAAGACTATAAGTTGCAAGCTAATGAGCCTGAGCCCAATCAAGTATATCAAGGGCTATAAGAACTTGTTTCCTTAGCCACCTCAGCCAGGCTATTTAGATCATACTTTCAAAGACAGTCAATTTCTTTAAGTTACTCAGTTCCCAGGTAGTCTTAAACGTCTTTATCATCCACATAAGTAGGACAACTCAAGCATGTCAAGATAATTTACCTAATTGAACTCATAACATTTTTTTTTGTGTTATTAATAACAGGAACTTAACACAGGAAGTAGAAATGCCTCAATATTGTAGTAGACATTACAACAGAAATTCAAAATACATACAACTCCACTAGGAAGAAATCCTTGACTAAATTATGAACACTTTCATTGCTAATATTTTACAAAGTAAAACTAAGTTAAATATAGTATAGGCTCTGAGGCTGTTCTCCTAACCCTCTAGTAGATTGGATTCCCAGAAATCAGTTGGTTCTTTACCCTTTAGTAGTCTTGGGATAACCCCAAGATGCTGGGGAATGCTATCTAATATCATTGCTCACAAGCCTCTATTAGCCATTCTTTACCCCATTATCTATTCATTTATATCAATTATCCAGTCAAGGTTAATTGGTTAATCAAGCTTTTGGTTAGAGATATTTACCAAGGTTGGCAGCTAAGTAGTAGTTCATAGAATTCTAGGGCTAGCGTCAGGAAGACTCTTCTTCCTGAGTTTGAATCTGATCTCAGACACTTACTAGCTGTGTTGACTGTGGGCAAGTCACTTAACTGTTTGCTTCAACTACCTCATCAGAAAAATGAGCTGAGTGGGATAAATTGCACAGAAAGAGTTTGGAATGTTAGAGAGAGGATTGATTGACAACGAAGGCCATTGGAGGGGAGAGACTTGAGAGAGTGACAATTGCTCTCGGAAGAAAGTCTTTCCTGGACCTCAGGACTGGAGGGAGCTCTCGCTGCCTCTCAGGATAGAAATGACCTCGATTCCTGGGATTTTCCCAACTGTTTTCTCTACCTGGATTCCTGTTGATGGTGCCATCGAACAAAAGGATTCAAGTGGGGCTGATTGAACTGTAACATCTGTCTTTTAGGGGTACCAGCATAGAGAGACAGGCTAAAGCAGCCCTGGAGATCAGAATCTCCTTTTCTCTTGCTGTCTACTGCTAAAGACTTTGAACTTAAGAAAGCTAGCATAGATATAGCATAGAATAAGAAGAAGGAAAACCTCCATAAGCCTGTGAGCACTGAGCTCGGCTCAAATCTGAGAGAGACATGAAACCACTATGTGCTTTAGGTTTAGGGCAATCCCTACTTCCCTCTAGCCTGATTCCTTTCCCTTTAGGATTTAGTATTAAACTTACTTTAGTTAAATAAATGCAGTCAGGTAATCTTTATAAGAATGAAGGGGGCCAGAAGGGAGAAAGGGTTCCTTAGGGGAGAAGGTTCTATGTAACCTGAAGTTACACCGAATCTTGAGGTGCCTGTCATTGCCTCCTCCCCGGCTGGGACTGCACAGGAGGAGACATCAGGGAAGTTGAGGCAATAAGCAAAGACCTGAACAAAAGCCTATCTCAAATTCTTTTGGTGTCTTTATCCTGTTCAGACCTCAGCTGCCCCTCCATCTTCACTCTACTATAGTGAGTCAGAGAGAAAGCTGCTATAACTTCTCTGTCAGCAGAAGGGGTTTCTCTCTTGAGGCCCACTAGGGTAAAAATAAAATAGGCAAGCACCCAAATAAAGGTCAAAATTGTTTCTAGATACTTTTGATAGATGTTATCAAAGTATCTTCAGTGGTAAGTGAAGTGAAGCTCAAAGATGAACTTCCCTTCAGGGCCAGGCACAAGGAATGCTAAAGAGACTCTTGTTTGTGAAAAACAAACAATTTATTTAAATATATATAAGAGAGAAAGGATTTCTAATTCTAAAGGGATTCTAACTCCACCCAAATAAACTCCCATGTCCCACAAGGAACCCCTTCTGTGTTTCACAGGCTACACTAATCCTCCCTGATCTAACTAACCAAATTTATACTATTCTAAATAAACCTAACCACTATGACTCTTAACTTTGCCTTTAAGTTATAAAGAATAACTAAGGCTAGCTGGTTGAGTCTCCACAAGAATCAAGTTAGGACTTGGAGCCTTAACAGACTCTGAGTCCAAACCAAAGATCAGGTTTTGTTTGTTTTTTTTCACAGCTTAACCAATCTATAGACAGTAACAGATAAATGTATGGTGTTTCCCAAGTTGGAAAAGAAAACACTCCACTCCTTCAAGCCTTTCCTTCAGACCGAGATAGAGAGAGGCAAAGATGTTATCTTCTCCAGCCCTGAGAGAGAAAGCAGCTACATATGGCTCTGTCCACTGCTAGAATCCCACTCCTGGAATGCCACACCCAGCCAGTGAAACAGTCATAAAATAATGGTTATATATAACTGCCAACAGTTGAAATTAACACTCTTTCAGCTGTATTTGAAACTCCAAATCTTCCCCAAGCCAGCTTCCCTACTGCTTATCTTTAAACTAATAAAACAATACTTATTTTCTAATATCATTCTTATACTAGTCAAATCCCTCTTGACTAGAATCAACCAACAGCTCCTAGAAGGAGCCCCTTTTCTGTTAGAAACAACAAGCTATTCTGTCTAGTTCTCTGTTAAGAGGGATAGCCGGCAGGAAGAAGCCATCGGCTCCCTGATCAGTCAGGGTTGCTCTGAGGGTTAACTAATCAACACTCTTGGCTAACCATAGTAACACCATCCCAGGGTTTCCCTTTCTGATTTACCCTTTGGAAGAGTTTTCTTACAGCTGGAAAAGGAAGTGGCAAATCACTATAGTATCTATGCCAAGAAAACCCCAAATGAGGTCACAAAGAGTTGGACAAGACTGAAAAACAATTAAACAACAATTTGTTAAGGTGGTATAAGAACAGTAGGCAAAAATATCTCCAAATTCCATACTCTTCCACAAATGCATAGAGAATCCAGGGGAAAGTATACTAAAGTTTAGCAGGCACATGTGGCAAAAGGATAACACAACTCTTGGATGTGAGGTCTTCATGAAGGTTGAGAAAATGAAACCCAGCATTCCAGTGTTGTTAGGTCAGTCTAGTGATAAGCAGCTTCATCCAAGCTTCTGAGGAGGATATCACTTGATTAATGAGTTTTGGACCTCATTTAGTGCCTTTGATTAATTGACAAGTGTTCTCACCTGATAAAGGTATCAGAATTAGAACATCTTGTTAGTTACTTTAAGTGGGATGGAGTGATTGACTGATTCTGTCAACTTCCCCCTCTCCTTCCTCAACCCTAGAGAAATCATTTTGGAAGTGAATCATAATGAGATACTATCATAAGTCAACATCATATATTCATTTTTTTAACCCTTGTACTTCAGTGTATTGTCTCATAGGTGGAAGATTGGTAAGGGTGGGCAATGGGGGTCAAGTGACTTGCCCAGGGTCACACAGCTGGGAAGTGGCTGAGGCCAGATTTGAACCTAGGACCTCCTGTCTCTACATATATTCATTTTTTAAAAGGAAAATGTCTGTTTTTACAAGGACAAAGCCTGGATGAATTTAAGGAAAATTAAAGGCTCTTCAAAAACTCAGTTCTTTTAAAATGCTATGGTTAATACTGTGGTTCATGCTTGCATATATTAGCATTTGTGTGTAGCTAGTCTACATGGGACAGGTTCTTAGGAAATGCTAGCACAGCCACCATGGCAGGGAATTCTAAATATTGCCCTTACCATTCAAACAATGAAGAATTTTTTTGCCATTTTCTGTGGAGAGGGTTAAATTATTGTGCCTGGGATGCTAACTGAAAAGAATCGAGCTGTAAAAAAAGTCTACTTAAAACAGATTGTTATCATTAAGCACCATTATGTAAAACAAATAAAACTTAAGTCTTTCAAAATTGATGATTTTTCAAATGTTGCTGTAATAGTATAAATTGTTTTTCTGTTTTTACATATTTCATTTCCACATCAGCATAAATGAATCTTTTCTCCACTCCACTTGTTTGGGGAACATAATTAACATAAAAACATTGTAGATTTGCCAAGGACCACTGTGACACAACCAGCATCCTAGAAACAAGATTAATTTGCTTCTTGTGATCCTGATTAAGTTTGTTGTAGTTTATTGTTAATAATTATAAAGAAAACTATATGGAACACATCACTTTACTGGTTTATTTTTATTTTAACAGTCAAGATGATTTTCTTTTGGTGCAACAGAGTACAACAAGTTCAATATACCTTGGGATTATTGTTCAAAAAAAGTTGTTCCTCTACAAAAACCCTGCCGGTGCTGACCCTGTTCACAAAGGTAAAGAGCTAATGGATTAGTATTTTGGTACAGACATTAGTTGTTCAACATTGTTTTCAAAGAAGAATAATGACATCATGGGTTATGTCTCCTGGATCGGATTTAAGTGAGGCAGAGTTGCACAAAATTTCACTCTCTCTTCCAAAGAAGTCCAGCAGCAAGACAAAAGGCAGTGGCCTAGGATGTGGTGGATATACTTGACATCTTTTATGACTGACTAAGCTCTAAGTGCACAACACTGCCTGCTTCAATCATCTTCCTGGATGTAAGAATGAATCATTCTTATTTGCCCATTCTTCCAGAAGTCATAACATACTTGGATTAGGCATACCCCCAATTTCCTGATTGGTTTGAGGCCTATTGGTTACCCTCAGTCTGGTTTAGTCCACCTCCCAAGATATTTTTACCAGGATGTGGCTGCTGTGCATGCATTTCTGTAGATTTCATATACAAGTTGGTACACCTCTGGGGCTCAATACAAATGGTACAAGGTATTATGCCTTTAGAAGTATGTGGAACCTTGCCATCCTTCTTTGACATTACCCTGATGAACCTCTTTTTAAAACTTTTTAAAACCTCCTTTGATGTTAGGTTCCAGTGAATTCTTGTAAACAGTTATCTCCATAGTTTTATATATGCCATCTGTCTTTCCTCTAAAAATACTTTAATATTTGTTGTTTAATACTGTGTGACTCTTCATGACCTTGAATGGGTTCTTTTTTTTTTAAAAAACCCTTACCTTCTGTCTTGGAGTCAATACTATGTATTGACTCCAAGGCAGAAGAGTGGTAAGGGTAGGCAATGGGGGTCAAGTGACTTGCCCAGGGTCACACAGCTGGGAAGTGTCTGAGACCAGATTTGAACCTAGGACCTCCCATCTCTAGGTCTGGCTCTCAATCCACTGAGCTACTCAGCTGCTCCCCTGAATGGGTTCTTTTTAAAGATACTGGAGTGGTTTGCCATTTCCTTCCCCAGGGGATGGAGTATATGGGCCCTCCCTGAACTGAAGAACTCTCACTTCTGCTGTGAGGATGACAGGTACTAGTAAAGAAAATATGGACACATTTTGGAATTAAAAATTAGAGCATAAAGAGGAAGTATAGCAGAGTAAATTTTTGCCATTCAGAGATTTTTATGTTAATTCACAGCATATTGGGAACAATGCCATGTTCCTCACATATCTCATATCCTTCCGTTCTGAAACAGGGAGTTCATGATATTTTCATCCAAATCTATTTGTGCCAGACTGCTCTCTAGTTTTCCCAGCAATTTTTGTCTACTAGTGACTTATTACACTAATAGTTATAGTCTTTTGAGTATGTTGAACACTAGACTATTAAGTAGGGTACTTTTGCTCCTGTATATTGTCTACCATACAGTTGTTCCATTGACCAACTTTTCATGTCTAGTATCAAATAGTTTTGATAAATGTTTTGTAGTATAATTTGATAATATTTCTAAGTTCTCTTCTTCCCACTTTTTCCCCCAATTATTTCTCTTGAGAATCTCTACTTTCCCCCTTCATATGAATTTGGTTAATATTTTCTCTAGCTCTTATCAAAGAATGACTTCAATATTTTTTAGTCCTATGGCTGTCAAAGTATAACTTTGATCACTTGACATAGGACCAAATTAGTTAATTAATTTAGACAGTATTGTCATTTTTATTGACAGCCTAACCATAAGGAATTAATATTTCTTAATTTATCTAGGTCTGTCCATATTTCTATAAAAAGTATTTTGTGTTTGTGGCTGTAATCATATAGTTCTTTTGTAAGGAATTTGGTTAGTGTGATCGATTTTGTAATTCCTTTATTTCTTCTAGCTGGATTTTTTAGTAATATATAGAAAGGCAAAGTATTTGTGTGGGTTGATTTTATATGCTGCTATTTTGATAAATTTATTATTTCAAATAAAACTTTTTTATTTGCCTTCCTATGATTATCTGTGTAGACCAATAATTAAATTTTTACTATGCTTATATAGTGTTAGTTATATGGCTATGCTAATTCTTTAATTACTTTTTCTTATCATATTGTTGGAGTTAATTCTAGTCCTGTCAAAATGATAGTGGTGATAGTGGACATCCTGGTTTTACCATTAAACTAACTGAAAATACCTCCTTCATCACCTTTACATCTAATTCTGGTTCTTGGTTTTAAATAAATATTATTTACCATATTAGGGAAAATCCATTTAATCTTGTGTATTTTTTTTTACAGTTGTCATTTATCAAAAGTTCATTATATGGTTTTTAAATAGAAGCAAAGGCATGAAAGAGATTATATTTATAATGAGACTTGAAAGAAACTGAATAGGTATATTTCTTCAGTCCTCAGTTGTAACCTGAGTTGCAGAGGTTTCAGCTGAGAATAGCCAGAAATGAAAATGAAACAAAATAAATTTATAAACCTTAAAAAGAAAAAGAAAAAGTATATCCAACAATTAAAGACAAGAGTTTTCAGCTCTAGTCTTCCAAATTCTAGACACTGGAAATGATTTTGGGATTATTAACCCCACTGGTGCCTTTTGCCACCTCTATTTCTGTTACTGAGTTTTCTTTGACCTGTGAAGAACTACATCCCTAACTGTATTAGTTCATACAAGTCTTCACAAATTTCTCTGAAACTGTGCCTGTCATCATTTCTTATACTCAATAGCAGTCCATCATATTTATATACCATAAATTGTCCAGCCAAACCCCAGTCAATGAATACCTCCTTAGTTTCTAGGTCTCTGCTACCACAAAAATAGCTGCTATCAATCTTTTGGACATATAGATTCTTTTCCTCTTTATTTTATTTCTTTGGAGTAGGCTATGTGAATTTTGTTTTTATTTTTCTTTTTAGTTGGGTGAAGACAGAAGTTGGGACAGAAAAAATGCTTTGATTTTTAAAAAGAAATAAAATAATCTGGAATATATGTAATGTCTAAAAAAAGTAATGGTATGAAAAGATAATCTCTATTGTCAACATCTGAGATAAATTTAGGGATTAACTTCCTCAAAAAAAATCACAAAAAAAACACAAAAAAATTACATAAGGCTTTTCACTAGAATTTAGTGTAACAATCTTTAAAACAGATGGAATATGAATGATATGTGAGTTGTTTTCATGACATCTTTGAAGGGTGCAGGTTCTTGAAAATTATTGTGCACTTCACATAAAGATGAACCTACAAAACTTATGCTAGAAACAGATTACTTGGAAATTAGAAATAAAAACTGATAATTCCATAAAACAGCAAAAAATATTAAGAAAAAAATCAAGATTGAAGAAAAGTAGAAGAAACTGATGTCATGAAATTTTCCTTAGTAAGGAGATACACAGTAATGAAAGATGGAACATTTGTAAATCTGATAGCTGGACAAAGACTAGTAAGACATATATAGCATAGAGGAAGGCTGGACTTTTTGTGTAATAGCTTCATTTTAATCTTTTATCTAGGACCTGTGTCCTCTTTGTGATGAAGCAAAAGAAGTTCTCAAGCCATTAAAAGACAGGGTAATATATTTATATATGTCTGTATCTGTGTGTATGTGTATAAAATATAGTATGGTCTTATTTCTTTCTTAATTTTTTAATTTTTTTTTTAAATCTTTGTACTTCGGTGTATTGTCTCATAGGTGGAAGAGTGGTAAGGGTGGGCAATGGGGGTCAAGTGACTTGCCCAGGGTCACACAGCTGGGAAGTGGCTGAGGCCAGGTTTGAACCTTGGACCTCCTGTCTCTAGGCCTGACTCTCACTCCACTGAGCTACCCAGCTGCCCCTTATTTCTTTCTTAGAGAAAAGACATTAAATACTTTTCCCCCTAATTTCCTTTGTTATTTTTTACACATTTTGCTGTTTTCATAAAATTCATAAAATTTAAGAAGTATTGATTTTTCTAACCTATCGATGCTTACTATTAAAAAATTCTAAAATGAACTGGCTGGGACAATGTTAGTGTTTTTCAAAACTCTTTATTCCTTTGATGTTTCTGGTCGAAAAATCTTCACATTTCCTGAATTTATATTCAGAAACATTTCTGAACTAGTTTTCAAGAGATACTCTATTCAGGGGATATTTTGTTCTAAGAAGAAATTATGAGCCCCAATGATAAATATGGAACAAGTAAACTAGAAATGTAACTGATTCAGGGTGAAACTGACCAAAGTGTGGAGATGAAGGACATTTATCAAATTGCAAACCAAAGAAACCAATTGCATGAGATATGTGCTAATTCATAGTAGCCAGCTATCATGTAATAAATCATAAAGGTTATTTTTTGTATTTTTGTATTTTTATTTCTTCCAGTTTATTTTGCAAGAGGTGGATATTACCCTTCCAGAGAATTCGGCATGGTATGATAGATACAAGTTTGATATACCTGTCTTTCATTTGAATGGTCAGTTCTTGATGATGCATCGAGTAAATTTCTCAAAACTTGAAAAACAGCTCAGGAAACTTGAACAGCAAAGTAACTGAGGTTGACTCATATCAAGGTGGTTTTCCCACACTATGAAAATATAAAAGTCTTCAAGAATGTGAGCAGGATTACCTTCTAAGAGTAAAATGACCAAGAAGAGACAAGATAATTCCTCTAATTGCTTTGTAAAAAAAATACAAAAAGTTTTAATATATGTAAATGTAAACTTTTTCATATATTATTTATTTTGTGTGTTGTACCCAAATTTTAATACCTAACCCAGGTTCGTGGCCAGAGGAAGAATCACAATGACAATGCAATAGGCAAGAAGTATAGAACCTAGGACCGGGGCAAAAACTAGAACACCAGATACAAAAGGAGAAAATTAGCACAATAGAAACTGATACTAAACATTAACATTTGGGTATCTTAGCCAACAGATTTTATCCCCAGAAATCATCCTCTGACAGGAATTAAACCTTTTAGGAAATTTGATCCCTAAGTTGTTTGCAGAGTTGGCATGTGATATTTCTGTTAAAAAAAAATATCCTTTTGCAAAGCCCACATTAATATGGCATCTATAAGTACTTGAATAACAACTGTTTACAGATAAATTTCTTTATCCCAAATTCTGGAGGAAATCCAGAAAGCCCTGGGTTATTTCCAGGGTCAAGATCCAAACTTCAGCTGTGGTAAATTAAGGCTGCAAGCTACAAGTCATCTATCACTAAACTTCACCTACTTCTCAAAGTGTGTTCCCATACAATTTGATAATTTTCAATTATTAACCCAATAGGTTGTTTGGGGAGATGGAAACATTAATTTACAATTTGCATTAAGTGCTGATTATGGGAACTTGCTCTAAAAAGGGAAGGCAGATAGGAAAGCATTTCCTCACATCCCAAGGGACACATAGTGAGGGGCTCCATGTACAGGCCAAAGCTGTCACTGGCTCATGCCATCCTTGTGTCACTCAAGCATTAGTAGCCTAGATGGTCAGAAGAGGTCCAGTCCAAGTTGAGCCCTAGAATTGCCTCTCTAACCACCACAGAACATTCTCTGTCTTTTGCACTATATCACTACTGGATCCCAGAAGCCATCTCCTTCCTTAAAAGACAAGTCTTTCCCATTACAGCTCAGAGAAATTCTGCTAAGCAGCAGTCTGAAAACAATTTCCATACCCTCAAACAAACCTTTCACATCCCTACCAGGCTGATCACTCAGTTATTCTTACATATTTTGGCAATAATTAACATATCACACTTTAGTCACAAAACCTGAATTAAGGAACAGGAGTGCTGGACTGAGTAGCTCCACAGTAAATATAAATCAGGGCTGTATTGTCTCCTGTACCTAGGCCATCTGAAAGACTAAGACAAGCCATACATACTTACTTCTGTGTAACTTTCAAGAGAATTCCAGAACTATTTGTGACTTTTCCCAATACCATATATACTAATATTAGAAATTGTCCCTAGGTCAAGGATCCAATTATAAGAGTATAACATCGATCTATTCTCTTTCACCTCCCTATCTGTTCTCTTTCATCTCTCCTTCTCTCCTTCTTCTCTCTTTTTCCCTCAAACCCTCTGCTTAAAAAGCAAAACACAACTTCCATTTACCCATCACGAATCTGCATACTCAGGGCATCCAAGTCTCTCTTTCTTCTGTATTCAAACACAACACACCTTACCTCTTCACTTTCTCTGACTCTATTACCATCACAAAAATAAACATACCATTTGGTATCCCTTCAAATGCTAATCAATAACTCCCAAGAATTGAGGCACTATGTCTTTAGCATAGTGCTCATTATAAGATTCAGTTCATAGTACAAATTGGTAAACTGAGGTAACCACTGAGTATTGAACAAAACCCATGGTATCGTCAGGTTTACAATGAGCTTTTGCTTACATTCAAACAACACTTAAAGCACATGTTTTAGCAACAATTTACATAAAAGTCATATTTAAAGGAATATCATAAAGCATGTAGTATTAAATGGTCTATTTCCAATTACTAGATTTGAAACCTTTTAAACACTATAAACCTTAAAGAAAGCCTTTTGACCAGCAGGCTGCTTATCTATTTTCAAGACCAGGGTATCAAATTTAATAATAAAGTTAGTCAATTTTAATACACTGAGATGGAAAACCATTTATGATAACTTTTAAACCCCCCCAAAATATTTTTTATCAATTTAAATACTTAAACTTATTATATTTTTAAAACTCTTATGATGGAACGATAAATAAGGAGGAAAATAGTATTCTTGAGACTAACATGGGCATTGTGCAGAGATGGCAAGGACCCTACACCCCTTAACTCAGATAGGCTGTGAATAAGGAAACTCCCCTAACTGAGGCAGGCTGTGAACAGGGAAACTCCTTTTCCCCTTCCTGCCCCTGTAACACTTTAAAGAGATACACTTCTGGCCACACCTTGATAGCCTAAGCCCAGAGGATCTCAGACAGACCCCCCACTCACTAAATGCCTGAGTGCAAGGAGTCATGTCCATACTCTTTGAAAAGGATACTGCTAAGCTTGGAGTCCTCTCATCCCTGAGAAGGGCCTCCTTCCCGAACCCAGAGGTTCACCATTTGTACCCCTATAACAACTGTACTGCTAAAAAAAGAACCTGTTTTACAAGATATCTATGACTTTTCTATCAACTTTTACTTGCTTGAACATCTCTTTAAAACTCTGAAGTATACAATTAAAATATACTCATCTTTAAACTCTTTAAGATCTTACTTATGTACTGTGTTGCTATATCAGTTCCTAAGTACCAAAGTGGAACAATTAAAAGTATTTCTTTTTTTTCCTTCCCATTTGCAAGGAAGAGTTTAATAGCTTGTGGGCAATTTACCCTAAGGCTGCCTGGCTTGATTTAGGTTTTTATGACTTAACAACCTTGTCTCTTATCTCTCTTTACCAAGAGAGATCACCTGCAATTTAAAATTTAGCATGAACCAAAATCTTCGTAATAAATTATTTTCAACAAACTTTAGTTTGAACTCCACAACTTCCAAATAACTTTAAGTCCTCTAGTAATCTTTCAGTATGTAAACAACTGAATTTCCAAGCCATTTACTTTTATTCCTTTCAGACCTCTGTTTAAACAGAATAGAACCTCTAGTTCAGTTTCCTTTTACCTCAGGCATTGCTTACATAACTGATTAAATCCCATCAATATTATTCTGATTTACCATTTGTTGTATCTATTTTGCACTAGAACGCATACCCACTCTGATCTCCTCTGGCTTCTCCTCCTTGCAAAAAGAGGAAAGGCACTATATTTAATTGCATGAAATCCTATTAGCTTCTTGGGCTGGTCAAATTTTTTCTTGTTAATTTCATACAGTTTACATATCATATATTCTTAACCTATTCAAGTGGAAAACTTAATTCTTTTTATAGTCCAAATGCATACATATTTTGTATTCATTCATCATTGCTTTCTAGCAATTTGAGTCTAAATATATGTTAATCTCTAGATCACAAATTCCTTCTTATACATTGCACACATTTTTACCAAATTTTTGGTACCTGTATTATTAAATCCCAGGCACAGATTAACCACTTTAAAAACTTCTTGTGTGTCATATTGTTGCTAGTTCTGACAGCACATACATCAAAAGAACATCTCATTTGAAAAATCCCAAGTTTAAATTCTAGATTAAGTTCTCAATAATAACATTACAACTTTTTCTGAATGACTTTTACATCTACAAAGTAGCCAATACAATTTTTGACCTTATAGAATAAACATTTCCTCTCTGTGTTAGACTGGCTATTAACCACATTTAGACAATTCTCAATTCACTGAAACCAAGACTTAACAAACTTCTAACTATGAGTTTTTGTGCTCAATAAAATCTGGTTAATATTTCACATTTGACTGACAAAACAGTTACCACAATAAATAAAATTACATTATACCATATCAAAAATCATTAGCAATCCTCAACCCTTAAAATCAGATCTTAAGTGAAAATGTTTCCAATTGTGGAGTAAAATCTCCCTTTTTTGCTCTGAATTTTTCTCTTTTTTTCACTCCTTTGGGGGCCCATCCAAAGGAAGAAAGAGGAAAAATCATTGAACAGATATTTGCTTTTGTCCTCTGCTGAGGATTTTTGACTGTGGAAAGTTCAATCTTTCAACTCCCCCTCTTTTTTTTTCTTCTTTTTTTTGTAATATCCAATTTAAGAATACATAGAGACGAGACTGTGACAAAGACAACAATAAACAATAAAAAATAATTAAAAAATAAAAAAAAAATACAACCTTAGGACAAGCATGCTTTAAAAAGAAAAAATCAGTTCTTTAGGATCCATGGTTAAAAAAGAAATATTTGCAGTGAGAAAGCTCATTAAAACAGTTGCAGCACACTGCCTCTTCAACTGAGGGTACGCAGGTACAGCAATCAGCCATCTGATTGGCTGAGCTGACTTCCTTGTCCCCTAACTCTCCCTGTGCTTTACAACTCTGATTGACCAAACCTGTCTCTCTTTTTGGCTGTGATTTCTAACAAAATGCTTCTTGTAGCACCTAAACAAATTGCTATCTGTTTACAGTGGGGGGTTGGAAGTGAGCTGTTCATTAGGCTGGCTGTGTTTCTTAAGGAAAACTTTGAACTTTCAAATCCCCTCCTGTTCAGATGTTAAATCTGCAGCCAGGTCTGGGAGGTTTGTTTAAAATCCTCTCCCTATTCAAATGTTGTCTGCTTCTTGAGCAGCACAGCTTCTCCAGTAAGGAAAGGTTAGAAAATGGAGACTAGGGGAGGGGAATTGCAGAATGTTTGCAGTTTTCCCCTCTGAACTCCCCTTGAAGCCTGGAAACCAGCAAGCACCAGGTTGACTCCCTGGCTCATGATAAGGACGGAAATAATACCAAAGACAGACACAACCAGGACACACAAAAGACGAACTAAGGAAGATTTAAACCTGACAGATTCCTGACTGGCCAAGACAACACAAGACAAAGGTGAGCACACTCACACTCACTTGCCTGGGGGAGCCCAGACAGATCCCAAACAATTAATGTGGGGATCCTGCCTCAGTCCTCTCTCTCCTCCCCACCTCCAGTGCGTCCACTGGCCTTCCTCAGGGGACTCGAACCCCTGACTTGGGGTCTCAATCCCCAAGAAAATCCGGCTGGACTTGAACCAACCAGGCGGACTCCAAAGACAGGACTCGAACCTTTTGCTTTGGGGTCCTGTGAGACCTCGAACTTCACCAGTTCCCGTAGTAATTCCAAGGGAATAGGGAGATCAATTGGTCTACATGGCCTGCCAGTCAGACACAGCACTTGCTCCCAGGGGTTCCGACCTTTGTCCACATGGATCAAAGGAACTGCGTACTTTCCCCAGTCCTTTCTCATAAACAGGTAGAAGGGGTGCCCATGGCTGGTAAGCTTGACTTAGGTTTTTCCGTATCAATCCCGGAGCAGCGGGGCAAGCCGAACCACTTAGCTGTATGCTTACCAGGGCATCACCTCCCCCATCAGTTCAATCACACATCCACCCACATGCAGAAGGGAGCCTGTGGCAGGCTCCCTCCTCATACAAATGCAAGCACACATTCACACAACCACATGCACAGGCCACTCAATCCCAGATCTCCTCACCCTCTTGGCTCTTCTGGCAGTGGATCCTTTCCTGGCCATGAAGGATGAGCCCCCATATGTTATACCCAAATTTTAATACCTAACCCAGGTTCGTGGCCATAGGAAGAATCACACTGACAATGCAATATGCAAGAAGAGGCTCATTCTTTACTAGCAATAATAGCTAGGGTCGCTAGGCAGAGAAGCATGCCTGAACGAGGCCTTGGAATTCTTAGCCAAGAGTTTATATAGAAATGTTTGGAGAAGGGGGTTGGTACATACATAATTATCAAGGTAGTGTCAGGGACAGGTGGTCAGGAAGCCTCTGGGGAGGGGGGATTTCAGGGTCAGGGGTCTGGAAGCATTTGGCAAACATACATTAAGTAGGCAAATATTGTTAAGCAGGCAAACATAGACAAAACATTCCTCAAGAAGGTTAATATTCATCAGATAAGATGGCTTCAGTTTTAGGCTTATCATAGGGGGAGATAAGGAAGACTGTACTGGGAAACCTTGGGGGGTAGCTTGCCCAGGCCAGAAATAGTTCAGTAGACTGCCAGACTGATTTTTAAATCCAACAGGTGCAACTATTTTTTTCTTTCATACTTTTTTGTAAGAAATGGCTCTCTAGGATTGGGTGGAGGAGGGATATAATGGGAAGTATAGTTCACATAAAAATATATTTCAAAATATATTTTTTAAGTTTAGAGCCAACACTGTGATACAGAAAGGATCTTAAAATTAGAAGGAAGTACTAATCTCCAAAAGAGTACAAAGATCTCTTGTCAAACATTACCATAGAAAGGTGTAAGAGGCATAGGTTTAAAAGTAGGTGTGTAAGCAGGCTAGGAAAAACCTTAGCTGGAGGTCATGGACATTCTGAATGGAATGCAGGGGAAGGAGGAAGTGGCTTGTGCCTGAGAGAGACTCCTTGGGGGTTGGGACAAAAACTGTTGCTGACCTGGGAGATCTCAGAGCTAGGGGAGTTGTATCCAGATTCCTTGGGATCCTGAGAGTGGTGAAGGCTTACAGCAGAGGACATTAGACCTGCAGAGCAGCACTGAGTAGGGAAGTGGTTTGTGATCTGGTGGACTTTCTCTCCCTGCCTGGATACCTTGGATCGCCTGTTCTCGTAGAGTTGACACCTGGCATCCCGAAACCATCCCTGGATTAGCTGTGAGATCCCAAGTAAAGCCCACTCTCAGGTCCTCAGCTAAGCTGACCAAACCTAGCTGGAACCAGGTTGGCAGGAACTTTTCCCTTGTGACTGCAGTACAGCTTTCTTTGGGCCCTGTCTTGCTTAGATCATAGGAGAGTGTAGTCAAGTCCTTCCCCTGCCCCTGTGGTTTGCCCTTAGTTTTTAAGTGTAGTAAACCCTATTCCCATCCTTAATCTTAGTTTGTCCTTGATTAAATGTGCTGCCTTAACTTATAAACTCCGGCCTTTACTTTGCTGATTACCATAGGCCTATCTTGGTGCTTCAGAGTGGCAGTTGGACCTAACAGCCAATTCAGTAACAGACACCCCTTTGCTGTTAAACTTTAGTCTCCCTACTTGTGGGCCCCTTCCTGTCATTCCTGTATCTCACACCCACCTGGACCCATATTTACTGTTCAAGGCACCTTTCCCTGGTTTCTCCCTTAACATTTTGACACCCCAGATGGCTGGGTAACAGGGAGGTAGACAGGAAGTGTCTCTTGGGCTGCCAGAGCCACACTGGAAACTGAGAAGATTTGAACATTCCGTGAGAGGGGTTCAGCCATTGGTTGTGAGCTGAAAGTTCTTAACCAGTGGTGAGCTGCTCAGAACTGCTCACCCCCCACCCCAGGTCATTCATAAAATCTCTGTGGGAAGGCAAAATACTATCAGGCCTGGAGTAGCCCCAGGAAAGGGTTTTTTATCATTTGTGTGTGTGTGTGTGTGTGTGTGTG
Organism: Gracilinanus agilis; assembly: GCF_016433145.1. Taxonomy (NCBI): domain Eukaryota; kingdom Metazoa; phylum Chordata; class Mammalia; order Didelphimorphia; family Didelphidae; genus Gracilinanus; species Gracilinanus agilis. Next base: position 286,009,840 of record NC_058130.1, on the reverse strand, counting down.
TGTGTTTTGTTCTCTGTTGTTTGTGCTTAATTGTAATTGTTGTTGTCTATTGTTATTGATTGTTGTTATTAGTTGTTATTAGTCAGTAATTGTGGCTAATAATACCACTGATAATGTATGTGGCTGGTCGGTTTGGGCAATGATGGGAACAATGATGGAGGATTGGATTGATTATGTCATCTTGGGGTTGTGGCAAGGAGTGTTAACTATCCCATACCTGTGGTTCAAAATCATACCCAGGTATTGTAGGGGTGTATTAGATTTGGAATTTGCCCAACTCATCCTAACTATTAATGTCCTGGATTTACTATCTCACACACACTGATCATTGTCCTTACTGGTTATTTTGTGTATAAATTAAAGTGAACCAATGCCAGATGAAGCATAGAATTCTGTGAAATATCAAAAGACAAGTGTAGTGAGTGACTAAATAAGTCACTTACTAAAGTGGGGAAAAGTGGGTTGTCAGTTAGAACTGACTAAAGAGAACTGAAAAGGGTAAATAAATTAACAGATAACAATACTCAGCTGGGGATAACTGAAAACAGAATAACAACCAGGGAAAGTAACTTCAATACACAGTGGGTTCAGTGTGTCAACCTAGTATCTGGAAAGGACATACAAGGCAGGATTGTAATAACTAAACTGTTTAATGAATAAGTGGGATGGGAAATGAAAGGGATCAGGTAAACTGCCACTAAGATCTCTAAATCTCCACCCCAGGTAAAGGGCTAGATCAAACTACTCTATAGGTTACCAGTGATGGGCAAACTATTTCCCTGCAGGCCAGATCCAGGCAGTATTTTGCTTATCACTGCCTTAAGCAATTCCCTAATCATTACATCTGGATGTGGGGGTGTAGTACATCTGGATGTGATGGGAAAACTATGGCCTAGATCTGGCCTGCAGGGGAATAGTTTGCCAATCACTGGGCTAAACTGTCAGCAGACAAGGGCAAGGTCTTGCTGGGAAACAGGGAATTTCACAAAGATGTTCAGAGATGATTTCTTCAAAGCTGGTACAGGAAAACAGGAACCCCAACAAGTTAGATCCAAGTGTGAAGAGAGGGAGATGAGATAATCTGTGTGTCCACCACACCAGATTAAATCCACTTCTCAACTTTACTACTTCACTGGGCTTGATTGAAGATATCACAGTTCAAGATCCAAGGAAACAGCTTCAGAGTTGTTGAGTCTGACCAGATCCACCATAAGTCCACAGGCTCTCCCAGACAGCTTCAAACTGCCCGCCTGCCAGAGTCATTGGGTCCCCTGTGTTAAGATTCCAAATTCTCTTGCCAGCCAAGTCCACTCTCTCTGCTAGCTAAATATATATCTCTACATATTTCTACAACACAATGGAACAATAAAAATTTCCAGAATGGTTCAAAAAAGAAACAAAATCCATCAAAAAAAGTTAGGAAGAGGAAAAAAAGTCAGAATTCATAGCTTTCAAAGCAGAAATAATTAACCTAAAAATTAAGTCAAGGATGGCAAGCAAATCTATCCAAGCCAAAAAAACAAAAATAAAAACATAGCATAAAACCTAAATTTAAATTCTTTCAGGTAACAAAATGTGGAGATCTCTTTATCATCTCTGATAATCTGATAAGGACAGCTTAGTTGATAAGGAAATAAGGACAGGACAAGGGAGTTGTCTTTTACCTCATGCTTCTAGCTCTGGCTCCAGGAGCATGGAGTTTATTATATATATTTCAAGACTCATTTCACACAAAAGAACCCCCCTGAATCTTTGCAGATGCGCAGAAGTTACAAATTATGTCACATCAAAAGACAAAACATTGGCTTCAGAACAGACTAAGGCCAAGGCTGAATTTTGACTAGGTTCTTATCAGAAAGCCAAGTTGGGGAGTATCTTGGCCTTGGCTATAACAGGCAGCAGCATTCTTTGCTGTGTTAACAGTGTTAGCCCTTTAAATTTAGGTTTGATAGGAACTTAAAGCTTTTCAATAAGGCCACAATACTTTTCAACAAGAAATCACAAGGATCACAAAAGGGGTCAAAAGAGGAGTCTCGGATTTTTATCTATTCTCTTATTGGCTTCCCATAACAAAATGGACCTGGATATAATAAGATATCACTGCACAAGAAATGATGGCTTAATAGATGGAGTGCTGGGTCTGGAGTCTGGTAAACCAATTAAAATCTAGCCTTAGACACTTCCTAGTTATGTGACCTTAAATAAGTCATTTAACCTCTATTTTGCCTCAGCCTATTGGAGAAGAAAATGGCAAACCATGACAGTATCTTTGCCAAGAAAAAAGTCCACAAGGGTCCACAAGGTCACAAAGAATCAGGCACAACTGAATGATAGAACACCCCAAAGAAACGATGTATAAATACAGAGAAGCAAGTGAAAACTGACACAAAGAATACAAATTGATGCAAATTAAGCAAATGCATAAAAAAATACTAGGAAGAACAATGGAGTGAATAACTTGGATGATGTGTTATTTTAGCTAAACTTTTTCTTTCTTCATGATAAATAAGGTTCCTCTAGAAGGAAAGAATAAGACTAGGAAATATAGATAATAGAAAAACAAAAGATGCAATGAGATTTCATTGTGATTTCATTAATTTGGAAGTTCCTTCCATTGATGCAGATCACAATTAATCTCTGTTTTCCCATCTTATGGAACTTGTCTATAATCTCCTAAAAGTTCATTATAGGAAGTCCTTCCTTTATTTCTCCCCATACTGAGAGAGTTCCAGAAAGTAAATCTGAGTGTCCACCTGTCATTCCTTGATCTTGCTACATGACTAGTTCACTATTTCTTCTTGTCATATGCCAAGATGATGCACTTTTACTCCTGTACTTTTTTGGCAATTGGTGATCCTGCCCATAACCACTAAGTAGTGTCTCTCCACTGCTCTCCATGTGCCTGTCACATAGCAATTCTACTAAGATGTTGGCACTAAAAATCTTTTTTTTGCCTTTGCTTTCGTGAAAATCTTGAGCCCATTAAAAGTACAATTTCCCCAAAGTAATCCAGCCTACTCTCCTTCCTGAGTCCAGTTCAGTTTGTCCACAATATTTTATTAATATCACATTTAATAATTTCACTTTTCATTTATGATACCCTTGTGGTCCATACTAACATAAGTCTTATTAAATTTAAGGTATGGGATATACTAGCCAAGAGAAATTTGGCAGTCTGAGAGATGGCTATTACATCCAAGCTCAGTGTGCAATTATGTTTGATATAAAATCAAGAGTTACAAGAGTATCTACTGGTATAGAGATCTGGTATGAGAATGTGAAAATATCCCTATAGTGTGGTGTGGCAACAAAGTGGATGTTAAGGACAGAGAGGTTAAGGCAAAATCAATTGTCTTCCATAGGAAGAAGAATCTTCAGTATTATGACATTTCAGCCAAAAGTAATTACAACTTTGGGAAGCCCTTATTTTGGCTTGCTAGAAAATTTATTTGAGTTTGTTGTTTGGAGTTTGTTGCCATGCCTGCTCTTATACCTCCAGAGGATGTCATGGACCCAGCACTGGCAGCACAGTATGAGCAGGACTTACACATTCCTCAGACGACTGAGCTCCCTAATAACTGTAAGGGAATGAAGCTAGAGCCCAGCATCAGCAGTCTAGTTTTATAGTGTAAATATGAAAAATGATAAAGGCTGGTATAAATATATATATTAGTATTTTAATTAAAGCCATGTTGATAGATAAAATCATTAGACCACGCGCTTGTAAGCATTCAAAACTGCCGCCACCATACTGCCTCCTAGCCAAGTTCCTACTCGCCAAAGAAGAGAGCTTGCTGGCAAAGAGACCCACTCCCTCCTAACCCACGAGATTTAAGCGCTCCCCTGCGTCAAGACGTCGGAAACGGAAACCAGTTGGACCATGTTGGATCAAGGGAAATGTAGTTTTGATACATTTCCCTTGTCCATAGAAATATATACATTTTTAGATGGTTTTTTCCAATTTCCTCTTTACAATAGGGAACTGTCCTGTGATGTCAGTGGTGCAGCATGTTTGCCACTTTATCATATAGCTGAGCAGAACATGTGCTTAATCTTTGGGATGCTAAAGGAGATGAATAGGCTTTGGAGTGAATGTGGTAGTTAAAAAATATATAATTCATATTTTGGACCTGAGTATTGTCATAAGGAAATAAGGAAATGAACAAGAACAGGAGCTGCTGAAGGGCAGAGAAGCAGGAAGATTCCAAAATTCTAGAGAAGTGACAGTGTGAGCTTCTTTCTGGAAGCAGATAAAATCTGGAATGTCTGAACTCCTTGGGTGGACCATGTGAGTTTGACCACTTAGCCCTTTCTTGTGGCTGTCCTTCTGATACAAGCGTGTTCATGTGTTCCTATGTGTGTATCTGGTTGCTTCTAATTGACAGATATTCCTAAAGATCTGCTAGACATCTAAAGCCATCTGTCAGTGAGATCCTTTCCCTTTGAGCCCTTGTTCCTGCTTAACCTCCAACCTTTCCAACTCTATTCACCATGTAGGGGTGGAGAATTTGGATAGTGAGATGTATGTATTGTAGGAACTGGGACTTTTAGGTAGAGAGGTTATTGATAGTGCAGTTACCAACTTTAAGAAGATAACAACTGGATTTGGTGGGCGGTTTCTTTATAGTCTTTAGTTAGATCATCCCAATTCCCTTCCCTTCCTTCCCTTACCTTAAAATAAACCCTGTTTTATATCATTTGGGTATCCTGTAAAATTTATCCTGTTGGCTTTCTCAAACCCTGAGATACTTCTGATTATTGGTCCTAACAATCATTCCTTGACCATCTAAAATCCCAATACCACCCTAGTATCATTTAGATACCTATTTCACTATTTAGCTGTTTTGGAATACAATTATGTCCCCTTGAGTTTCAAATATAAAACTGCTGTAGTCCCATCACATTCAGTGGTGAATCTTGTTTGTTACTGTCATTCCCATTCTTTTTTTATTTAGATCATAATAAAGTTGTATTTCAAATATCTTTAAAAAAAAAAGATGAGGTAAAATAATTTTTTGGTTGAAAACGACTTAGAATCATTAGAACTATTAGAACAACTATAATACTGGGATGGAAGTGGAGTGCAAAGCAGCACATTAAGGCAGACCCCACTTTGGCAACAGGCCTTGGGGGCAACTGAATCAGTAACAAAGGCTTCAGTAGTTCTCAGGGGACAAACAGGTGCTCAGAAAGAGGTTGTTACATTGCCCATACACAGATTTAAGTTGAAATTTCGGGGTAAGGGCCCATACTGAAGACTAACACCAGCACTTATGGCCACAGAGGAACCTGGTCACAATTACAAGATGGAAAAGAGTGCTTGTGGTTACTCATAGATCAGATCATAACCTGAGAGAGTATTAAATACACCTCTCCTTAAATCAGACCACCTTGGAAGAACTGAAAACTTATAGATCCCCAGAGCTAGCTCTGAAGGCAACTGTAAAAAGAATTTAAAGCTTGGAACAGTGTTTCCTCCCCAAGACAGGTACAGAGCCCAACACTAACAGGATGTTTTTTTAAGTTAAAATAAAAGAAAAAGGCTGGAAAATGAGCAAAAAATAAAAAAACATAAAAAGTTATTTTGGTGATAAGAAGATCAAAACAAACTGAGAAGATCAAGTCAATACTGTTGCATTCAAAGCCTCCAACAAAAATGGCAATTGGACTCAAGTCCAACAAGAGTAGAGGAGCTCAAAAAGGATTTTAAAAATCAGAGTTAGGAAAAAAATAATATAGAAAAATAATGAAAAAGGAGAGAAAAACATGAAAAGGTAAACGAGAAATCAAAACACAGTCAATAAGGTTAAACTGTTTACCTACATGGGAATATAATTCTAATAACTCTTAAGAATGATATCATTATTAGTGCAGTTATGAGTATACCTAGAAGGCAAGGATGTGAATTGACTATAGGATGATATAAAATAAAATTAAGGCATGAAAAAAGAATGCAGTGGAAGAGGGATAAAGGAAAAATAGAAGGGGGTGAAAAGAGGAGGGAAGTGTGTCATTTGGGATTATCCTAAGCCCTTGGAGACTACAACTCCCAGGACTCTCTCTGCTACAACTTCCCAACACCTCCCACTTCCTTTGTGGGAGGTGTCAGAGAAAGTATAAAAGGGAAAGTTTGGCACCTTTGAGCTTTCTCGACTATGGAGGCTGGCTGGGCGCTCTTTCTACCCAGGAGGGTCTGCTCTTGGACCTTGGAGGCTGGCTGGGCTCTTTCAACCTGCTAGCTCTCTCTATCCTGAACCCTGATGTCTCTCTTGGCACCTTTTCCCCTTTCCTCCTACCTCCTAGTTTTCCCTAGACCTTTCCCCTTCTAATTAAAATAAAACCTAGCTATTCAAACCCTAAAGTTGCTCTCTGATCATTCATTTGAGGGCTCTAGTCTATTTCCCCCTATAATAGTGGGGCACTAGGGATGTTATTATTAAAATGTAACTACATGGTTTGTGGGTTCACATGGGTTGAAGGAGAGGCATGACCAACCAGGATAGGGAGACCAGGGTGTACTGCCAAGCTGTTAACTGTCATAGGAATGACAGGCCCAACAGTCACTCAGCCCACCTAGGGTCTATGGAACCAGCAGACAAAAGGTAAAAGTTTATAACAGTTTAATTGAGGGAAATAATAATGAAGGATGGGAATAAGGGATTCTATACTTACAACCTAAGGGCAAACCACAGGGGCAAGGGAAGGACCTGACTACACTATTCTATTGACCTAAGCCAGGCAGGGCCCAAAGGAAGCAGTACTGAAGTCACAGGGAAAGCTCCTCCAAACCTGGTTCCAGCCAGGTTTGGTCAGCTCAGCTAAAGGGCCTGAGGATAGCTTTCAATTGGGGTCTCACGGAAAATCCAAGGATGGTCACAGGATGCCAAGAACCAACTCCACCAGGTGATCCACGGTACCAGGTAGGGAGAGTGAGTTTGCAATGCTGTCCACCAGATCACAAACCACTTCTCCACTTGGTGCTGCTCTGCAGGTCTGTTGTCCACTGCTGAAAGCCTCCACCTCTCAGGATCCCAGCGAATCTGGATGCAGTTTTTCCCTAACTCTGAGATCTCCCAGGGTTAGCAAGCCCCACTTCCTGCTCCTTCATTCCATCTTGGAATCCTCCAGCCCTTCCTGCTAGGTCCAACACTAATACTAAATTAATCTTCCTCACAACACCCCTGTCTGGGCTGGGGACTGCTACCTCTTCTTTTCCCTTTCTCTACCTTCCTCTCTCCTTTCCATCCTACCATCCTACCTCCATCCCTTCACTTTCACCACACAGAACCTTACTCTCATCAGAACTGGCTCAATGAGAGAAAAACATAGGCAATCATTGGATATAGAGAAAGCTATCGCACCCTATGGGGAAAGTAGGAGGAGAAGAGAAAAGGGTAAGATTGGTAGAAAAAAGGGCAAGTCGGGGGAGGAGGATGTCAGAACATAAACAGGGTGAATAGAATAGAGAATAATACACAATAATCATAATGGTGGGGGAAGCTGGGTAGCTCAGTGGATTGAGAGCAAGGCCTAGAGACAGAAGGTCCTAGGTTCAAAACTGGTCTCAGACACTTCCTAATTGTGTAAGCTTGGTCAAGTCACTTAAGCCCCATTGCCTAGCTCTTACCACTCTTCTGCCTTAGAACCAATACACAGTATTCATTCTAAGGTAAGGGTTTAAAAAAATAATGGTATAAAAATTTTTTTAAAGTCTCTCTAATAAAGGTCTCATTACTCAAATATATAGAGAAATGAGTTGAATATATAAGAATACAAGTCATTCCCCAATTGATAAATGGTCAAAGGATATGAACAGGCTGTTCTCAGACAAAGTAATTAAAGCTCTGTATAGTCATGTAAAAATATGCTCTAAGACACTATTAATTAGCCAAACAGGCTATGTGAGGCTTAAGGACAAATTACCAAAGGAAAGGGCCAGGACATCATTCCCTACAGTCAATCACAGTTTACTGTCTGCAGATAAACCTCATGTGATCAGAAAAAAGAAAATGGGGTACAAAAGAAGTCATGGAAGCCCTTAGGGTGAAACATCCTGTTCCTCCCACTAGAGGAATGGGAAAGGATCCAAAGTAAGTCTTCATGTCACAAAAACTCAACATGGCTTGGCTTAGACAAGTTAAAATAAAGTCATAAAAACCAGGGCAGTGCAGGAAGAGCTGCAGAAGACACAAAGACCACTGCCACAGGGGTGGTGAGGCCAGGCTTGTGGGTTGTGCCTTTGGATCCTAGGATACTGGCAGGCAGGTGGGCATTACCTACTTGTTCCCCAGCTGGCTCTGCTTGTGGCTTTTCTTCAACCTTTCAGGTGCCTTTGAGTGACTCCTATGTCTGTGGCTCCAGATGATAGCCTGGAGATTCAGATCTGGAGTGGTGCCCCATTTTTAGGATCAGCTCCAGTGGCATCTTTGGCTCTTTGTGTGATGTCTTTCTTGGGGTTGTGGGGGGGGTAGACTCCTCCTTTTGGGAGAATGGCTTCATCTCCGGGGAAATGGGCTCTGGCTTCGCTTATAGCACAGCGTTGGGGAGTGATGGAGTTTGTCCTATTCTTGGTAACTTTGCTGATGGTCATCTGGGGTTGGGGCTGTCTCCAGCTTGCCATCATTGTACCCTTCTTCCTCCTCAATGGACTCCACATCCTCCATGTCCTCCTCCAGGGCACTGACTCAGGACTCCAGCTGCCCAGCTTCTTCCAACACGAAAAGCTTCTGAAGCCGTGGCAGGATAGTGTCACAAACCCACTCTCTGTGTAGTAGCTCGTCAATAAATTTATCTACTTGCATCAGCTCAAATTCCCCATTTCAGTTCTGGCTCTTAATTTCCTGATTGTCATTGTAAAGAGGTTCTAGATACTTATAACAGTTGTAATATTAATTTCTGATAAGAAAATGGAGAACAGGATGAGTGACAACCAACAGTGGAATTTAGAACTTACCCAGATGCCATGAGCCAAGGAGCAAAAGGCAGTTGCTGCCAGCCCTATAAAAAGGCAGAAGCTAAATCAAACCATCTCTCAGTTGTGAGAAGGGGACCCTGGGTGGCTGGGTGGGTAGACCAAGCAACCTGCTCAAGTTACCTGTATTCTGTTTCCAATCCTGTTTTCATTGATTACCACATCATCAGCTACTGAATAGAGCTGTGAGACATATGCCAATTACATGATTATCAAGAAAAACACCATCAACCCTCAGTCCATCTGGTCAGGACCAAGGTGCCTGGCCTGACCAAGGCCAGAGAGGGAGAGGAACCTCTCCAGCTAACTGACACAACCTGATTATTAATTGATTCCCAACACCTCATTCCTCAACCTTGATCCTTCCCCTGAGTTTATTATAATTAAATTCTTAAAGCTCATTTAGGTGAAGGCTGGGTTAATCCTAAAGATCAGTTTAACATTCTTGCATCTAAGAGGAAAGGGAATACTTTAGCTAAATTGCAGTCAACCATATTATCCATTTATCATAAACATCTATCCTCATCATTAACATCTATCCATTAACTCAACCCCAAGACAAGTAACCAGGGAAGCTGTGTGATTTAGTTCATAGCTTCTCACCTAGTCACTTAGTCCTGGGCACTGTAGGTGGGAACTGGTGCTTAGTTGAGCTACAAATATTTGGGGACTTTGTGTTCACTTCCTCAACCTTGGTGTTCACTTAGGCTTCCTATCCTTACTCAGCTTAGGTCCTTATACCATCTGAGGACCTTAGGCCATCTCTCTATCAGGCCCAATCCAGAAGCACCATACTGCCCATAACACAGTCAATGGCAGAATCCAACAGCCTCATGTATAGGGCCCCCAACATGCAGACATACTTAGTATCTTCATTTTTTATTAATTCTACTATTATGTCCTACTCTGGCTATATTTGTAACATCTTCAAGGGCAGGCACAGAAAAGGAGTTGGCTTGATGTTGCCACCATTGATGCCACCCATGAACCTCAATTCCATGGCTTTATCCACAACAAGCTCAGCTGTGAGCCCGAAGCACTCCTCCTTCCAGTACTTGGACTCACAGATTAGAGTCCAGATGATCTTCTCTACCAGGTACTGCAGGTTCGTGCTGTGAATGCTGTGAGTATCCTTTACCATCCAGTTTGTGATCTTGGGAAGCTTTTCCCTGAATTTAAACAAGAGAATTATCATTGTTGCCATGGTGCTAGCAAAACCACAGTACTAGCAATTAAAGTATCCACCCTACCTACTCTGCTCTAGCCGCACATAGAGAAGGAGAATCAACCCAGATATTAAAGATGCCCTATATTTCGGCACCATCTTCTGCATAACTTCAAGTAAATGAGACTTCTCCAATACTTAGTTTCCTTCCACGCCTGCATGGCATGAATCCCAATATAGTAAAAAGCTGAAGACTACAACTTGTAATGATTAAAAATGATAAAGGCTGATATTATGAGGAAAACTAATATTTTATTTAGGCCCATGTTGATAGAATAAAATCGGACCACGTGCCTGGCAATTTAAAAATCCCGCCTCTGGTACCTTCTCCCAACTTGTCTGTCTTGTACACAAGAGAGAGAGCCCAAGCTCCACCCCTAATTTTAAGTCACGCTCTACGTTGGTTCCCATTGCTTGACATCATCATGTCAGAAACCGGAAACCCATTGGATCATGGAAAATGTATTCTCAAAGTCCCCCACACGTCCACAGGAAGTTTGTCAAATACTTTTAAATGGAACCGCCAGAAATTCTAAATAACACATTACCCCCCTGAGATCTGGTAAAAAAGACTGTTTTTTTTTTTGTTTTTTTTTTTTTTTTGGTGGATCTTAAATCATAGTCAACTTCTAAATTACAGAAAATTGGGGATAAAAGAAAAGACGATAAAAACTAGCTGCATTGACAAAAAGCCAATTTGGGGCAGTCCCCTCTTGGCATAAGAGTGTACATTCAAAACAAATGCATTCAACTCATTCAACTCCCCATAGTTCAAATCAACTGCACCTCAAAGTTCAAATTTGGATCTTCATGATCCAGTGAAGGCTCTTCAGGCATCTTCATGGTGTGGGGAGATGGCACAATCCTTATCCTGAAATTACTCTCAAAGAATTTAAACTTTACATTATAGATTATAAAACATACATTTCCTTCTGAGAATTATACATTACTCTCCTGAGGAAAATTCTAAATAACACAAATTGCCACATTTTTACTTCTTTTTCTCTAGAATCGCTCTTGCCCCTTCAATCTTCCAAGAGAATCGTTTCCCTTGCATCCTTCGATTCTCTGGGGCCAGGCTCCCCTTCAACAAGGGTCACATTCCTACTAGCCTCTCATCCCCTTAACACCAAAGCTAGTGAAGAGGCTGTAATACAGAGTCCTTACTTTTACACACTGTAGCAATCCAGGTATACATCAGTTGGTAGAGCAAGAGACTCTTAATCTTAGGGTCGTGGGTTCATGCCCCACGTTGGGTTCCAAATAAAGCTGTCCACCAACTCCACAAAGATTCCTAGTGGGTAGGACACTCAGAAAGGGGAACCAGGGACTGAGAGAAAATGGGTTAAGGGTTAAGGACTAATGGAAAGAGAACGTAAGGTGAGAATGAAGACACACAGACAAAGAAAGTTCTGGTATAAGGTAGTCAGACAGCATGTAAGCTCTGGTGGTCAAGTGCTTACATGGTTCAGAGTTCTGATGGTCAAGAGCTTAGATGGTTCAGAGCTTAACCCTTAGCTGACATACTGCTCTTTTACTGGGGTTACAACAGTATAGGGGGAAGGGAAAAAACAAGTGGTCTGATACATTGGCACTATGAGGTAAATCACCAGGAGATACAAACTGTTGGAACCTAAAACAATAGGTAGAGCTAACACCTAGATCAGGAGTTCATATGGCCTAAGGCATCTACAGTTGTTTGATACATATGTTAATTGATTGTTTTAGGTAAAATAAGGAGACTGAGATAACTGGCCAGTCTTCCCAAGTGTAGCCTTAGGGAAGGGCTAGGAATTTGGCAAGGTTGAGGTTAAATTTTACTCAAGGTTACAGAAATCAATCATACAGCAATACATGAGTCAGTTTTTGAGCACTCTCAAAATAATATCAAGATTAATGTATACCTGGATTGCTACACACACCAAAACAGGGGGAGTTTACAGCTTTGCAGTTAGAGAGCACATCAAAAAGATTTTTTCTTCTATCTCCTCAACAGCAGCTGACAGGAAGAACCTCCCACCCAAACAAGGGAATACTGAAAGAAGAAAGGGGGAATATTGATTGCCTAGCCCTTACCACTCTTCTGCCTTAGAAGCGATTCTAAGGTGGAAGTTAAGGGCTAAAAAAAAAAAAGAAAGAAAGGAAAGAAAGAGAGAGAGAGAATGGGAAAGATTTTTTTCTTCCTTTTTTTATTTCAAATACTTTTCTATGGTTACACGATTCACCCCCTCCCTTCTATCCCCCCTCCCAGAGCAGACAAGCAGTTCTACTGCGTAATACATGTATCATTGTTCAAAACCTATTTCCATATTATTCCTATTTGCAATAGAGTGATCTTTTAAAGCCCAAACCCTAATTATATTCATGTTGAACTATATGATCAGTCATATGTTTTTCTTCTGTGTTTCTACTCTAACAGTTTCTCTGGATGTGGATAGCGTTCTTTCTCATAAGTTCCTCTGTATTGTCCTGGATCTTTGCTGCTAGTGGAAAAGTCTATTACATTCGATTGTGCCATAATGTATCAGTCTCTGTGTACAATGTTCTCTTGATTCTACTCCTTTTGCTCTGCATCAGTTCCTGGAGATCTTTGGGAAAGATTTTTTTTTGTAGAAGTCAGAGAAGCCAAGAGAAGGAGATAAAGGAGAAAATACCAAACACTGGTGACAGCCAGTGAAAATGCAATCAGGAGACAGAGTATGTTGTGAGTGTAATAGCAAGGATGAAAGAGTACATGATGATAATGAGATTGAATCTACCTTGCCCATTCTCAAATCTAATTACCACAAGTGTAAACAACTCCACTTAACTCACAAGTTGGGAGGTCTGTGACCCACATGCACTAGAGTAAGTGATGAATCAGAATTTACTGACTGCCTCCTGGGTAGTCCTAAGAAAAGCATCTGTTGTGATTGGACATGTAAACTAGGAAGAAGGAACAGGAAGTGATGCAAAAGAAGCCCCTTTGAAACAGAGTTCAGTGATTTCAGCCAGATTCTTCTTTTTTGTGTCTTAGATGTGAAAGATTCTTCTTGTTCGTGTCTTAGACCTGAAGGACTTCTTCTTGTTTGTGAGTTGGACTTGGAGGAGTGCTCGACCTGGGACCCTGAGATTTTGGAGAGACTGTTCTTAAATCTTTCCTTTGGAATTTCATGTGGTGAGTGTAAAGACTAAATCTTCCTGAACTTCTCTTAAGGAACTTCCCTTTCAAAAGAGATTCTGTGACTGAAGCCTTTGCTTCTTTCACCTCTGGGGCCTCTGGCCTTGGGCTCAAGGCTGGGCCTTGCTCGACTGAGGACTAATTAGATCTGCCTGGGTTAATGTAGGGGACCAGAACAAATTACCTAGTGTGTTAGGTTACTTATCCTATCTTATCCTCTTTCTAATTTTCTGATTTTCTCTTCCTCTCCTCATTTGTAAATAAACTTCCATAAAAGTCATTTTGACTTAAGGTTATTCTTTAATTGGGGATTGATAATTCTTCAATTCCCTGGCAACCAAACCTTGTAATATCCACCTAACCAAAACCCCTTTTTACCTCTTAAAACACAAAGAGGAATAATGTGTTAAGACCAGAAAGGTAATAAAGGTCCAAGTTATAAGGGACTTCAAAATTCAAACAATTTCATATTTGATCCCGATAGGAAACCACTTAAATTTATTGAATAGGGAGTGTCATGATCAGCCCTATGTTTTGGGAAAATCAATTTAACAACTGAGTGGAGTTCTTTAGGGAAGACCATTCAGTAAGGTACTGCAGTATCCAGAAGAAAATGTGAACTGTCTCATTAGAAGAACAACTGACATGGAAAATAGGAAAAGTTCTCTGATCTTGAATAAGAGGGGAAAAGTGAAAATGAAGGAATCTACCAATCCCAAATGAAAACTCCCAGGAACATTACAGTCAAATTCCAGAGTTCCTAGCCAATGAGAAATACAGCAAACAGCCAGAAAGAAATAATTTACATATCATAGAGCTGTGATGGCAAAGATGTGGCACACATGCACCAGGGGCATAGAGGGGGCTATGCCATTTCCCCTCTCCATTAAGCCCAAGGACATTTTTTTGCATGCTCTGTCCTGCATACCAATGCAAGCACTTCATACACTTACCCCAGGAGGCTCCCAGGAGGCTGGAAGGTACAGTTTGGGCATGTAATCTCTAAAAGGTTTGCCAGCGCTATCATAGAGCCACAGTTAGGGTTACATATGATTTGTCACATTCTATAGTAAAGTATCAGAGGGTTTGGAATATAAAATTCCAGAAGTATTAGGAGATAGGATACTTCCCAGTAAAACTTAGTATAATCTCTTGGGGAAAATATATTTAATGAAATAGAAGGCTTTTAAGAATTACTGATGAAAAGACAAGAGCTAAAAGGAAAATCTCAAATACAAGACCCAAGAGAAACATAAAAGGTAAACAGGAAAGAGAAAACTTAAGGGATTCAATAAAGTTAGCATTTTGTCATGGGAAAAGGATACTTGTAAGAACTTTATCATTATTTGGGCAGTTAGAAAGAGTACACACACACACACATACAAACATATGGATATGGGTATAAATATATACATACATATATGTGTATATGCACATATGTATATGGGAATAGGTTGACTATAATGAATGATGGCCAAAAAAAAAAAAAAGATGAAAAAGAGGGAAGAGAGAGGTAGAATGGGGTAAACTCTCATGAATGAAGGAGCTATTACAGTGGAAAGAGACTGAATGGCTAGCGACATCTGAACCTTACTTTCATCAGAATTGGCTCAAAGAGGGAATAACATGTATACTTGGATATAGAACTCTATCTTATAACATGTCAGACCCAGTAGAACTGCTTATTGGCTCTGAGAGGAGGAGGGAGAAGGAGAGGGAAAGACCATGAATCATGTAACCATGGAAAAATATTCTAAATTAATTAATCAATTAAAAATAAATTAATTAATTTAAAAAATCTTATATGACAGGAAAGTGATAGGGAAAAGGGATAAGAGTGAAAGGAGAAAGAGAAGATAAACAGGAGAAAAACAGTATGGGGGGAACACACAATCATCTTATCTGAATGTAACTGGGATGAACTCATCCATAAAACAGAAGCAGATAGCAGAGTGAATTCAAACCAGAATCCTAAAATTGTTTATAAGAAACACATCTCAAGGTAGGAGACATATATAGAGTAAAGGTAAGGACCTGGAAAAGAATCTATTATGCTTCAGATAAAGTAGAAAAAGTAAGATATGTTTCCATGGTCCTTTATTGAATGTAATTTTTATTGCATTATCATCTGAAAAGGATGCATTTAATCTTTATATTTTTCTGTTTTTGATTGTAAGGATTTTATACCCTAATAAATGGTCAGTTTTTGTGTAAAATTATGTAGTACTGAGAAAAAGGTATATTCTTTCCTATTCTCATTCAGTTTTCTCCACAGGTCTATTATATCTAATTTTTCTAAAATTTTCTTCCATCTCCTTACCTTCTTTCTTATTTATTTTTTGGATAGATTTTTCTAGTACAAAGAGAAGAACGTTCAGGTCTCCCACTAGCATAGTTTTGCTGTCTATTTCTTCTAGTAGCTTATTTAACTTCTTTAAAAATGTGGATGCTGGTTTCCGGGTTAAGATGGCAGCAGAGTAAAAAGCAGCTCTTAACCTCTCCTGACCGAAACACACAAGACTCCTCAAGGGGACATAAAAACAAGTCCAGACGAACGGAGGAACCCCACAACAGGGTGCAGCGTGGAAGGTACATGGAATCGGGACATTTCCATGCTATAAAGGGGTGAAACAGCTCTCACTAAATTGCGGGCTGAGCAACCATCCCCCCCCACCCCCTCCACACACCACCTATAGCGTCGAAGCCAGCTAAAAAGAAATAGAGCAAGTTTGGGGCACCCATCGAGTCACTGGCAGCTTCAGGGCCTGTTCCTGAGAGCAGCAAGATTTAGGTCCACAAAAAGCTAAAGAACATACACGAACTCTGAGCGTGGGCACAGGCACAGGGCGGAGGAGCGGGTGGAGGCAGACACAGCCACAAGCTAAGGCTCTGAAACCCTGAGTGGGGAACCAGTGCAGACGGGTATATGACTGTGGAAGCAGTGCCCTGAGACTTGTAAAGAAACCTCCGGCAGAGGATCAAGCAAGGGGGTCCACCAGGGGGCTTGACCTTGGAAAAAACTAGACCTCAGGAGCCAAAGGACCACAGACAGTCGCTGAGCTCAAGGATAAAGCTGAGAAGCTGCTGGGCTAATGATGGCTACCCAGACTCAGGAAGTTCAGAAGAGAAAGATTAACAACAAGAAAAAGAAGTCTTTAACAGTCGACAACTTTTACATAGAGAAGAAAATCCAGACAACCGAGCAAACAGAGGAGGAGAACAAACAAGCACCCGGACCCTCCTCAAATAAGGAAAACGGGTCACAAACTATGGAAGAGTTCAAAACTGAGATTTTGATGAAGATGGAAGAGATCTGGCAAGAAAATAACAGTTTAAAAGGTAGAATCTTGCCATTGGAAAGTGAGGCTCAGAAATCAAATGAACTGATAAGCAAATTGAACACCAGAAATGACCAGATTGAAAAGGAAAACCAAAAGATCATAGCCGAAAACCGAAAGATTATAGCCGAAAACCAGTCCCTAAAGGCTAGAATTGAGCAATTAGAAGCTAATGATCTCTCAAGACAACAAGAACAAATAAAACAGTCAAAAGACTGAAAACATAGAAGGAAACATGAAATATCTCAATGAGAGAGTGACAGACCAAGAAAACCGGTCTAGAAGAGACAATTTGAGAATCATTGGTCTTCCAGAAAAACCAGAAATTAATAGAAACCTGGACTCCATACTAAAAGAAATTATTCAGCAAAATTGCCCTGAAGTCCTACAACAAGAGGGCAATATAGACAATGAAAGGATCCATAGAACACCCGCGACATTCGATCCAGATAAGAAAACGCCCAGGAATATAATTGCCAAATTCAAGAGCTTCCAAGGAAAAGAAAAAATCTTACAAGAAGCCAGAAAGAGACAATTCAAATATCAAGGAGCACCAATCAGGATCACACAGGATCTGGCAGCCTCAACGCTAAAAGACCGCAAGGCTTGGAATACGATATTCAGAAAGGCAAGAGAGCTGGGCCTGCAACCATGAATCAACTACCCATCAAAATTGACTATATATTTCCAGGGGAAAGTATGGACATTCAACAAAATTGAAGAATTCCAGGTATTTGCACAGAAAAGACCAGGGCTAAATGGAAAGTTTGATATCCAACCACAAAAATCGAGAGAAACATGAAAAGGTAAATAAGAAACAGAGGGGAAAGAAAGAAAAATCATGATTTTTAAATTTGCCTTTTTAAGGGCCTCAGTAAGATCTAATTATCTGTATTCCTATGTAGAGAAATGTTATGTATAATTCTCTGTAGTGAACTCTATTCACTATTATAGTATTCACTATTATAGTAATCAGAAGAATAATCACAGGGAGAGGGTGGAACACTAAATAATCTAAGATGACATGGGGGATGGGAAAGAGGGGGTGAATAGTAGGGGACCCCAAGAGAAACTTGAGTGAATAAGAAAAATAGGATATTCTATTACACACAAAGAGAGCATGGGAAGGGGAGGGGACAAATACTATTATAAGAAGGAGAGGAAGAGAGCATTAAGAGGTAATATTTAAACCTTACTCTCAGTGTAATCAACCCGGAGAGGGAAGAGTAGCTATATTATCCATTGGGATATAATACTCTATGTAACCCTACTGAGAAAGTCAGAAGGGATAAACCAAGGGGAGCAGGGGAGGGGGGAGGTCAAGAAAGGGAGGGGAGAAGAAGGGGGAGGGAATTCATTAAGGCTTTTAAAAATAAAAAGAGGGAAATAATAAGAGAGGGGGTAGAAAGGGAAGTTAATCAAGGGAGGGGATAAGGGATACCAGCTTAATAGCAAACCACTGGTTTAAAAGGAAATAGTATGAGAAAAAGGGGGTAGGAATAGGGGAGGATACAAAAATGTCAGCAAATGCACAACTGAAGATTATAACTCTGAATGTGAATGAGATGAACTCGCTCATAAAACGGAAGCCAATAGCAGAGTGGATTAGAAACCAAAATCCTACCATATGTTGTCTACAAGAAACACATATGAGATGGGTAGACATACACAAGTTTAAGGTTCAGGGCTTGAGCAAAATCTTTTGGGCGTCAAATGAGAAAAAGAAGGCAGGAGTGGCCATTATGATTGCTGACAAAGCCAAAGTAAAAATAGATATGATTAAAAAAGACAGGGAAGGTCATTACATCCTGGTTAAAGGCAGTATAAAGAATGAGGAAATAACACTGCTCAATATGTATGCACCAAGTGGCATAGCATCCAAATTCATAAAGGAGAAACTGGCAGAGCTCAAGAAGGAAATAGATAGTAAAACCATACTAGTGGGAGATCTAAATATTCCTCTTTCAGATGTAGATAAATCAAACTGAAAAATAAAGAAGAAAGAGGTAAGAGAGGTGAATGAAGTCCTAGAAAAATTATATTTAATTGATATGTGGAGAAAAATAAATAGGGACAAAAAGGAATACACCTTCTTTTCAGCTGCATATGGCACATTCACAAAGATTGACCACGTTATAGGGCATAGAATCATTGCAAACAAATGCAAAAGAGCAGAAATAATAAATGTAACCTTCTCAGATCATAATGCAATAAAAATAATAATTAGTAAGGGCACCTGGACAGGCAAATCAAAAACTAATTGGAAATTAAATGTGATTCTCCAAAACCAATTTGTCAAAGAAGAAATCATAGAAACAATCAACAATTTCATTGAAGAAAATGACAATGATGAGACATCCTACCAAACTCTGTGGGATGCAGCCAAGGCAGTACTCAGGGGGAAATTTATATCCTTGAGTGCATATATTAACAAATTAGAGAGGGCAGAGATTAATGAATTGGACATGCAACTCAAAAAACTAGAAAGCGAGCAAATTAAAAATCCCCAGATGAAAACTAAATTAGAAATACTAAAAATTAAGGGAGAAATTAATAAAATTGAAAGTAAAAGAACTATTGAATTAATAAATAAGACTAGA